>NC_134194.1:8715074-9038041 GCF_964188355.1 Buteo buteo | reverse complement strand
CATACTGTAGGTTGTTGACCTTGTTTCTTTTAAGGTATCAATATCTGTTCTCCAGCTCCTTGGGTCAACCACAGCAAAATGAGAAAATGTTCAACATTTCTTGACTTCCATGAGGTTCCTTCCACCCTTCTTTGGGCAAGCCTGCATTTTGACTGTAATAACCTCCCTTATATGACTTTTTAGCAGATAACAAAGGGACAATTACAGCTGCTAATGGAAGAGGTCAAATGGAGGTGAAATGAGATGGATTAAAAAAAAAATGAACCAATGTCAGAAAAGCCCTTGTACCAGTCAGTGGCATAACCACTTCCTAGAACAGGTTTTTAGCTGGGAATTTCACTTCATTTTACTCTATTTTATTTTGATTTTAAAAAGAGAGGCAGGCAGCTAGGAGGACTGGCTTTGTGGTTGAAGCACTGGAATTCAATTTCCAGCCCTGTGCTGAACTGCCGGTGTGACCATGTGCAAGCACATTCAGTGCTCCCTGGCTTTACTGCAGTATAGCAGTGGTGGGGATGGCTCAGCACAGCCTGGGAGGAGTAATTCTCCCCAACACAGCAAAGTGATACAGGCAGCTCCTCACTGCTGACTTCTCCTAGTACCCACGCCAACTCACCCGAAAACTTTCTCATAGCAGACTGCCACCGCTGCTGCAGAGCACGGCCCTGAGCCATTACCTCCACAAGGAACTTCACCAGATGGTCTTGTGTGGTGGGAATGCCCCCAGGTACACAGGGGTAACCCACTGACTTCCCAAGTACTGCCTTTAAAAGAAGTCAATAGAGTTACCTTGGGAACATAACAGGGGAAAGGAAATTGGACCTTAAAATCAACCTTAATTCTTTCTTTGCATGGCTAAACAGAATAATAACAATGAAGAAACATTGCAAGAGAAAAAAATAATTGTGGTTATTTTACGGTCTTCAAAACCAACAACAATCAAAGCTGCAAGGTATAATTTTTTTTCCTGGAATTCCTTGCTTTTTCTGAACTGCCTGTGCCCTCATGGTACCTCTCAGCAGCCATGTTAACACTATATATTGATTGTCTGCTTGGTAGGTAGAAGAAGGGAAAATAAAACAGGCAAGAACTTAACTCTGTTTAGGTTCCTCCAGTGCATGTGGAATCTGGACAATTTTCTGTGGGCGGCCACCACTGCTAAAACCTTCCCAGTGAAAATTACTACCATGGTCTTCATCTGTGTCAGTAACCAAAGCCACCACCGAGCCAGGCAGGGTGGAGTTAGGGTACGTTTCTTCCCTTCTCTTTAAAACGCTGGTGTGTTACTGTTCTTCGAAGCAAAAGGTATGAGAGATGTCTTGATTTCTACCATTCGAAGCTGTCGCCCTGCCAGGTTTCCAAATGTCCCCTGCTCCCCATCGACAGAGAAGTGCTACGTGCTTAAGGCTGGCCTGTCACACCCCTAGCATGGGGAACGCCAAAATTCAGCATTCCTTCTAATACCCCCATGTCCCAGCAGCCAGGAGTGGTTAATTCCAGTTCCAGAATAGTGAATCCAGTCCTCGCTTTGTGGCCCCAAGGAAATAAGGAAATTTGTATCACGTCCACGCACCATGCTGAGGAGCCATGTTCAACACTGGACCTTCCAGTCCAAACCGGTACCACTGTCCACTTGCTAACGTTACCCACTGGGATATCACTGCTGGGATAAAACACTGGAATGAGTCAACCTAACAGATCCCTGGTTTTGACACTGAATATCAAGCCTGCCATATAGAGAGATATATGTAGAGAAATACAGAGAAATACAGTAGAAATACAGTAGAAACACAGAGAAATACAGTAGAAAATTTCCTTTGGAGAAATTCCTCAGTAGGGAGGAGGCACTCGAAGCTGGTTATCTCCTGTCCCCCTTTTCCAAGACGGATAAGGAATGTTCTCAACATTAATGACACAGATTTTTTCAATGTTTCCTTTCATTTTTCACGATTAGACTTCAAGGTTGCCCAGATATCAAAATGCAACTTTTCAAGTTGTCTCCAAACATTCACCAAGACTTGGCTGCGATTTAGGAGGGTGAAGAACAACAACCCCCAACCCATGGCTGTACATCAACGTGCCAGGGAAGTGTTTAATATTGCGAACCCAAAGCTTCCAAATGGAAACTTCTGCGGTTTTTGAGCTGCTGTTCTAAAACACATTCCATGTCCATGCAACATCCCAGCATCCCAGTTTATTGTGGCAGTGAATATTTGTTTTTCAAAGCAATTTAGAAGTGGTGGAGAGGCAATGGCCTGGGAGTCAACCTGGATTTTCTCCTGCTTCAGCCCCTGCACTGCTGCACACCACCAGAGAGGTCATTTCAGCGTGCTGTGCCCGGTCTCCTTTTGTCTTTTCTTGTTTGCTCGGGACACAGTTAGGTGCAAGGACTCTCTCTTTCGCTGGCTACACAGCATTATGCACAGTAAGAAGCTGTTTCATCTACAGCATTTAGCAACTAATCCTATGTAAGAAAATATTAGCCAAACACGCTCTGGTTACCCAAACTCAATTAGCTGTGAATTGGAAGGGAATATGTTTAAAATAACAGGACCATTAAAAAAGACTGGAGATTTGTAAAGATGTTTACATGCCTGCTGGCCTGTTTTTAAAATTCTGGTGTTGCATCTTTCTGTGCCCATTGCATGTGAAGGAGGTAACTGTATCTTATCTTCACGTAGTATCTGTTGCTGGATTCTCCGGCCTAAATGATTTTCATTCTTACCTAACATACCACATTAATGCCTAAGGGAAGGAACCTATTTCATCCCCGGACTCAATAAAACACGGACAATGGGATCATGAGTCCCATCACACAGGTCTCTCAATAGAACCTGACTCTGGCTTAAAGAGGCGGGGAGAGGGAGACAGCTGCCTTTTACAAAACTTGGAAATTGCCAAAGAATTACTTTTCTGTCCCTCACATATTATTAAATTCACTGCAGTTCTTCCCTCCATCTTACCCCAATGATTCCCACAGCCCTCTTTTTTCCTGTGTACTGCTATAGAGCAAGTCACCAGGTATAAACAACATTTGGTGTCACCCGAAAAAGGAACATTTGCAATTTTTAGTTTATAGGTGATGACAGTAATGGAGTACCCAGGGCAAAACCACTGAAACCACACAACCCCCCAGGCCAGTATAAACATACTCTACCACTTCAGAAGAGTTCAGACGACTCCATCCCAGCAGCATTTGTGGTGGACGAGGTGTGACCTGCCGTTCCGCAGCCTGCAGAGCTGGGAATGCCTGCCCGGGGCTGCGGGGCACGGCCGGGTCTGGCGGGGGGCAGCTCCGGCGGCAGGGATGCTGAGAGAAACCTGGGGGCAGGTTTTATCCAGTGATGCTGACTACACTCCTAATATCCTTCTACTGATGACAGTATACAGAGTATCTTTATCTCCTCTAAAGGGTATCTTTTATAAAGCAGTCACATCCTGACAGTCATGCTGCTTTAACTTTACTGCTCTAGTTAGAGGTATAATGTGGGGAGAGCTTAAAGAGATATAACTGGACAGGCCTGTTTTAATTGTTCCCACTAGACCTGTGCTCTGTGACCTTGGACATCTACAGAGCCATAAATATAAGCTTTGATTGCTGTTCCCATAGTGACTGGCAGGAAGAACACACTGGAGGGTGGACTAGGACCACTTCAAGCAGGCAAGCAGCAACTGGAAATGATTAAGTTCAGAAGCTCTGGGGACACTAATGTCACCGCAGGCCAGCCAACCTGGAAGATAAACATTGCTGGGCACTGCGAAAATGATTTTTCTATTTGCTTTCCGCTGAGAGAGTGAACCAGGCACTAGGCTTGGCAAATGAGACCGTGAGCTCTTCTGAGGCAAATTTACCGGTCCTTTCTGCTGCTGGAGATGTCAAAGCTGCTAGCGGGGCTTGTCACATTTGTGCTGTGCACACTTAGTGTTGAGGAACAGGAACAGCAGCCCTTGAGCTCAGTTAGACCTGCAGAGCAGGCACGGCTGAGGCACAGAGAACATTTCTACACGCAGCAACATACAACGCGCGAGGCTAAATCACCCCGTGCAAAGTTGCCTGGGCTGTCCCTCTTCCAGCGCCAAAGCCAGCGCAGTTATTTTTATAGTGCTCTGCATTGTCCAACGAGGGCTGTTACAGGGTTTGGTGTGGAAATGGGAGACCTTTGGCATCCCACTCCAAAAGGGTAAGGACCTGGTGGATGCGCTTGGGAAAAGGAATGGAGCTTGTCCTGTGACTGTTGTCACTGTGCCCTGTGCTGTTGTCCTGGTTTTGGCTGGGATAGAGTTAATTTTCTTCCTAGTAGCTGGTAGAGTGTGTTTTGGTTTTAGTGTGAGAATAATGTTGGTAACACACTGATGTTTCAGTTGTTGCTAAGTAGTGCTTATCCTAAGTTAAGGATTTTTTCAGTTTCCCATGCTCTGCCAGCAAGCAGGTGCACAAGAAGCTGGGAGGGAGCATGGCCAGGACAGCTGACCTGAACTGGCCAAAGGGGTATTCCATACCATAGAATGACATGCTCAGTATATAAACTGGGGGGAGTTGGCCGGGAGGGGTGGATCACTGCTTGGGCATCGGTCAGCGGGTGGTGAGCAACTGCATTGTGCATCACTTGTCTTTTTCTTGGGTTTTATCTTTTTAATTTTACTTTATTCTACTCCTTTTCATTACAATTATTGTTACTATAATATTTTATTATTATTAGTGTTAGCATTTTTCATTTTATTTTACTTGAGTTATTAAATCGTTCTTATCTCAACCCAGAAGTTTTACTTTTTTTTCCAATTCTCCTCCCCATCCCACTGCGAGGGGGAAGCAGCAAGCGAGCGGCTGTGTGGTGCTTAGTTGCTGGCTGGGCTTAAACCACGCCAGCTGTGAATACATAAATAGAATTCCAATAGCTCTAAACTCTCCTATTTCAATATAAGAAATGGTAGGGTTTCAGGAAAAAAGTTCAAGACACATCCTGGTGGCCTGACTACATATAAAAGCAGCTCAGGAATATTTATATTAGCAGAATGCACAGCAGGAAAAGCTGAGCTGTGCTAAAGGCAAAGCTGCCAAAGTATTTCTGAGTGACTTGCTCAATAGCACAGCGTGGTGTGCTTGCTGGCTGCCCATCCACACGCAGCTTCATTAACTCCCTGGCGATCAGGGCCTTACACATCACAGAAGAATGGAATTTACACATGGTCAAATCTAGCATTGTCCATAGATCACTCAAATTTATAACCCTCGAACCCACAACAGCCTCACCGTCTCCATGTGTATATTAAGGTTTGGAAAACTGCTGTTCAACCATCCAGGAAAAATCAGTAATTATTCAGATGGAAAGTAACACTGAATCTACCTGCCTATACACTTTGTACACTACCCAAAGTCTCTAATTCACATATATTAAACTCTTCAGACTTTGCTATTGTCGTAACATTAATGCCAAAAGAAAACAGATAAGCCAATAAAAGAAGTACAAGGTATCACTTCTCCCTTACTACATACAGCACTTTCACATATACGCATAGGTCTGTTAAAAAACCATGGTAATTCTGACATGTTTTGAAGTCAAGATTACATAGTGTTTTATGAGAAGAAACTTAATGACATGCCACGGGGAGACACTGTATTATTCTTATGTGATAACCGATCATCCCGGTCTCTTCTATATGCCTCTAGCCTTTCACCGAAAGTAGATCCCATCATTTTTTCAAGCAGCTGAGTCAGATTTGCAAAGTCTGCACATTCTTATAGTGACCACAAGCACTTAACGCATCAGCTATTTTTTTTCTAAGTTTGGTTCTTCTTTTTTTTTTTTTTAAACCAAGTAGAAAATGCCAGAATTGTCCAACATTTTTTAAAATGACTAGCTCGTGACCCTCTGATATTTAAACAGTATGGACCATCATACTCTGAAAAATCAAGCTTTATAAAAAATTAATCTCTCAGGTGCTCAGATGTCTTAAGTTACTTTTGGAAATACTGACTAATAATAATTATTGCCTGCTCTGCTTCACTGTTAATCTCTCTTTCAGAAAGTGCACTTCTTGAACTGTAGAAAATGACACTTTTAAGAAGAATTTTGCATTTTTCTGACTGCAGCAAACCATATGGAGAGTGGCTGATGGGTCCTGATGGATAACACATATACTAGCAGCCTCCCAGAATACTTAAATCTGAAAAGAAGGAAGCTCTGCAGAAGTGGCCTGGATAGCTCCATAAATCAATGCCACACTGTTAATTCCTGACAGCTACTAAAAATTAAGGGATGGTCAATTTTAAGGATTGGTCCTACAAAAGTCTTGCAATTGTTCTTTCAAGAGAGCCATAATCTCCATTTGGGGAGCAAGAGAACCATTATATGTAATTATTCAGTGGCTCTGCTGAAATTTCAGCCTAGCTCTTGAAGGCTAATTTTGCTATTCATCACTCTAAGTAAAAGCGCAGCCAAAGATGTCGCTTTTGTTTATATCAAGCTTTTTTTCCCTGGAAATTCAAACCAAAAAAAGCATCGCATTTGTTGTAGAATCATTCAGTCCCACTGGCAGGTTAGCCAGTGCTGTAACCTACCACAGCCTGGACTAGGAAAGCCAGACACTAAGGAATTTATATGTGATTTGCTTCACTTAGAAACAGAGTACTGGCATCCAGTTAGAGGAAAGCTTCCTCAAAGAGATGATTATGAAACCAACACTCGCATTGGTATCACACAGACATTTTGACATACTGCATGAGTCAGAGAAACACTTTTAATGTGTATGTGAGCACCTTTGCCTGCAGAACTCCCATTGCATTGACACCAATTCTACTTTCAAGTCACATCAGTTCACAAGCTATGATGCAACATCATTGAAAATGTGCATGTATTTATTAGAGGTTACAGCATAAAATATGCAGGCACCTTGAAATATATTTCAGACTGTGACAGCAGGCAGAGTGACTGAATACATGTCAGAGGTTTATGATGAACTCTAAAGTGTCTTCATTTAAGAGGCAGCATCCTTTTTTATAGGCATCCTTTATTGCTTGATTTATTCTTTCTATCTGTAACTAACCTCCAGACTCATAGATTTAGACTCCTGCTGTGATGTTGCTTGAATGCCATGCACCTCCGAGCTCTGCAAAATGTTCTGACAAAGTCATTGCTTGGTCGTCTCTCACTGTTCAGAACAATGCCAATGGATTGAGAGATTAAATGATACCCCACTGCTCAACTGAGAACCCATAAAATCAACATATTTAGTGGGTGTTTTAGAAAATTTGTCACATGCTAAGCAGGAAAGAGCAGGAAAGGACTAGGAGATATTTAGTGTTCCATTTTCCGCTCTCTTTAGCAGTATTGCCCTTGATGTTTTCAGTAAGATCTTTTTTTGCAAAGAATTAAGCACAAACTGATGGTGGGGATGAGGAACTGAGCGTAAGTGAATGGCAAATTACTCTCTTCTTGATACAATCAGTTTGATCCCATATAGCAAGACCTGAGCATTTATGGAAGTAGGCAGGGCATAGACGGGCCAAGCCCCACGCTAAGGCAGCGACCAGATCCCAGGGATGAATTCAGGACCCAGCTTGTTTCCACGTGTGCAGTTCATGCAAAAACGCATACAGTGTGTTTACAAGAAGACGTCATTAACTTGAAAGGAATTATACAGTAGTGAACAAGGGACATAATGTACTGTGTAAGGCCATCGTTACCTCATGACTTCATGGGAACTTTTTTTTTAATAAAGGCAAAGCATTGCCTACAGGATTTAGCCTATTAATACTAACACCAAAACTGCATCGGTAATCCCACATTACCAAAGTTTCTTCAAAAAGTATTAGTGAATTAAGCCAATGCCTGCAGTATGATATACACCTAAGGGTTTGGATTTGGCAAGGAGTAGAAATGCATTGCCCAAATCTCCTGGCACCGTACAGCTGGGACTGGCTTTTTCCACCATGCTCACAGCACAGTTCTTTCTGCCCCAGGGGAACAAGAATTGATGATCTGGTACTGAGAGGTTTGGAGGCTTTAGATAGAAATGAACAGCAACTACGAAAGGCTTAATTTTTGTACCCTAAAAGGCTCTGTCAGAAATGTAATTTGTAATTAATTAGAAGTGTACAAACCAGATAAAAGTCTGTTAAAGTCAAGCAGTTTTTAACCAAGGGAACTCTGCCTTTCAACTACCAGCTGAAAGCTCAGGACCTTTTCACAAGTTTCTCTGTGCTTTCCAGATGATCATTCTGGCAGCACGTGAGTTTCCAAAACGAAATTCTTCAGGTTTATAAAAAAGTTTCCATCTTTAGACAGAGCTCCTCAGCTGATTCTTGTAAGATATCCTGTTTTTCTAAAGAGACTTTTATTGCAATATGAATTTATTACAAACCATTCCACATGCGCACATTTTCCATCATACCTTGTGGGTCATAAGAGAGAGAATTTAATTTCAGAAACCTTAGGAAGCAATAACAATCTTTAACCTCTGGCATTGCACGAGAAGATACTGCATATTTTCTATCAAAATGAACAGCTCTAATAACCTTCCATTAATATCCATTTATATTTATTACTTCTTCATTAAAGTTAAGGCACCAAATCCTTAATAAAAAAAAAAAATAAATTGACATTTTACTTCACTTCTTTCTCTGTCTTTTAAAATGTTAATACTTAAGAAGTGGACAGGACATGACATATTTTTATCACTGCCACACAGTTCAGCACTAGCAGCATAAACCCTTTGTGTCTTGCTTTTTGCCCTTATTATATCAAATATAAGCAGATTTTCACTGGGTTCACTGACAGGGAACATCTCCTTACAGCAGCACATCCCCTCATTATCCAGCCCTCTCAGCTGTTCTCAAGCTCACCAGGAGGCCATTTCCCCTCTGCTTTACAATCTCATTTATGATCCTTGATGGCCTAAGTTTGGGGTTTTTTTGGTTTACTTTCTTGCTTGATTCCCCTGTGTCACTTTACAACATGTCCTCAGCCAGCCTTCCCACAGTCGTCCCTAATGACATGAAACCAGGCAAAGAGGGAGAGAATGTGTTTTTCTTTTTGTATTGTGAAAAGCAAGAGAGAACTCGGGAACCGAAGTCAACTCGACATGAGAAACAGAGAATTGCAGCTGAGTTTCAGCTGGTGAAACAACTGCCAGGAGGGTCCCAAGAGCCCAACACCCATTCGTGTTAGCCTAACCCAGGGAAAAGCTCCTCTCCTTCTGCAGCTACTGCCCACACCCTGGGAGATATGCTCCTTCTCTCTGGAGAACCAAGCTGTATTTCTGAACATGTTTTTTCAGGCTTTCTTGGAGCCACTCACCTGCTTTTTTAGCTATTACAGGGTTGCAATCACGTTTCTGCTTCCTCATCTCCTGCATGGTCCTGAAACCATATGACACCGTGTGAAACACAGGCTTCTAAGTTTGGCTTCTTCCATCCAAGGACACAATGTCCTTGTGCAGCTCAAGTGAAATACGGCGTTATTTTACTTGCCAGCAAAGCTGTGTGTATGTACTGAGGTATGTATTTATAGCAGCCACCTCTGCTGATGGATGAAATGGTGGCTGCCACTTTGCCTTTCAAACTAGCAACGCTCCACCTTTAATACGGTGCTTTCACGTGCTTGGCCTCAAAAAATGCTGCTTTTTTCAGTGAGTCACTCCAATGCCAACTCAGCTGGGAACCTGAGCAGGGGACTGCCAGCTTCAGAAGCGTCAGCAGAATCTGGAAATGAGGCTCTCAATTTTACTAAGACAGAGAAGAGAAAGAGGAACCACCTGCCAGCTTCTGCCTGCGCTGACGGCACAAGTAGCTTCTGCATTTCCATTTCCTCCCTTCACGGGACATGAGCGTGCACAAGGTGCAAGACGGGTCACCAACCATCTCCAGTCCGCCGCTGCTGAGCCAACTCACTTCTGAGCCCAGAAAACACACGGCAGCACACAGCAAATGCTCACGCACTAATAATATGTTACTATTGTTCTAGATGAAGCAGAGACCAGGGGAGCAACTATGGGTTGTGTAGGGGTCCCCAAAGAGGGACACAGGTTTGACTGCTGAGTCATATTTAGAAAGGGGCTCTCATTAGCCACGTGCTGCCTCCGCAGAGCTGAATCCAAACACCATTTGACAGCAGGGAGTGACATTCCTTTACTATGAACTCAGCAATGCTATTTGGTCGGAAATGACTACTATTCAAAACAGCCAAAGGTGCCACAATAACCCACGGGATAAATCCATCCTGCAAAATATGCAGGTGGAATAGAGCAGCAGTAGCCACCGCCCATTAAAAAGGTAAAATCAATTAAAGTCATGAGGAAACGACATAGCTACTCCTGTTTGGCCTAGAGAAAACAACCCTATTCCACATGAGACATAAATTCAGAATAAAGATTCTGTAGGCACAGTGAATATTTATGATTTCTCTTAGTAAGTCTACAAAATACTGCTTTCAAATGAAAGGATCCCATTACAGTTATGGACACATTTTTCTCCTCTCTTTAACAGGGTTATGCAACAGGTATCGATTCCTAACTACAGTCTAAAGTACAATTAGTGTATTTGTAATAGTGTCCTTTTTAATCACAGTGGACTTGTATAGCTCAAAGTACCTCACTCACACTAAATAATAAGTATTATTGCTTGATACAGCCAAACCCTCCGGCATCAGCAGACAGCAGTAGGAAACGAAACCCTGAGGACCTCTTCACTTGGGCAAGAAAAGCCTCTGAACTGTCCTTCCCTATTTTGTATGAGGTTAATGAGAAGTTCATGTTAAATGCTCGGTTTTAAGGAAGCTGGTCCGTAACTGGCTCTTCGTCAGGCAAAATCCCAGATGCGGTTCCCATGCTGGGCTCTGCACGGCTGCAGGCGCGGGGAGCTCTGTTTGCCAGAGGGCTCCCAGGCTCGCGTGCAAAGTCTCAGTGGGGAGACAGTCCTTCTTTAAAAGCAGGTACCGAGTGCTGAGTAAGGCAAAGATTTTTATTTTGCCTGCTTTGCTCTTCATTTTGGGTTTTAGAAATGCGAGATACACAGCTGGAGAGAAGCATAAAGGGATAGAGAGAAATATTAAAGAAAACCATGTATTTTTCTACCCAAAAGCAAACATGGTGCTCAGTGGATTACATTCCTCTCATTTCTTTAAGATAAGAATAGCGTTCAAAGGAAAATCTCCTTCTCTTCTGAGCTATTCAGTCATTTTGAACACGATTACATCCTAAATATCACAGTATTTGCAAAGGATTGGGATCACAGTGATAGGCAGGTAAGGTGCTTTCTTTGCCACCTTTCTATTTACTTCTGTATTTCATGCTCAATATCCTTGGTACAAATAGCTCTATCTCAAGTACAAATGTTATGATAAAACAACAGTTTCTGAGCCTCTCACAGAGCATTAGAAATGCTGCATCCCAGACCAGCACACCAACGGATTCACAGTGCAGCATTTCCCAACTACGCTACATAAGAGCAGCACTAGCCAGGCTCTGCTGAAAGGCAAACGTGTTGCCCAACTTGCACTGAAACAAACGCTGGTTTGCCTGCCCTCCTCTCTGGGTCCTTGTCTGATGATTGCTTTTAGGACACTTATAGCTGCAGTTAGACAATAACCTGCAGGTCCTGTTACAGCTGACACCCCAAAAACGGTCCTTAAAGCCTGCAGACCAGGTTTTCCTCCCAGGGCACAAGCAGTAAGGTATGTCACTCTGGAACATGTAGCCCTCCTTAATCATTATCAAAATGTAAATGAAAGGCAACACTTTCTATAAACATCTGCATTCTAGAGGCTAAAGGGTATTTGCATCATTTTCTGTAAGACCTTCCAAAAAATACCACCTCAGGGAGCAGACTAACCTACTAGACAGATACATCATGTTAGATGTGTCACCACATCCTTTTAATCAGTGCATAGTCAATACTCTGTATCATATGAATAACTAATTAGTTTCGCAACTTATTTCCACAGATGTCATTGCAAAATCTATCTGAGGAATGTCATCTGCACTTGAGAGAAGGACAAGCATTGTAATTAAGTATTAAGCCATTTCACCAGTGTGAGTCTGCCATGGAGTGTGAAATGGCTATAATTCACATTTTTAAGACCTTGCATTTATTAGCATCTATTTTCTACTCAAGGTTAGTGGTGTGCCGTACAGAGAGTTAAAAAAAGGCAAAAAACCCTCACATTTTTGTTATTCAAATGGATATACATGCATGTCTGACTGTACAGATTGGTCACACTGATAGGGTTTCTCTTAAGTCCCAGAGGACTTCTGGCTCATACACCTTTGTGAACAGCACTCGAAGGTTAGATGAATGCTCTGATTATGGAGCAAGTGACATTCTGCTGTTGAAAGCTAATGACAATCCTGGGCACAACGCACCTAGGCAGGATACAGATCTTGTATACAAGAAAGATATTCAGTCTGAGATAACAGTCAGGATTGACGATTAATATCTCCCAGAAAAAAGGCTTTGTTTGCATTAGGAAACCCCTACAGAATACATGCAGAGAGAGAATAATGAACCAGGCTACTGTATTCTATTCAGGGCCCAGGGAAAGTTAAACTGGTCTCTGTCTGGAGCCATTGCTCCAGTTGCAATTATGCTACTTAATTATATGCAGAAGGAGTCTTGTGTATCCTCCCACCAACCACCAAATGAGAGGGATATTTCCACTGCTCTCTATCCCATAAGTGATGCCATTTGGCATTTCCTTTAGAAATCTGTCCTTTACTTCCCTATTCCCACTTGAAGGGCCATGTGGCTCTGGTGGAATACGCATGCTCTCGCACCTACGCATTCCTGCAGCACAGGGGGCATGAGCACATCTGCAAAGAGCCACGCACCCCACTGCAGGCTGCTCAACCACCAATTCCAACTGCTTTGCCTTTTTTCCCTAGCTCGAGTCTATCTCATTTTTTATTTCAGCAATATACCGTGTTCAAAACACCTTCATGCCAAGCTCCCCTTCCTGCCAAGCCTGCTTTCACCATCCATTAGCCCTCTTTGAAGAGGATCTGCCTGTCTATGGACAGATGCTATTAGCAGCACTGTGAACAGGGCAGGGCCATGATTTATCCAGCCGGGATAAATCAGCAAAGCTCTGTCAACGCCTCTGCCATTTCCTAGGCACGTGCCTCCTGAGCATCTCATCCAAATCTAGGCTTCACCTGCTAAAAGCAGGGAAGGAAAGGACACCAAGAGCTAAATCCCCCTTTTCTGGTGCTGGGTGTGAAAGAGATGAAGGTCATTAAGAGAAGATTTGCTGGGGTAAAGGAAGGGAACAGCAACCCCCTTATCCCCCTTTTTGCAACAGAAATACTTTAACAGATGGAAAGCCCCAGCAATCGACTGCCTTGTAACTCCAAGCCTTATAATACGCTGCCCACAAGAAGCCTATGGAAAGCCTGCCTTTGATTTGGGAGGGCTGTGGCTTGTCTTCTATAACAGATGAACAGGCAGCAGCTTTGAAGGGATGTCAACAGGAGGAAAGGCTAAAGCAAAGTGGCTGTGGCCGTGAAATCAGTGTGAATTCTGCCCTGAGAAAGTTTCATCCAACAGCAAGCATTTCAAGAAGCTTTAGCTGTTGCAGGAAAATTGTTAGATCAGGTGTGGTCTCCTAGATTAAACAATGAAGAGTGATGAGGACCTCTGCCATTCAAAAGAAACTCCCTGAAGTCCACTTAAGTTAGCTTGAAGTTTAGAAACCAGGAACCTGTTCTCTCATTTTAGTTGCACGCTAATGTGTTGACTTCAGTGGAGATAGTCATATAAATCCAACCCATCTGTGTCATATGAAAATAGTTATATTTGTTACAATGTGGAAAGTAAAGCTCACCCCAAGGCAAAAGTCTGTTGTCTTTTAAGCTGGTAGGACTACCAAAATTATTGGGATTGCACTGGTATAACAGAGAAAAGAATCGCACCCTTTCTGGTAAATTAAACGGAAAATAACACCAGCTAGATACAAGGCTACATTGGCCATTTTACATTTGCTGGCACCTCACAGGAATCCCCAAGTGTTTGCTGTAAACTACACAGTGTTTCAGTATCACACACTAGTCTTTATAAACAACTTCCATTTCTCATCAATTACTTCCTCTTTCATACCATTCATTTTTTGCATTTCCTCTAATTTTTGTTCCCTTAATCTTTATTAATGTAACAGGTTTTAGACAGAAACATTATTTGTGTTCATACTTATTGAAAATGTTGCTGCTGCCTTGTGAAACACAGCTAAGAGAAACCTTAATTCGGTAAGAATTACTGTTTTGCAAAATGAGTATTGTTACATCAGCTAAGCACTGTATTAAATTGCTTTTTGTTACAATAGGTCTCACTTGGACTATTTGGATAGTTCAGTACTGCACATGGTAAGGTAGAATTGCACTAATAAAATCAAGCTGCAGGTACATTTCATCTGCCATTTGGTACTTTCAGTGCTTCATAATTAACTTTGGTCAAAAATTACCCCTTCAAGCCCAAGGGATTAATTCTTCCTTAACTGTATTTGTGCATTACAGGAAAACGGTTATCCCTTGGTTTCCTGGCCTTGGATGAGCGGTTTACTGCATTTTTAACCTACAATAATTGTGGATGAATTCCAGCTGTGTGCTTGCCCCTCATGGAGTGAATTTCGTGCTGATTTCTTTTTATTTAACTCTGGAACAGAAATGCCCTAAACCTGGTTTCCATGCTCTGGGTGCCCCTGCCCAGCATGACCTGGACACTGGGGAGGTACTCAGGCTAGCTCTGAGCCCAGGGACTGGGATGGACGCTGTAACACAGCACCCATCTGGCATACAACCTCCCAGCTTCCAGCACTTAGCAGTTTAACAACATCCTCCTGATATTTTTTCTTATATTGGATCACCCACTTTTTAATCCCCTCCCCTCAAATTATTTCCCTTCTTCTTTACTCATTGGCTAGTCTAGCCTTTATCCCTCACCTCGGAAGTTTGCTGATCTTGTGTTTGTCCGACAACTTCTGTTAGCCTCCTTGGATATATTTGCCTTTTGGAAGAAGATAAATAGAGAAAGGCAGGTGATTCCTGCCAGTGTCAAGGAGAGGCTCTCAAGACAGGCTCTTGACAAGTTACTTGGGTGCTACTAAAATAATCCAGTGAAAAAAGGTCATCTTGAATTCAACTTTTATACATAGGCAATCACATTACCATATGTCAAAGACACCAGCGTGCATTAAAAAGAGTCAATGCAGATAAGTACAATTATTTCAATGTCCAAACAAATCTCCCAAGCCCTCCCTCGAAACTATTTTGGGATGATATTGAATGGCAATATTAACCATTCCAAGAATTTGAAAATAATTTGAATTTGTTTCCTTTCTTTTTTTACTGTTTTTGACCAGTTTAGAACCCAATGAACAACTACCAAAACTTTCAAGAGCCTAAAATTACTTTAAATAAGTAAAAACATGGAAATGTTCACAGAAGTATATCAAATCGTTTTTCAACCATCTCTAGTTCTTAGGTCATTATTAAAGAATATTCTAGATCCCATATAGGAAACATGAACCGTTAATAACACCCTGCACTAAACAAGACATTTATGAGCTCTGGCATTCCTACTACAACTGATACTGAATAGGATTGGTTTAGGACACATGAGTCTGCAGCAGGAGAGAGCACCTCCTGAGAAGATCAGCAACAAAGTCCAGACCTGGATCAAACAAACATTGAACTAATTCTTGCAGCCTTGTGATGGGCTTAGCATGCAGGGAAAAAGTTACGCACATACGGCCACCTGATTTTCCTCCATCTAAACCTCTGCAGACAAAAGTGTTTTAAAAAGGGCAGTCGGGAAAGAGGAACACACCTTGTCTGTTCTCCAGGACGGCGACCACCTTGTAGAGCAGCCGGTTACTAATAAATGAATTAGGCTACATGAACTGAAGACCGTTGGTCAGCTAAATGGGGACAGAAAGTCTGTTGAGGATGTGTGTGCTGTCACTTGGCGCATGTCAGTCTTCGTGACACTTGGGCATGACTGAAGGGCTTTGGGAGATGGGAGGAAAAGAAGGAAAGAAACAGGGGTGACTGGCATGATTAGCGTACTGCCTGTCTTGCAGGAGAAATCAGTCTGTTAAGGAGAGGAGAAAGGGAAAGAAGACATACAGATGGTCTGACTCCCAGTGGTGACAGGAGCACTTGGTCTCCTCTCTTTCTGATAGTGACAGTCGCTGTCACCTTATTTTGAAGTCTCCTAACAAAAAAGTGGGAGTCAGTATGGTACTGAAAAGACCAAATGGATAAATCATGTAACTAATCGTAACTATTTGGTCTAGGAAGAGCGATGGAGATTGGTGGCACTTGGTGACGGCCTGCAATAGCTGAATGTGCACTTTCCCACCCCGAGAACTTCAGACAAAGGAGGAAAGAAAGTTTGCATGATTTCTTACAGAAAAAGGTCTTTTAGAATCAAGCTAGCTACTGAGTGCATGTTTACAATGCTGTTTTCCTAGCAATGTATGAGAGCTCAGGACCCATAGGCTGCCATCTCATTCCGTCCCTTTTCACTGCAGCATCTTTTTAAATAGGCCAAAACGACACCTTACGCACACACTTTGCTGTCAAAATAGGAAGGTACCAAAAAATGTCCCCCCAGAGTAAGATTATTTTGTCTCTTAACTCTGTACTGCACCCAAAAGGCACCATTTTACCTAAGAAGCAGCCAGTGCTCCAACATGTAGGGAGAGAGATGGATGGTTCTTGGTTTGGGGAGGAATAGAGCATTTGCTCTTGGGAAACTTTGCTTTCTCTACACAGTGCTACCATTGCTTTTTTCTTCTCAGGGTGGTGGAAAAACATTTATTTTTGCCAAGATAAAGTTTTCAGAAGCACACAAAATGTTTTAGGACCCTGTGGGATTTTTTTTTTCAAGGTAAATCCTATTAAATGATTTTCCCTTAAAAAAAAAAAGACACGCCCCCCCCCCCCCCCCCCAATTTTTATAGGATTTTTTTCACCCAGTCCACTAATTTCAAATGAAGTCAGTTATCTAACGGCTCTCTGCATAAAACAAGTGAACTAACAACACGAATTTAAAGCAGATCAAATATACTGAATCAACCCCTCGGATGGATATTGCCATTAATTCATTTCAATTTCATTTATCTTAATTCCCTTTGGAACAGAAGCATACGTAATCAGATTAAGGCCATTTTAATTCACATTTTCCCCCTCTAATATGACACCCGACACTTATTTGGATTAAATTCCCCTCCCATGTTTAGAAAACACCTAAGCAACCACAAACTTAGACCTAAATCTTGCATCTCTTTTTCACTACTGAAAACGGGACCTGGTTTTGTAAGTGACTTAGATGCTAGTGGATATTTTAACTATGAACTTGCTTTTTTTTCTTTTTTTTTTTTCCTGAAAATGTCAGTAAACATGGGCTGTGCCTGAAAGCCTTTGTTCCCCGAACCTCACCTACCAATCCACCCACCTGCTGACTGCTTCATTTGCTTGCTCTGCCCGGAGAAACGGAGGGGACGTGTGCTCTGCACCAGCGCACCCTGCCCTCCTGCGGCTCCTTCCACCACAGCAGACCCTGGAGCTGCCCTGGCAGTCGCATGTCAGGCTGAGCAAAGACCCTGTTTCCTCTTTTTTTAAAGGAAGTATACCAAGATTGGGAAAACCACAAGGCAGGGTTAAAGTCACTTCACAGAGAAAGAGAACAAACTTTCCTAACAAACTGAACCACAGCACCACCGTGCTTGTTGTCTGACATATGAACCCCTGAGTGCAAAATGGGAACAATTAGAGTGTTTCAAGAGAGAAACTGAAAGATAGAGAGAGACCCAAAGGAAGGCAGCCAGGATATTCTTCAACTTCCACGGTGATCTAGCTGGGCCATAACTATGCCCGGTATCAGAGCAGAGAGAGTTAATGAGAGGTCCTCTCCCACCTCACTGCATCCGCAGTAAATCTGCAGTGCTCGTGCACACCTTCAGCTGTCTGAAGATTGCTTCATCCCCAGCAGTTTCCAGGAAAGGAGTTTGCAACCCAAGACCTAAGGACAAGATATCCTTCTGGAGAATTTTTTTCGCCTTTTCTCTCTCTCTCTTTTTCTAAGGAAGGAAAATTAGAGCATTGATGGCAAACCCCTACAGTCCTCTTGGTCAGAAGATATCAGGAGATTCAGTCAATAATTTATTAGGCCATATGATTAGTCTCTTTTCAGAGACTAGTCTTCCAAACTAACCTGTAGTGCCACGCTTTTTTTTTTTTTTTTAATAAATATAATGCCCAGCATAAGCTTGAGGGCAAAGCTGGTTCTCAGGAGCTGTGCTGTTTATTGCCTCCTGAAATATTGCTGTCAGCAAGCAGCATCTCTGTGAGTGTCAGCAGTTACATGCGTGCACAGCTAGACCCTGTGTAGGTCAGGGAGGGTTTGCATTTCTGCGAGACAGATAATGCTGGGGAGCATTATCCTCTTGCCTGCTGCAACTGCCTGTGTTTCAGCCCGGACTCCAGTATCTCCCTGCACAACCAGGAAAAGATTTATTTTTTTTTCAAATGCTGAGCCCAAGGTACGCAGAGCATGTTACAGAGGAGAAACAATGCTCTCATGACCTGTGATTGCCTTGAGCTCGGTCATGTTACATGTAAACACGGCAGGTCCCTTCTCTTCCATGGCATCCTCTTGGTGATGCCTTCCAAAGTGAATCCCCAAGCTCTTAAGCAAAAGCAAAAATGATGCCCAGCAGTATGTACAACTCCAACAAGGCGCCACTGAGTTACCGTTAAACCACATTCCAAAGTTTACCTTAGTTCCTTGAAGGGGTCTGCCCTGACATTGGGAGTTTCTATAGATTTAGGGAACACTGTGCCTTCTGCTCCTGAAATCACAAAACAAAACAGAAGACAAATTGTAAACATTATAAGCTGTTATCAGGGGAGTGATTGTCAAATCATACCTAGGTGCAATTTAACCCGTTGCCTGACCCCATTTCTCTCTTGCACACAACCCTTCTGTCCCCAGGAAAAGCCAGATCTTGATCATCTGAAATTGGTTGCCTTGATTACAACTGGGATTTGCCTGTAAACTGCACTTCTGGCTGTAAAAGCAGCTGCTTGCACCCTGACTGTGGGAAGTGTTTGCTGACCCAACTGATGCAGGGAGCTTGGAAAAGATACCCCCTTGGTAACCAGGCATCTAATCCAGCTATGTCCCTCATTAATGAACCTGGATGCATGCCATGACATTATTTCTTTTGCTGGGCTCTGAGAGATACTCAAAGGAGAAAATCAAATTTTGGCTCGATCACTGCAAATGTCTCTCCGGTCAAGCTGTGCTCCTGCCTGGGGAAAAGGAGGGAGGTGTCCACCTGATGAAATGCAGCACAAGCAGGCAGCAGACTCTGCTCTAGTCCCAGCCTGGCCACTGGTTTGATGTGTGACCCAGAAGTTATTTAACTTCTGCTCATTTTCCCCTTCTCTTAGAGATGGTGGGGAAGGCAGCACTACCCACATTTGCTGACTGGTTTTAGATTGCGAGCTGTGAACTGCTAGGTAATATGAACAGCTTTCCTAAGTTTCAGGCGACTGCAACCCTCTTCCGTGGCCACCTGCATATAGCCCAGGTTGGGCCATTTCACCCAGTCATCCCTGCATTGGGTCCGTAATTTGTGACTGAGCCATGCTGTGTCTCTCTAGAAAGATGAGTTTTCCCTCCCCATATCATTTAAGCCAATTTATCACCTTTTAAGCCAAAGGCAGCCCATGCCATCCTCTGCTAAGCCTTTCCACTAATTGTTCCAACTTAAAAATGTGCATCTAATCTGAACAGGTCTCACTTCAGCCTTCAGGCACTAAATTTTCTCGTGTCCTCATGTGCCAGCTCATTGGCCCTGCATGAGCAGACTCTCTACCTTCTGTAGATACCGACAGTGACCCAACCACCCCAACCTTCTCTGATTCTCTGAAAAGTTACGGCTTTCTGAATCATTCACTGCGAAGCAGATTTTCTGGACTTCTCATTGCTCTTTTCTGAACCTGTTCCACTTTTAAAATACTCTATTGGGACACAGGAGTCCCCACGTGCTGTCACTGATGCTCTTTGCTGCAGAATGTCACGTTCTTGCTCCCATTGAAACTGCCAATTAAAACACAACTGAGAACGGTACTAACTGCCTTACACACAGCAGTGTGCTAGAAATTAATGTTCATGTTCTCTAATATATAGCTGCCTGCCCGACGAGCAAGTACGACCTGTATTCTTAAATTTAGACCTGTGGTCTTGTGTTCAGACGCATTGTGAACAATTTGCCATTCATTATCTGTAGTCATCACAGCAATTTCAGTGTCAGCATGCAAACAGCATCAGTGGCATTTTTTTAATTCCTTAATTATTACTTTGATAAAGCTACTGGTTCAAACTAGAGATCCTGATTAGACCATTTACATACACTGTTTGAGATCTCTTAACACGTGCTATTATAATTGTTACTAATGTGCAGTCTGGAAGTCGCCACTATAGAATAAAAAAAGTTCTGAGATGATGCAAAACATGTTAATAAAACATCCTTCTGTAACTTCTCCTATAAGTGAGAGACACCTGTGGCTTCATTAAGGCTACACTTTCTTTGCACTGAAATAAATTATCTAAGCTGTCCAATGGTGTTAAAGAAAAAGAATCAGAATGAAAATAAGCGCTGTAACATTTATTAAAAAAACCCAACTGCTTTTTAACCTAGAGAAAAACAAAGTAATCTCAAAGATGATAAAAGCAGCCTAAAATTTGAAGCTTTATACTTGGGAATTGAAATTGATCCTATGGCACAATACAGATATTTAGCTCTTAACTTTACTATAAGCCTTCATCGTTACAAGTTGTCAAAAGCAGCTGTAACTTGCTTGAAGGTTATTATTATCAGATCTGTCCTCTCTCAACAGTTTCCA
Organism: Buteo buteo; assembly: GCF_964188355.1. Classification (NCBI taxonomy): domain Eukaryota; kingdom Metazoa; phylum Chordata; class Aves; order Accipitriformes; family Accipitridae; genus Buteo; species Buteo buteo. Next base: position 9,017,140 of record NC_134194.1, on the reverse strand, counting down.
AATGATTTAAATCTCTGTTTATCCACACAATTGCCTTGGCTATTAGCTTTGCAATGAAACTTAGCAAAAGACACAGCTTGCACATATCTGCATAATAAAACAATGATTTTCCAGAGGAGGAAGATGAGGAGGTGCAGCTGCAGAGGTGCACATAGATGTTCTTGTACCCTTTTCACCTGTATTGCTTAAATGGTGACCTTATGCTGGTAATTTTAATTCATTTTTACACACTTTAAGTCAGCTACTTAAGTTATGCAAAGCCCAAAATAATGATCTGCACGTAACCAGAAATGCTTGCAGAATAAGGAGAAACTTTAGCATATTTCTAATGACTTGGGGTTTTCCAGGCTTTCATTATTTAATTTAAATGCAGGGAGCAACTTTGGAAACAAAGCCAGCAGAGATTCCAGTGCAGTCATTTCAGGAAGGCTGAAAATAAAAAAGCCTGCTATACCTCTCCTCCATCTCCTTGTTCTCCTTTCCCTACACAGTTCTTAAACCCTCTTTTCCTGTCTTCTTTATTCCCAGATCCATGAAAGAGTCCCTTATGCACTGGGAACAGGAATGAGATTTCCAAACCCTTCTGTTTCTCTGCTTTGATACGAATTAGAAGTGAACACTACCTTGATAAGGCTTCCTGCCTTGACAGCGTAATTTCTTAGTATTCTGTTTTAAGAACACAAGATCTCCCAAAGGGCCACCTGTCCCTGTCACCAAGTTGGCCATCATCCACGAGGGGATGCTGAGGGACCAGGACTGAGACATCCCTCCCTTGACTCTGGCTGTCAGCAGCTGAGGGACTCCTTGAGCTGGCCGTCTCATCCAGCCACTGGAGAGACACTGATAAGCTTTCTTCAGCTCACCTAATTATCATTTTAAGTGTCCCCATTTCTGTAGCAGGGAGTTCACAGATGAATTAAATACTCTGGAGAAGTTCTTCCTTTGGTTTCAACCTGCTGCCTGATGATTTCACTGGATGTTTGTTCTGCCTTGGACTGTGAAAAACAGTAAATAACCATCCTCTTCTTTTTGTGCTACTGGAAATTTTATAGACCTCAGATGTGCCCACTCCCACCAGCCCTCACTCTTCTACGCTGAAGAGTCTCGGTCTCTGCCTGGGGTATCGGCAGCTCCCGCAGTGCCTCCTGATCGAAACAATTGCCTTGGACAAATTCAACCACGCTGGATATTGGTGTCAAAGTCTGGCTCTTGGCCACTATGGAAGCCCCTAGCCAGGCTGTGATAGCATCAATGTTGGATGGCGTTGAAAGTGAAGGCATTAGGCTGGAGAAAGTGACCTCATTTAGTGGTTTTACTAAAGGCTTTGGCAAAAAAAGAAGGAAAGTTTGAGGGGAATGTGCTGTTGACACTGAATTGGATTATTCTGGCTCTGCAGAGGAGAAGGGAGATGTCACAGAGAAACAAAAGTTTGACCTCAAGGAGTGGAAGAAAAGAGAGAGGGTGAAATTTAAAAATATGAAGTCCAAGATCATGTGCTTAGAAAGAAGTAAAAATTTCTTCTCCATGTTGGATGCTTCCAGGATAGGAACATCCCCGGATAAGGGCCGAGTGCCGCTCCTGATTCATGGCAGCAAGACAGTGCCAAAGGAAAGGCAAACATGACATTAAACCGAAAGGCAAGAGGCAAGTCTAACAGGAACATGAAGATATCACAATATTTTAAGAATCATCAGTGAATCCTTTAACGCTTATGTAGCCCTCAGCTCATCCTCCGTGAGGAAAGTGTATAGAGAGGAAATACTGTCATGACTGCACTAACAGAAAAAGTCTATCCTACAAAAGAAGACTGGACGGACTTGGCTTTTTAGCTTAGCAGCATGACGGCTAAGGAGGTATACGAATGCTGTGTATAAATACATTAGGAGGATAAATAACATGAAGGAAAAAGAACTGCTGGCTCTAGGCCAATGTTGGCATGAGAGCAAGTGGCAACAAACTGGTCCCAAATATATTTGGGAAGAAAAGTAAGTGTTTTCTAGCCGAAAGAGGAGCAAAAATGGGAGCAGCTTTTCAGTTAGATGGGACAGACAATCTAACAGATTTGACAAATTCATGACTATAAGGCATGGCATCTCAAAACCAAGGGACAAGATTTGCAGGACCAGAAAGTGCCTTTTAGTCTTGCACTCCCCTAGTCTTATTTTTACTGTCCTCTACCTGAGGAATGATGGGGTTTGGCAAATGGTATTAATGCACAGCGTCAACAGTTCAAGACTTAGCTGCTACAATGTCCCTTCTCAATCACAGCTGTTATATCCCTCTTCTCCCTTTACTGAGCATAAAGCAAATGTAAATTAAATTTATTATTGTACAACACAGCTTCTGCTTCCTGAATTATCTGTTATTAAAACATTTGCTATCTACCATGAAAAATGCATAATACAAAATTTCTATTTCATTGCAAAGTGCTGAAAGTAATTTTTTTCATCTTATGAGACTCTCCGCTGCTGCTAAGGGTAACTTACCTGCAAACAGCCAAAGACAGTTAAGAGAAAACAATCACATAATTTGTATTTAAACATACTATACTGTACATCCCTAGGCGATAAATTATTCTTTCTCACAGTACTATATCAGAGTGACTTCTATTAAAAGCCATACTTACTGATTCCCTCTTCTGACGCTGCGTAATTTACCACCGATAAATGTTCATAAACAGTTTGACTGAAAAATCCATAAAGCCATTTCAGCTTTATTTTAAGTTCCATTTAATGTCCCTCAAAAATGATTTCATCAATGTGTTTCCATTAGCTGGTTCTCTGCCCAATAACTTATTTCCACACAATCAGTCAGGAACTTCTAAAGCATATGACAGGATCTACCTAAAGTGTTTTGAATCACCACAAAGATTCACTCAAAGAATGTTTCTTTTTTTTCCTTTCTAGTGCATAAGGTGTGGGGGCACAAATGTCGAAGACCCCTCTATGTGTTCACTTCATGGAAGAACAAAAATCAAGAGTCCTATGTCAAGTGAATATTTACAGTTTAATTTCAGGGTTTGGGGATTTTTTTGTTTGTTTGTTTCTCATCTTTCATTCGAGACTCAGAAGAAAGACTGCATGAGAACAGGTCTGCCAAACAAGAGTTTGTATTTTCTCTGGCACTAGTGGTTTCTTAGAAGCTTACTGCCACATCCAGGAGACGAGCCTTGCAGTCTGGACCACTGCAAGTGAGTTGTTGGAGCGACATCCAGCTTCTGGACCTTCTCTCGCCTCCCTCTTTCTATTCTTCACCCACCGTAAGAGCCTCCAGTGCCACCAGTCTGTTGTACCTTCTGAACAGCTCCAGCTCGTACACAGAAAGACGCTGTCCTTTCTTGCTGCAGAGCACGTGCCTGGCACAGCAATCTGCCCTCGCTGTTGCCAACATGGAAGCAACAAAAAGAGCCAAGGGGCTGGGCTTTTGGCAATCATCTCGCTCTATCACATGAATCCAAGACAGGATAAAACAAGGTGGTTTTTAAATCCCATTTTCACATTGAAACAAAGCAGAAGCATCCTGTTGTGCATGTGCGTGTTGGTCTGCCGGTCTCCTGTTGAAGGGTGCCTTTTGAAGCCCTCTTCATCCAAATGTGGAGTTGGCTGATCAATCTCATGAGTTTTGTGAGGAAAGACTGGGAGATCACTGCCACCCCACCAAGGCAAAGGCTCTGGGGTGAGCTCAACGCTGGCTGGATGCCAGCAACTCGGTAGGGGAGAGAGGAGTTACAAATGCCCCAAGAAGGGAGCAAATCTCAGCTGGAACGTGTATCTTCTTAACCAGCAACAAATCTAACCAGAGGAAAGTCGGCATCAACAGTTCAGCTTTCTAAGCTGCCTCTTGCTGTCCCCGTGTGCTGCAAAAGTACCTGAGCTGCACGACACTGTCCCGGCACCTTCCCTGGTGCAAAGGCAAGGGTCATCCCCGCTCCCCGTGGCCAGAACTGGGCTCCAGCCGTCGCGGTAAGATACTGATCACATACCGCTCCCTCTGCACAAAACTCGCTCTAGGCTTCTACTACTCTCAGCTGGAAGGGAGAGAAGGAGAGCTCAAATGCAATGTGATGAGAGGTATTTTTAGACTAATGATTGATGCTCCTGCTGTCAAGGGTAGGTGGCAATCAGCTGAACAGCACTTGGGGGTGAATAGAACGCGAAGGAGGGAAATCAGGTTTCCGCTCAGGTGCAGATGCACCTGGTTAGCTATTCCCCACTTTCCTTTTCCTTTTCTTTCTAGACAACACATTTCTTTACCACTCTGTGTATTCTTTTAGTAATAATTCCAGACCCACAGTACACCTTTAGTGTTGCATATCACTGCTTTATAATGAAATTGGGGTCTCAGAGCCCTGTGACAAACCTGGTAATTAACTTGGCTTAAGTGTATCTTTTCTTTAGGGCTCTGCCTTCATGTAGTACTGTGCAAATGAGGGGAGAAGGAGAAGGATTTGCTATGATTTTTTTTCTAGCTAAAGTCAAGAGGCAATGTATAGCGTGCTGGTGAGCCCCATAAACTACCTCTATTCCCGCCATTATTGATCAGGACACTTTCAGCAATTTGTTCATGAAAACACCTGTCTGACGAGGTTCTCTCCTCTGTAGGTCTCATCAGGGTAATACGTGACAGTCGCAGAAAGGTGTCTGTGCAAACAGATGTCCAGGAAGTAAATCCAATGCAATATAGGCAGCAATGATTTGCGCCTGCTTCTTTTAATTCCTAGCTTTAAAAGCCTTATTCATCCTTAATTTATGTTTTTAAATGGATGAACATAGTAATTGCTGTTGCTCCCCTTGAATCTCATCAAATCTGAAATCAATAAGAGCTCCATTTCAGGGCCCAACAATAATAGCCTAGCTAGGTTAAGCCAGTGCACTGAACAAAAGCCATAAAGCTTCATTCACGTTTCTTTCTAGGATACTATAGAAATAGTTCATTGCAAAGGTCTGTCTGTCTGCCTACCTTTGCTGTCAAAGTGTTGGGGAGTTGTCCTTTTACGGGTAATCTATGTAATGAAATCATGTGCAGCACCAACAAAGGTGTTTATAATAAAAATGTAATATAAATTATTTAGAATCTTTTAGATGTTGGTCTTGGCACTGTATGCACATGGGGAGTGAGTAAACCCTTAGGCACTGGGCTGTGGTTGAGTTAGGCCAGACGGGAACTCCTTGTGACTCCAGCACCGCCAGCTCCGCCGGGTGGAGGAGAAGCAGTTGTCTGACTCATAGACCCAAGAAATCAATGGAGCCTGGTTTTAAGCTAGAAAACTTGCAAACAAGATGAGCTGCAAGCTCTAAGATGAGCATGCGGGTCATTAGTGATGTGTGTGTCTGCAGACACACGTTGATCTTCAACAGCCTAGCTTCTGTGGTTGAATGTCTGAGAAACTTAAAGGGAATAATAGAAAAGAACAGAAGGGCTTGCATCCAAACTGAGAAAAGACATACGAAGAAAGGTTGCTACAACTTATGCTGACCTCTAGATATTTCCTCCTTGACTAGTTTTGGGGTCCTTCAACACTTTTTCTGCAGCTCAACAATAGCAATGTCATCACTGCATTCCTTTGAAGCTCTTCTTGGCATTCTTGTGCAAAGTTGCAAAGAAACTCAGGAGAGCACCTGAAGTAGGAATACACAGTGGAAATTTATCAAGGAGAATATTATGTGAGCTTCAAACAGATCAGGTTGTGAAGGCTAGGGAAAACACTTAGGAAATAAAATATAAATCTGCCACACTTTTAAACTTGATTTCAGTGTTGGTAAGTGTACAGTATGTTTCTTTCATAATCCTTGTGACATTTAGTCAATATTAATCTGATGGTGGATGATTCTTCTTTTTCCTTAAACAGGATTAAGGTAACGCAACCTGAACACACATTTCAGCCTGGACTCAAAGCCTATACACTTTACATAAATGCTATCCTTTTTGCCTGGAACGTACGTTGAAGTAAAAGCAAACACAAGGAAAACTTCTTAGTGTATCTCCCCTCTCGACACACATTGCTCTCTCCAACAAAAGACAAGTTTAAATCTGGGTGAGTGGATTTTGAAAAGGGAAGGCAATGTTAGCTGAATTTGCCATTAAAGGAATGGACAACAGTGCCTACACCTATTGCCCCCAAGGCAGCAAAGCAATCAGAAGTATTCATTCAAGAACTGTATGTTTGTTCAAGATCTGGTAGTTTTAATTTCTTCCCTTATTCAATGGGAAAAAAACTTTATTTGGAAGAAAGCATCCAGAAATCCCATCCCAGCCTCTCGGGACAAAAACACCCACCCAATTCAACCAAATAATTTTTTTCTATATACTTTTTAAATTCTGTGTCACTGCTGATTACAGATTAAATAACTTTTTCACATTGACTTTTACATTGATATGGAAATGGTGCAATTCCTAACTGAGAGCAAAAAAGAATTTTCTTGAGGCTTTAATCACTGATAGGAAACATTTCTTTTTTCCCCACTGCTCCTTAATTTTGTTAAACATATTTTTTTTTCAGCACCACAGCTCTGCAATGAGGCCAAAGAAATTTGTTGGAAGTCCATTGCCATGACTGAATGCTACACACAGTGGAGGCTGTTTCCAGTCTTGCTAGTGCCAGTGCTAAAACCTGGTGTCTACATTTGTCAGCGTATTTCCCTAGTTTCCTCATTTTATTCTCTGTCCCTTTTCTGCAGGACCAATGACTACACGACAGCTTGGCAATCGCTCTGGGACTGCATTAGTATTACTGCTTAATTACCTATAGGGAGCGCATAGTGAATATTCATAGCTGCTTCTAAAGAAGTTCATACATCTTCAGCAAAAGATCAAATGCCTGCCCAAGCCTTATGAGCAGCGCGGTTGTGGCACGCTCTTTTCTCTTGCCGAGAGCACAGAAGGGAGCTGTGGAGCAACTGCTACCTCCAGGTGCCTTTGAAGCAGCCTGAGCAAACAGGAGCTCATTTGCAACTGGATAAACTGGGAAAGGCCTCTGACCCCAGGCTGATGGTACAGAGTTTGCTTCCAGAAGCACGGTGAGGTACCCCAGCAAGGTACCGTGGCCACGCTTTGGCAGCACCGAGCCATCTCTGAGTTAGAGGCAACTTCTTCTCTGCTGCCTTTGTAAAGGAAAAGGATCATAGTAGGAAAATGTTTCAATTTGCTAGGAAAAGAGCCTTGTAGCACCATTTCTCCTTTGAAAAAGCTTTGAAAAGTAGCACCATTTCTCCTTTGAAAAAGCTTTGAAAAGTATGTTTCTCAGGAAAATGTACAAAATCCACAATACAAAGATTCAAGCTTGGCATTTGTCCTCAGGCATAAAGTTGCAGCAGACTCGGTGGTGAGGCCAGAAAGCTCCATTTCATCTCTGGATCAGGCCTGATTTCAACACTTGGCTACAAAAGTTGTTCCCTGTGCCACAAACAAATCAGCAAAATGCCAGTTTGAAATCATAATGGTGCTGTAAAGGGCAACCGTGCATGTCCTGACCCATAAATAATCCCTTCTGAAGATGGGTGCATGCAGCAAAAATGGGTGTTAATTCCTGGAAGTTGTGAAATTTCTAACTTACACCACCCTCTAAAATGACTGGTACCAGTCAAATAGCTTTGTGGATTGTTTTAATGAAATATAACTACTCTTGCACTCATTAAAGTTACTCTGCTGTAAATATTGCAGCAAACACAAGCTAGAAAGCACGTGCCAAGAAGCTACTAAAATTGTAATATTGAGGAAACGTGAGCAGAGTCCTCTAACCAGGCTGGCATTACAGCCACAGTTCTGCAGGGCTCCTCCCAGATCAAGCTAATACAAAGCTCCCTGAAAATGTTTGTAGATGTGAAGCTTTAGAGACAGCTCGGCCAGCTTACACAGACATACTAGTGCACCGCATTCATATTAAATCCTGTTTTCCTCTTGTCCAAAGCGAAGGACACTGCAAATACTTTTTTAACCCTTCCATGGGTAATAAAAGCCACCACTTTGTGTTCTGCAAATACAGAGAAGGTTACCCTTTCCGCCCCCCAAAACAGAAAATCCCACCCCAAACCCTCCCATTTAAAAGAGGCTTCTACAAGACAATCATGCATTGATCTCATTGACTACAAATTTGGGCTATGTTGCTTTTATCAGTGGTGTTCCTCCACTAAAACCTCTGAAGTCTTTAATATATAGCTTTCATAAATAAAATGCTGGAATTGTGCCTTGGAATTAATTACTCCAAACTTATTAATAAATTTGCAATAACATTTCAACAGCTGATTCCTCGTGTCAGGTGCATTCCCAGGCACCTGGAGAGAAATCAGAACAAAACCCACTCCCAAACTAACATTTCTGAAACTCTAACCTGTGGCCAGCATTTGAATGCTCCACACAGTTCATCACCCCGAGGGAATATGCTACAGTGGCAAAAAGCTGCAAGGTAGAAATAGAGGTACTGGCTAATTATTTGAAGGGAGGGCGTGCGAGGGGTTGGCAAGAGCAAAGGTACGTTTCAGCCAGCCGTGGTGCTGGGGAGGACCGCGATGTGTGGCGGGGAGGTCACACATCTCCCGCAGAGAAGCTCCTGCAGTCTTTACACTGGGAGATGAAAGGCATCCTACCCCATGTTAGCTAGGGTTTATTTTAGTTAGGGTTAGCCACAGGGAAAGGCTTTAGCCAAATTTTTATCATTAGGCTATATTAGAAGAAAAGCTGCTGCTATGGTCGTATAAATGTCTAAGAAAGAGGCACATTTTCCATGGAACCAGAGTGGGAGCAACTTGGGAGGAATCCCTGTACTCTTCTATTACAGAAAAGGGATCCTGAGGTTTTATTATTAATCCTACCCTTATTGCAAAGCAAAATGATAATCTTAAGAGTAGTTAAAAAGCGTGGTTGATTTGTAATCGACAGCATCCAGCCCATGTGATCCTACCTCCCACGCAAACTTTCCTCCACCACTCAAAACCAGGCACTGCGGAAGCCTGTAAGCTGCAGGAACACATCTTTTGTGTTTTTATCTCAGCTCACTGCAATGCATGTGGATTCCCATCAATATTTAGTCTTAAAAAAAATTGTTTAAATCCATCATAAATATTAAACACCAGAGTATACTGGCAAGTTTCCCTGAAAACAAACTTCAAAAAATAATCTCCAAAAAAGACATCAAGGCCCTTGGGAGAACTGACACTGGCATGTCATCAGATGTTGTCTTATAAGGCTAAATTAAGTATCTGACCAGAGTTTAATTTCTGTAAAAACTCATGCTAATTTAAATTGCTTTAGATTTAATTAAAAATGCTTTTCTATAGAGATAATAATGTAACTCTGTTAATTAGAATCAAGTGGCATCTAGAGGGCATATTTAAAAACTAATCTGGAGAATAAATAGAGCTAATTAACAGTAAGAATAATGCTTTATGATTGTCTTTTGTTTATAAATGCTATAATGTTCAATATGCTATTAAATGAAATTGGTAATTAATATATATCAAAGTTATTTTTTAACGCTCTTTTAACTAAAGAGTATTTCTTCCGCACCATTTTTCGGACGATCCGAACATGTTTCATTTCTGGAGGGAGGGAGGAGGGGAGAAGGGGAACTGCTGTATGACATACCACATACGAATTCGGTCAGGACCAGCTCATTCATCTCCTGTAACGCGGACCGTATGTGTTTATGAGCCCACGGGGGCCATCCAGCGAGGCGTTACCGTGCGTCTACATGGTGTTTGCCAAAGTGCACGGCTGATCGCGGCAATGGCCAGCGCAGGGAAGGTTTGCATTTCACCCTATGTACGACCCCAGGAGCAGCACCGTGGTGCTGTTTTGCGGGAAGAGAAGTGGCAGATTTTGCTTTCAAAATCTAAGCCTTGCAAAAGCAGAGTCACGGTTCTGAGGAATGAGAATGGCTCCGAGGTTTGCTGTAGTATCTTTTAAAAGGCCATGAGGTGCTCAAATACTACAGGAGTGAAGGTGTAAAAGAAAGGGGTGCTAACAGTGAGGATGTGCTGCCATCCGATCCCACCACAGGAGTGGAGGAGATGGCTGGGCAACTGCAGGCACTCACAGATAAGCTTGGAAGAAAAAGCGCAGACCAGATTTGACATAAGGCTCAGTTTCTACATGACTTTTTGCAGGCAAATATTAGCGCCTTCTGAGTCATCTGGAGCAATGCAGCTGCTGAGCTCCCAGCTGGCTCTGAGCGAGGCAGAGGGAACTCATGCTTGTGTCTGGAAAAATCTGTGTAGCTGTTATCAGAGCTGACCATGGCCACAGGGCTCAGAGGGCTACCCTCGTCCTCAAACAGAAGTTCCCGTTATCTTCCAATCTCTCCTATGACGACAGGTTTGACTGGATTCACGAAATGAAATGAAATCACTGAAGTACTCTAAATTACATCATGCATGAAAAGCTGAAGGGACCAACATTGTCGTTCTGTGTCCTTTAATGGTTATAAATCAGAATTAACTCCCCAAAATACAAGTAAAATAAAAAGCACTTTCATTTGGTAATCTGTACTACCCATGCTGTGCAATTTTTTGAAGCACCATCAAACGCAGCACATGTCCTACTTGTATTTGTTTTTTATCCATACTTCTGTGTATTCCTCCCTTTTTTTAATGCCTTGCTAATGTTGAAAAATCCTTTAGCTACCCAGAGCAGAGTCCATTTCAGAAAAGGAAAGCACCTCTTTTCTCATGACAAGGCTTCAGCATTACTTTGTAGAACAAACTTTCAGAATCAACTTTGAAGAGTGTACAAAGAAAAAAAGGCATTATCATTAACAAGATTAAAAGCTAGCCACAAGCCCAGTAACTGCTGCTCTAACCTCTGTGAGTTGACTTTCATGCCAGATTGCAGACATACACTTCCTCCTATAACAAGTACGTGTTCAGCAATAACAAGAACAGGTTGAGATTATTTACATAGCGTAGATAGGTGTCAGCAGACACATACCAACAGCACCTGAGATCCCAAACACCAGAAAAATGATCAAAGGAATTTGTCTGTGTACTACAAGTTGGACTTTCCTCAAGTGCAGACAAAAACACTGGAAGAAATATGAACATATGGTATAACACTTCCCAGCATGGCAAACAGCCATGGCAAACACTTTTGGAGGTAAAATTAGATTGGGGAAGCAAAGCTGGAGAAAAACAAAGCCAAGCATGAACTCTGACAGCATTTCAGCTCAAGGTCATTGAAAAACTTGCCATTTAACATCACCAGTGGTATCATTCTACCTTTTCTTTTCTGATAGATCTGCATAAGCCGAATAAACCCCGAGAAACACTCAGTTGCAGATAAAAATGAAAGTGTACTACAGTGGTTAGCAGTATTTTTGATGCTGTTTATTCTGGAGACTAAAACAAGGCAGAAACTCAAAATAACTATAAAAAATAATTGCTGTTTCTCCAAAGTACAGATTAAATAAAAAGCAATATTTTTGTAAGTATGTAATCTGAAAAGGAGTACTTGCAACTTGCAAGCTAAGTTTCTGTATTTTTTTTTTTAAGAACCAATGATATAAATCTCTCTCTTTTTAAGGTCTCCAAGAAAACACTTAGAAACTGTTTCTTCCTGACTTCATTTACCCTCCACAAAGACTGTACAATTAAATAGCTCTGAAGGGTGCAGTGTGAAGAGAGATTTGTGGTAGAACAGGGATTGCGACAAATGTTCCCCAGCTCTCTAACACTGCAAGAGTTTTGAATGGTCCTTTTCAAACTTTTAAGCTAAAATACCATACTGTTAAATTTGTGAAGTTCAACATTTATCCGATAAAACTCACCTAACTTTGAACAGCTGGTGACTGAACTAGTCCAGTATGTAAGAACAGTGACCTGCAAAGAGTTACACCTGGCCTGTCTACAAAGAGGAACCATCTAGACTAGCATGACATCAAGTATCAAAAAATGTTGAGGGTTGGATACAAAGTCCCATTCATGATGGTTAGACTCTGAGGTGCTCATTTTAAGCTCCTTTAGATTATACCTAATATACTAATAATACGCTATGTAATCTGTAGAACTAATAATAATTAAAAATACTATATATCATTCTAAGCTCCATTGATCTCTCTGTTCTTAGGAGCTTACTAGAGAAGTAAGGAACAATTTGGAGTGAACAGATGCATCCAAATCAAGCCATTAGAAAACAGGTATCAGTGCATCCGCAGAGATCAGTGGCACTGTTATGTGACTAACTGTTAGCAATATTGAGCTACCCAGTCTGGTCCTACAGGAAAACATTCACGAGCAAATTTTAGACTAACCAAAGAGCACGGATTGAGCTGGAGAGCAAGAGAATTCAAGTTCCTAAGAGGTAATTTCATGTAACTATCAAATACATCTTAAAATTTTACAATTGCCGTAACTGTTTCTTCTCTCTAGTTAAAAAAAAAGATCCAAACAAACAATAAACAACCCCCACTCCCCAAACCCAAAGCGTATCCCCAGTTTGTATTAGGAACTACCGACGTAAAGCCTAGCAGGCAGGACAGCTGGGGAGGCAGATCCTGCACAGGCAAAAGGAGAGCTCAAGCTGCTCTGTCTGTCTCGAAAGGCAGATGGGAAGCGGTGGCATCGGTAAGGTTGGCCTCTCCTCCCGCGCACAGGACACTTCATCCTACCCACAACATAGCTGAAGATGGCTCAGAGATGCACAACGTGCTCTTGCGTGTGGCTAAGGAAAGATAGCTAATATAAAGGCCACCTAACTCTTCAGAGAATTAATGTGGGGTCCTAATTCATGTTGATTTTTTCACTGCAGGTCTCCTCTCCGGTGTTTGCTTTAGAATGAAGGAGGAGCTGGTGAAAGTGGTGTGATCGAAATCATGAAGCCTGAGGTTTCCCTACGCACAGTGACAGCAGCCACGGAAGCATCCTTAGAGTGATCCCTCACTGTCCTTCATCCCAGACCCAAGCTGTTCAGTTTCCAAAGCTGGTTTTAAAGCTACTTCACTGAGCCAGACAAACCACTTCCAGAGGATTCTTTTCTGAAGGGGAAATAATATATTGTGCAAATTAAGAAAGCCCTCTGATAGAAACTCCTAGACATTATCTGCTTGGGGAAGATTCAAAGCAATAAAGACAGCAAAAGGCTTTATCTCCAAAAGAAGCTTTCCGCAAGCATGAAGTCAGGCAAAACTGTACTAAAATTTGAAGAGGCGCATATTAAAACAGTGATTTAGTGAATAATCTTTTACCTAAAACTCTCAATCTCTCTGCTCCAACCACCACTTCGTTGTCATCTGCAGAAAACAGCAATTTTCCAGAGAGGGTTTTCACCTCGAATTTTTGGCTATGTGCTTCCACTGCTTGGGGACCTAGAAGGAAGAAGAGATTTAGCACAACTTTTTAGTGAAAAATAGAAGAAAATCACATAGTAGCTTCATACATCTAATAAGCCCATCTGCTAAGAGCTCTGCAGATACAACCTGCATCTGACACATCAAACAGGGAGGTGTGTGCTTTTCAGTGGGTGAAATCTCGTTAGAAAAGGGCACTGTTTTGTACCCAAATAACCCCTCAACTACTTCTACTTACATTTTTGTTAATGCTTATGTATGTCATAAATTCACGATTAAGCTTGGCATAGCTGGGAAATTTAAGACAGATCCACATGTGAAATAGCAATGAATATACCCAGCCATGCTTTGAGAGTGTTGGTGCAGCTGTAAGAGGCATCAAGGGTTCCCGAGTCCATTTTGCTTAGACTAATGCTGTGGTGTAAAAGATTCGTGGTTTTCTGCCTGTTAAATATACCTGGATTAAAATGATACCAGTGTCATGCACAGCCCAATTAAAAAAAAAAAAAAAGACAAACACCACCACAGGAGCAAATGTTTTCTTTTAGGCCATTTCAACTATGTGCAGGCCAAGACAATGGCAGGCTCTCCCACATTTCAGAAAGTTTTTAGATGAGTAAAACTTTCCTTCACAGCTCTTATTTCAATTCTGCTGCTTCTCCTGCAGGCTGCTGCGCAACGCAGTCCTGGAAAGCCTCTGGCAATGCGTTTTGTTGTGGAGCCTGATAAACATCAGCTGCCTGAATAGCAATTCTGTGCAGGTCTGTGGCTCAATGGCTACAAAAAGCAGGCTCCTCCATTACCCGACCTAGCCTAAACTTCAGACAAACCACCATCTAACAGCCCTGCACAATTCAGTCCAAGCCACAGCCTCCTGGAATATGCTACTGCACAAGGCAGGTGATCAGACTTTGCATTAATTCTGGCCATCTTCATGACCAGTCTCATTTCTCAAGAGACAAAAGAAGTAAGACCTGAAAGGCAGTATTTTCTTATAGGCAGTTTCTAACTCCATCTGTACCCATGTTTGCCTGCACAGGTCATCTGTATTGGCATCAGGGCACACAAAGAATCGCGTGCATGGTTCACACTACAGAAAAGTGAGGCTATGCCGAGATCCCTGGAAACACTTAGAAATCTCGCAGCCATTCTGAGAAAATCCAGTACTTTCGAGCTTTAAGTTCAATTTGTATCTTGCTAATTAACTGGCTCCCTCCTCATCGCTGTAGCATGCACTATGTGGGACCACATCTTCACTCCGCTTTGAAACCAAAGGTGCTGCTGAATGCAGAAACGAGCTCAATAACCTGAACATCATGCTGGGAGACATCCCTGACTGCGTCCTCCCAAGCTCTCGTGAAATGGAGGTACTTAAGTGAACCAAATACCCTCTTGAAAATATATGGAGAACCAACAAACTAAACATCTTCATTCTGAATGTGAGAATCAGGGAGCTTGGGGTTGAATTTATTTCCTTCCTCCAGGCAATTTTCACATGTGCTGCTTAAATCATTGTGTACTGAAGCTGCATATTTAATTATTTAATACTGTGACTAGAGGCCAAGATGTTATATAAGCAAACCAAACAACCCAGTCTCAAGTAGAAACAACATGTTTATGGATTACTGGCTCTGCCACACAGCAATACTTCTCCCAGTCCCTAGATAAATCTCAGTAAATAAGTATCTGTCCTATAGCATATATATATTATATTAGAATATATAATGCATCAGGCTCTTTCAACCCAAATTACACGTGCATTCATTCAAAGGCTGCTGTGCACTGGGGATTTACAAAACACCCATTTCACCATGCTTGGGAGCACGAGAGTGTTCTTCATCGGCAGACAGGCACAGAGAGCTCTAAATTGCAAACTGTCCCAACCCAGCCACAGTTAAACTGCGGAGTTCCCAAGATCTCAGGCAAGTTAAAAGTGTCTCAGGAAAAGCCTGTGCCTGTTACAACAGAAATGTCAGCCCGCATATGTTCTTCTTGACCCTGAAGTTGTACAACTAACCTTTCTGTCTCTGGATTGGCTTTCAAACGAAAACGATGGTCTGCTTCGTTATCAGAAAGCACCAGCCAGCTGCCTCTCCAGCATGGCTTTCATGTCTCTAGCTTTGTTTCTACAAAGTCGAGCGAAATTTTCATTTGTACTTCACAAGACACCTGGGCTCCCCTCCTGTGTGCTGTCTAAATCCAACGCAGCATCCCACAACACACCCGCTTTCATCCCTCCTTAATTCTTCCATGCAGCCTTTCCCCCTCCTTACCTGTTACAAGGCGAGTAAGGACTTTAGTCTTCTCGTTGAGGATGTTCACTGTCACATTTCTGGCAGACTGGAAGTACAGTGGGTTGCCCTGGAATGAGACCACGAAAGCAAGCAAGTGAGATGGGGACGGCTGCCTGAGACCGGGCTGCTTGAGACACCCGGAGCTTTGCCTAATGCCTGCTGCTAATGGCCCCAAGGTTGGGTGTGCGGTTGAGGTACGTTAATTTTTATTGACCAGGATAAAGTCATAGTCCACACCTCTGGCCTAGATAATGTCCCAGAGATAAAACCATAGTCCACACTTCTGGCCCAGATAATGTCCCAGAGACTAGCCTTGTTTTAGGGATGCTTAGCTTTATTGCCAGTATAAGCCAACCAACCCGTTATTTTAAAATGTGCAGGTGATACGGGACCTGACCTAAGCTTCTTGAAGGTCATGCTGTTTTGGGAGGGTGGCTGACTGCAGCAGTGCATTTCAGCCTCAACTCTGCAACATTACAGCCAGCTTCAGCTGACTCCAATGGGTGACTGTATCTGCCCACCACACAGCCACGTGAGTGAGCCATGCCCGTCGGCTGTCAACGAGAAAACCTTATTAACATGTAGAAAGTGCCTTTGATCTCAAAGCACTTATGAACCATCCCGCACGTACCACTATCACATTCCAGACTGGAATGCCTGCTTGGGACCAGACCCATCCCATCGGCTCTGGAGATACCCCCAGGATATGAAGTCTTTCCCACTCCCCACTTGACCAGAGAGATTTCTATCCATTTTTCACTTTTATGCTTTAAATATACCTCTGAGAGAAGAGCTAGAGCAGCTGTTAACACACAGGAGCCACACAGCTACCTGGCAACATCCATCTCAGGTATTTCTCCCGCAGAGCGAAGCCAAAGAAAACCCACAGAGAAAACCATCTGGCTCCTTCTGTGTGCAAACACATCCAAGACACCCGGGAACTCGTGTTTGCTACAGGCAGCCCCAGTCCACGCGGCTGGTTTCTCAGGGGCTATTAGCCACCTAAGGCACTAGCACAGGGTGACCCCAACTTAAATAATCCAAAAATCTAATGTGCGAGGTAAAAATTCACTGCCAGTGAATCTCTTCATAATGTCTAAAGCAGGCAGCTGATTAAATTCATCAACTGACTAAGCCATAGGATCGGTAGAGGGGATAAAATAGCAAGAAAATCACCAAGGTGTTGAACTTTTTATGTCCGTGTGCTTCCTCCACCATAGTCTTTTTCCAGTGTTTCAAAATCTTTCCATTAGTAACGAATAATCAGGATGGGGACAGAGGATCGTGTAGGTCAGGTATGTTTTCCTTGCCTCCTGAATTTATAAGGAACGTAACTAGTATTTGCATAAATGCCATTTTTCTGGATTATGGCAGAAGGACTAGGTTGTCTGCATATAAAACATAACAGGAGCACAAGAATGCACTCATGGGAGTCCTGTGATGGACTGGAGCTTCAAGGAACACTTCTAGTGATGGGTAAGCAATTCCCAGCAGTGTTTGCAGAAAACAAACCTCAAAAAACTAAAACAAAACCAGCCCCACACGTGACCAAATATTCACAATAATTACATTTGTTGCCTTAAATATTTGTGCTGCATGCACCCATGGGATCAGCCCTTCAGCAAAAAAGGGGGAAATGGGATTTATTTGATCACTTATAACTAGACCATTATGGCTACATTCAGGCTATTTACAACTAAATAAAAATAATAAAAAGAAAGAATTCTACTTAATTATTTCCACACCTTGGACAAGCTGCAGAAGCTCTTGGGGTCTATCTCCCCACACACTAAAGGAGGACAAATCATCCTTATACACCTCTGTGACGTGTTTGACAGCTTAAGTAATATAGTATATGAAACTGAAACATGATTAATAAGTTAGAAGGAAGGAGCAGTGGTAATGACTGGTAATGATTTTGCTCTTTTTTATTAATTTTTATTTGTCATCTTCTAGAACCTAGAAATTTATGTTGATTACTATTTTATGGTTAACAGCACAGAAAAAAAGATGGCTTCACTTGAATACCCACTTGCTCTGGTATTAATTCTCCACAGCCCTGATCAGGGACCTAATTTGAACACTCCCAGCAACAGCAGTTTACTGCTACATTTTCGTCTCACACTTACAGATGAAGGGTATTTTTAAAGGCAGACAGCTACAATCTGCATAACCTATAGTCAAAGGTGAGACGATAACCACTATAAACATGCCATCTAACGGACAGAAAGGTCACATTTTTGACTTGCACTATTTGACTTTTGTTTATGGAATTATGCAAGTAGCTATAGTGTTTTGAAAAGGCCAGGAAACCTTCTAGTTCAAATTCAGGTAGGAAAAATAATTCAATCCCCACAGCTTTGAAACTCTGTTACTGATCTGCATAACAGGAGATTGCACTACAGAAGTATTACAAGATAAGCCAGGTGGTTAATATAAAAGAGTCACAGAAAAAGTTCCTCTGAAGAAGTCTTACAAGACAAGCTAAGAGCTGGTATCCACCTACGAAAGACTTAAAATACATAATCAGACCTTGAAACGCTTACCCCAGCATAGTCATCTCATTCACTGATTCAGAGCTCAGATTCATGCAGCCTTCAAAAAACTAAATTTCCCTAATGGAAGAGTTATGTTTTTATTGGTCTGCAGGGAAGGAACATTTCAAGCGCTTAATGCAATGCCTGCTCTCATTTTCATAATTCTTATTCCATTAAGAAATGAAAAAGAGCTGAAAAAATTACTCCTTTTTGCTGAAAAGTCTGCAGATTTTCTGTCCATCATCTTCTGTTTACAAAGGTAAAAACACTGACATCTTTTACACACTGAACATTTAAAAAATTCCTCTGTTGCAAGCTTGGTGATGATGTCAGCTTCCTTCAATCACACAGAAAAAAAAAATTAAAGCATTAAAATTTCTTAAAACAGTTAGAAACTATAACTGAAAAGACAATACCTTTCACTTGTCTTACACTTCCATGTTATCATGAAACAAAATTAAGTATTCTGATGCACATGAGCAAGTGGAAATCTAGATCAATATGGCATCATCACCACAATAAAAATAATTATGTAGTGAAGTCCTATTCTCATAAACTGCCATAAACACTTGATAGACCTAGAGTCAGAATATCAACATGCAATAAATAAGCACATCTGACTAATTATAACACTGTACGTATGAGACACACCACATTTCTGAAGTATAATACGCAATAATCCAGTTCTGAATCTTTCCAGATATATAATATTAAAGAAATAAATATATTTTACTCTTAGGATTGATGCAAAGAAAATGGAATTGAATGGAAAACTGGGTTAAGTATTCTTTTGGGTTCGCAAAAGTAGGAAAAATAATATTTTTGTCTACCTGTTTCTCTCCAAAGTGCTCAACCCAATTCTTCAGAAAAGTACATTTGAGATAAAATACATCTGATATCTCCAATCACATAATAACCCCACATATTTCACTGCCTGCTATCGGATGTACTGAGAAATCTCTTTCTCTGTCATTTGTTCTTCTTCCTCTCATCACAAACAAGACAACAAGGTTTCCCCGCACCTCTCTTCGCAAAAGCTGATGCTGCTCCCAGCCCACATGCTGCCACTGACTTGCTCTGTATGCTCACACTCGGCTGTTATGACTTTAACCTCTTTACAACAACCCTCTGTTAACTGTGCTGTGTTAGCAGAGTCCCAGTGTATGTCCATCTTAGCCATCCCATTGCCCTGCACTGAACTACAGCCTTTGATTTAACTTCCTATGCAACTTTGCAAATTAAATCAGTGGTCCAGTGGTCACCTCTTGCCTGACACTATTTTACATTATTGTTTCTTTCCAGTGGTTCCTTTGATCATTTGCCTGGAGAGACTGATGTAGAGACATCGATGGGAGTAGGATGCATTTTTTTCCCTTCTGCATTTTTCCTGTTTGCTTCTGATTTATTTCAAGCTTTCTCCTTACAGGATACGGATGGAGGATCCCACCCTGCTCTGGGCTGCAGCTCCATTTCTGGGGGCAGGTGAGGCTGGGATCTTTTAAGGACTCTTTGGGCTGGTTATCTACTTCCAGCCCACCACGAATCTATTATTAATCTCTGCAGGAAATTCTACACAGTAAATACATCATTCTGCCTCTTACTCCAGCCCCTCATTAGCAGACCCAATGGACTAACAATAATGCAAATGTTTGTAGACACACAAAAGAAGTCGCCACAGCTATTCAATATATTAAAATGTTGGACACATGCTGCAGAATAATGAACGTGAAAAGTGCAAAAATACGTCCAAACAGTACAGCTTGTTTCCTCACTAAGCAGTGAGATACCCAGTAAAACACGGAAGACTTTGCAAAAGGTTTTGACTGATTGTTTGCTAGGTTAAACACATGGCAAAACAAGCCCTAACAGCTCACTAGCTGGCTGTCTTTGGCTTACTTTGGAAGAGATGCTAAAAACTCCTAGATCAGAAACTAAAACAGAAAAAGCACTTTGACTGACAACCTTAATTTGCAGCTGAAGTAATCCCAACCAGTGCTGTCTTTAAGGAAATTTAATACTTTAACAGATGTCCTTAGACTGTTTTAGGAAGTTATTAAAAATCTTTGGAAATCCTTTTAAATTTTAACAGGCAATTTTAAAATAATGCATCACAGTCGGTGTGTTTGTAATTTGAATGGTCAAAAGGAGTAGCTTTGATTTGATCCTGTGGATTCAAAGACTTCACACAGTAAGTGCATGTGAAGCTTGTGGAAATAATGGAAATGGTGAATTTCCTGCAGGCTTGACAAAGTAATGGGAAAAATTAAAATATTTAAGCATAATCCAGGTTGGCAAGGAGCACTCTACGGAGAAGCCACTCAGAGCACTATTCTCCTGCTCAACTGTACCTCTCACTGACATTACAGAAAGCGAACACTGCTCCACACACAGCTGGACTGTCGGAGAGCAAAAGCTCATTTTCTGTAAAGCAAGCAGCCAGCCCACTATGAAAAGCTCTCCTTCACCTGGCCTACAGCCACAAGCAGCACATTCACTTGCCTGCACCCTTGAGAGCTGTTTCAAGGTGCTGCTGATAGAGGGGAAGTATTCATGTGGGTTATAACAAATATATTGCTCTCTTGAAGTCCAATCAGTCCTACTACACTAGCAGCTAAATGCGACAGTAGTAGTAAGAGCAATGATACTTATTGCCCTGCATTGCATTTTCCGTTGGTAGGGACAACTCATAGCTGCACGAGGTAACCCTTCCAAGTTTTGTCTGTTTTGGAGTGGCAAGTATTCATTGCCCCTTAACTGAGACACCAAGCAGTAATTTCAGGGCACCTGAAATGTCCTTCACCAAGAATGGCAAACTGCTAATGAAAACCCACAAAAACATCACCTTGGCAGTACTTCCTCACGTCACCGGACCCAGCAGCATGCACTGCCTGGGACACAGCAGGGCATGCAAGCTCATTTTTGCAGTTGTCAGGCATGTTCACAGACCTACCAGGAAAGCTGACTTTTAACCCTTAGTCTCTCATTTTTGGTCAGTTGGCACAGGTGTGCTTAAATTAGTGTCCCTGATCCAGTTTTACATGTTCCCATATGACTTACTCATCCTTCAAAGGGAAGCACTGGTAATAGCCTCACTACATGACACTAAATGCAGAGTTTCCTAACCACAAAGATCTCCAGAACATGCTGTGAGTAGACAGTCCAATAACCCAGACCTGACCCTGAGCGTGCCATTTCTTTCCCCTGCTCCTGCCTTGAGAACAGAAACACCTTTGGGGAGTGTCTGATGCTGGAAAAGCTCAGAGTTGCCCCCATAAAACAGAGAGTTGGGAGGAAACAATTGAGTAAAAAACCTTCAGAATTGGTAACAGATGCTGCAGAGATCAAGCAACTGTCACCACCGTGAATCACAGCAAACCTCACCAGAACATCGTACAGACATTGTGCACCTCCTGAAAACCAAACAGACAAAACGCTGGACAGCATCTATCTTTGGCTGTGAAGAAGACAAACTTGGGAGTATCTAGTGAACCCCATGCCTAAGATCGCACTTGGAAGAGCAGCCTGGCCTTCATCTACCTCAACAGAAAAACTAGACTTCAGGCCAAACTTGCAGGCCAACCATTACGGTTTCAATTTCAAAAATAGACCCAATAGCTCTTCCTTCTGTTTCTGATCTAGCTCCCCACAGCAAGAATAGGATTTTGCCCAGAAGCCTTCTGGCACAAAAATTTAAGTCATGTAGCTAAATCCCTAGGTGCTAGATTGAAAACATCCCTTAATAAGATTTGAATGTACTTTTTGTTGTTTAATCACCGAGCCTCTTTTGATCTTGATTTTGTCCTTCAAACAGCTGAATATAATGTTCATGTAACTAAATCCCTTTTTTAGAACACCTTCTGATTTGACAGTGTAAGCTTTTCATAGTAGAATGAAAGCAAACCATGAATGGACTTGGTAACAAACAAATTTAAAAATATGCTACAAAATGCCCCATTATGTGCCACATTTGTGTCTAAAGATGATCGCTTTTAGGAAGGAGGCAATAGGTCCGGTGGAGAGGAACCAAAACGTAGTCTGCATCTTCTTCCAGGAAACAAACTCTTTTCACAAGTGTAATGCGCCCAGGTCATATAATGTGGATCAGTAATGGAGCTGATAGAGCCCTGACCTGCAACTGGCACTCAAAGACATAAATGTAGTATCAAGAGCTGACTTAATGTGCTGTGTTCCAACTTCTGACACTTTATTGTATTCAAATGCTTAAAACAAAATATTCAAGTTCCTTCTTCTATGCAAAGAAGGTACAGTCACCTTTGCAGAAAGATACGTTTTACAGTACCATGAAGATCAGAAAATACTGTGGTTCCACCCAACATGACATATTTTAACGGCATAGATAGTGCACATGCTGGAGTTTTATGTCCAATACCACACCACACCCCCCCTCGTTTATGGCATCTCTTCAAGTTCATTTTAATAACAATAGAAACAAAAGATAAATTTCCCACTGCTGCATTAAAGCAATTGCATCTCTGACTCTTCTTTGTAAAGTGTAAAGAAGGGAGGTCTGTGATGTGAGATCTAAATGACTGGGTTCTGCTTTTGGAAGGCTACCCAAGGGGGTTTGTATCCTTCAAAGTGATTTATTTCTGGCAATGTAGGGGTTTCTCTAGAAGAATACCTGTAATAATCTCATGAACACAGTGCTTCAAAAGAGTGGCTACTTCTTCAAGATCCTAATCAGCTGCTTTGCTGCAGAGATTCTTCTGAAAATTAAATTACACCACATCTGCTAACATTAAAAACAACACCAAAAAAATCTCCAAGACTTTGCATCTTCCTTGACTTCTTTGCTATTCTTTTTTCTTTTTTACTTCATTGGCTTATCATATGAAGAAAAACACAGATGATGTGATGAAACCGATAGGCATACACATAAAATTAAAATGCAACCATGCATGTTGGAGTTCTATTCAGTACCCATGGGGGTGGGAAACCTGGATTTGTAATGTCTGAAGGCTGCTGCGCATTCACAAAACTTTCTGTTTGATATGAATGCTGATATGAAAACAGCACAACTTGTAAAATAACTAAATAATTCTGAAAATGCTTCAAGCACTTCATTGCACTCCGCGTTCACCCAAAGGTGTTATAACAGAGTCGATCAAATATGCGCTGATGATTAACTTTCCATCACCGGGGAATGGCTCTCCCTCATACAAACTAAGCAGGACTCGAGAAACTGTGATGCTCTTAAACAGGGGAACAGCGGTCCTAGGTTCTCAGCAAGGTGATTATCACTTCCAGTAAAAATCAACCAAGTATTTACTAACCACTTCAATTTACTTGAATTCTTCTGCAGAAATACCAAACCACAGTTGCTGCTCAGTGGCAGCTCGCACCAATCTGCTCCTTGTCTATAGGAGGTGGTGTAGCAGCGGGACTATGGATTTGTGCTAAGTTATAGCCTATTTTCTGCCTCAGGCTATCCTAGTTATGGTCAGACTCCAGTGGTGACAGATCTCCTGCTGAAGTGAACACACTGTAGATAGGCACAGGACCATAGGAGACAGGGAGAGAAAAGAGCTCTGCAGAGGTTTAAAATATTCTAAATCATCCAACTATATAGCTACTCCACTGCTCATAACTTTTACTCCAGACAAGTGTGCAGACCTTTGTTCATGTGTTTTCATTTTTATGGCCTTTCTGGTATGCCTACTGCCTGCCTTAAACATTTTTTAAAACTGCTGGTAAATCATACCTCACTATCTATAAAAGGCATTTGAAGACAGTATTAAAATTATACAGAACTGGTAATTTCTGAGTTACTTTCTCTTACTATCAGCATTACTTGGACCACAGTGCAATCAGAAATAATTAGGATCTCACTCAGTTAGTGAGGTGAATACACATTAAAGAGTACATACGGTTAATACTAAGAAAGGCATAGTGGTATTTTCCAAAAGTCTGATTCAGCAGAGACACTTGGGTTCTGCAATGCTCACTTTTAGGCATTCTGTCACTGCACTGCATAATGCTGAGTTATATATCCAGATATTTTTCTCCAAGAAGGCTAATAACGTGGCTCTCTCCGAACATTGCTTTGAAATTATAACTTTCCTTTGCCGCATGTCATGGATCACTTACTTCTTGTATTAGATTATAAATGGCCATCCCAACTTACGTATGCATGTACAGCACAAAACACAGGCAAGATCCTAGCGGAGGCCCCTGGTGTTACTGAAATTCAGCTGCTGCTAATAAGAAGAAGGGAAAACATTTCCATCTGTCTGGATTGGGAAAAAGAATTCATGAGTCTCTGATTCATCTGCATCCATATGCTGATATGTAGACAATACTTACGGACACATAGCCTAGGCGAGGTAGCCAGCAACAGAAATCAAATCAATCACAGATCACAGCATGTGATTTGCCTAATTATGAGTAACACCTCACATTTTTTATCTGCGCAAAAAGCACTCTGTGAACGAGCAGATGGCATTGCTATGGGATGGCACCATCCTCGACAGTTGCAGATGCAGAGCATTTACACAGCACGCTGAAAAAATGACACAACACAAGCTGCTTCCTGGGAAAAAGATTCAAATTGAACAAGTGTCACCAAACAAAATACACATATTTATTGATGTTCTGAACTTATCTGATCCAGCCTCTCTCCTCAAATCAAATACATACGCGCAGGCCAGGGAGCGATGCTATCTAGACATCATTAAAGTTTCTTAGATAGAACTGCCACGTGAGCTGCCTAGCACCGAAAAGCGGAGATGCAGACCAACTTGAGTCTAGTTCCAACCTGCAAACAATTTAAATCCACACAAGCAGAATCAATAGGAAGAAGCCCTGCAGAGAAAGCAATTACACTGCAAAAGCAACTATATTACAGCACGGTTACGGCTGGGAGGCAGGACGCAGAAGGCCATCCTCACTTCTGTGATTACCCAGCGGAGTTCTCTCCAATGCATCTGGCCTGTGAAATGACAAGGTTCAGCCCGGACATGTTCCTGCAATCAAAGCGGTTTCTGGGCTTCTATTGCAATTATAAAGCAATTCTTTATGAGACCTGCCCTTCAGGTTTGCTGTGCTCCATAGGCAAATGTGGGTCGGTGCATCAGGAAACAGGTTTGAAGGGCTCAGTGTGCTCTCCTTTTCAGTAGCTTCATGGGAGTAATAATCTCATTTCCCGATCTGCAATTATTTATTCACTGGTGGCTGTGCACTTGCCACTGTACAAGACACAAAGAAAGATCATCTGACCATTCCTGGTGACAGAAAATTCAGGTTTTCTATTCAAATTCTTGCTTTTATTTGTGGTTTGTCTGCATTTTTCTTCCTGAGCTGCTGTAAGCACATACACTGGTGTGACAGGTTTGAAGCAGCTATAAAATGATTGATGAAAACCATATTTTGGCCTTATTGTAGGAATATTTATTGTAGAAATATACTCATAAGGGCATATCTGGGAAAATGGGAAGGACAGAAAAGACAGGCTGGGCCCATGACTGTACCTCTGATACCAAAGTAATTTGATCTGCTTTAATTATGATACAGGGTTATGGGGTCACAGAAACATTTGCACAAACTGTTTTTGAATTGCTTTTATCTAACCACTTTGTTTCTTCTGCTGAAATGATCAATACTCAGCTTTAAGAAGGATGCTCTGTTGGTCTACATGACGAGACAGAGGGGCTAAACTCTGACCTGCAGTGCCGTAACAGTCGATGTGCGAGTTAGTGCCAGACAGGAATCATCTTGGAGAGGAAGAACCGCAGACCTCCATCTCACTTGGAGAGGCTGAACATCTAACAGCCAAGGCAGTAGTACATTTGAAAAGGTAAAATGACAGATGCAGCTAAGCATGTGACATGAAATTGGATCATCTGGAGGGAAGATGCTAAATCATGCTGGATGTTGCTCCACTGAACACAAGTACCTGCAGAGAGAGCATGACAGCAGAGGTCCGAGCAGTGGGACAACTGCAGGAGCAGGAGTAGGGTGCTCTGTGTTGGGATTTGACTGTATCTTGTGGCTGCCATTCAACACACACTCTCGAGTATCTGCTTTGGGGTGAAGAGAGGAGAGGAACGCAGGGTATCGCCATGGTACAGGGCCGATGAGCAAAAATACCTCCCTAACCAACACTGCTGGGGAGTGGTATTTCAAGAGATGTCAGGCTAGCAGAAAGAGGAGCAGATGCTTTTTCCATGCCTGGAAGAAGTCAGGAATGTTGTTTGGGGAAATGGTGAGTAATGGCAAAAGCAGCCAAAGAGATTAGGATGTGTGAAGGTAAAATAGAGCACAGGGAGGCACATAAAAGCCAAGGACCCTGAATTACTCTTTGGGCAATCAGCAGGGTGGCTCAGCCTGCCTGGTTGTCTCCACTGCTAAACAGAAGGCATTTGCCTCCCGATGTTTTTATTCCTGAAGTTCTTTCAAAACTCTGGAGGAACAAAACTGATCAGTGAAGACACCTGACCAGTGGCTCCTACCAGGAAAGGGCACAGAAAGGTCCTGCGTGTGTGTTCCCGTTTCTTCTACTTCAGCTGAGCTTCGCTTCCCAGAATACTGCATAATAGATAATGTTGCAGAGAGAAACAAAAAGCCTGCTGCTCTCCCAACTGTGTACCAACATCAAAGTTCATAATTTATAAATAACAGTTGGGTTCTTAAGGAAACCTATATAGAAGTCAGTTTGCAGTAGGAGCTGGGGATTTCAGGAAGTAACAGAATACAGGTAAAATATTTTGGCTTGAAGCAACAGTAAACATGCAATAAAAGGTGCTTCTCAAGCCAGCAGCATTGACAACATACATGCCATTGCCCTGTGCAGCCTTTACCTCATTTAAACAGTGAACGATGTTCTGCAAAAAAACTGGAGGACACAGGCTTTGAACACTCAACCACAGGAAGCATCAGAGGAAACATGTTCAGGTCCCTCCCATCAACCTGCTGTCTTCCAGCCATGGCACTTTGGAAACCACGTCACTAAATCAGCTCAGGAAGATCATTTACTCTTGACCTTTTACAGCAATTAGTGTGTGTTTGGATTATGGATTATTTGGCCATTCACCGTGTGGCTTCGCGTGTGTACAACACAACAGTGAATCTGCTTAAAGGGAAACGTCAACTGCTCTAAGGTGATGAACAGCTATGCCCACTCTGTACTTCTAACCTGCGAAATGTACCTAGAAAAATCATGATTCTAAGAAAAATAATGGGTTGTTCACACTTACAAATCAACCTAATCAAAAGAAAGACAAAAGCTTTTGTCTAAAGAACTGAAAGCCTTGCTGGATAGATATGCTTGTTCTGTCAGACAAATGACTTCTCTTCTCCCCTCAATCAACCTGACTGTAACTTTATTTATTTCTCCACTTTTAAATATTGATGCCTTACAAAACTTCTCATTGGAAACCCCACATCTTACTCTTCAGCTGTGCTGCCTTGGGCTGCAGTCCTGTCACATCGCATCCAAGAGGAAGGCTCAGCTTGCATTAGTACTTGGAAAAGAAGACTTTCCAGGCACTGTGAAGAGAGATACGGATGATTCAGTGAACAGCAAGCTTCTCTCCAAATCAGTAGCCACCCATTCAAGGGCAATCTTTTGCAGCTGCTGCTGGTTTCTTAGCAGAGAAGCAGAGCTCAGATGTTAACCACTTTTATTCATTAAATGCCCCATGACAAATCCATCCCTTGTCTAAATCAAGAGAGAGAAAATGGAACAGTATATTGTTCTGCTCACAGAGAAAAAGAACTAGAAGCAGAGTATCAAGCTGTCGCTGGAAAGAAAGAGAAAGGAAAAAGCTTAGGTCATAAAAGCAATTTTCATTGCCTAGTTTTAGCCTACGAATTAAAAATCCAATAGAATATCCTGCACTGACTAAGATACTGTGCAAATCTTGGCATGCATTTACTCAACATTTTCATAAACAGACAGTGATTTACAAATCAAATTTTAGCACTGCTGCATTTGAAATAAACTTTAAATAAAACCTTCCCTTGTAGACCATAAAGAAAGACCTTCCAAAGCAGGACGTGTCTCTATCGTTAGAAGGGATGTTTCTGGGGGAAGTTGAATGACAGCAGCACTGTACAGTTGATGCTATCTAGGGAACCTCAGTGGTGAGAAGGCAAAAGCCATGAATGGTTTAGCTCCACTGCTGCTCAGGGAAAATTTAAGGTTTGAAAGTGAGGAATCTCCTGCTATTTTATGTAAGGATGGCAAACAATGACTATCTCCTGATGGACAAACAAGGAAGAAATACTGTGAGCTGAAACACCTTGAATTTTCTTTCTGTACCATAGGTTATTCCATTTCAGAGAGAAATGAGGAGCAGACTCCCTGTTAATACTTCGTACAACCTGCCTCAGAGAATTTTAAGGCCAGACTGGAAGCAAACCTAAAAAGTTCACTGGACTCAGAATTACAGCAAATCAAGAGGAAATCAATGCACATGTAACATTTCATACTGAAAACCTGCAGTAAAAAATGAAAACAGAAACAAACAAAAAATGGGCACCATGGAAACTGCTTTCTTTCACCCCCGCTAAGGACAACTTTTTATCATATCAGCTTTTATTTGAAAATATCTGCCCGCCCTATCACCACACTCCTTTACACCTGGGGTATGTGATCTACTAAAATGAGCATGCACATGGACACAGGACTCCTCACACCAATCCTCAGCTGCTGTAGGAGCGAATGAGCAAGACGCTTTCCTCACTCTCATCCCTATCTCCTGTCCCACTCTCTGTCTACCTACTGAATGTAAAGCCTTTTGGAGGAAAGGGCGCTGTATGTCCCATGTTTGTAGAGGGACCAGCAGGATGGACTCCTGCCAGTGGCTTTGCTCTGCCACAGACATGCAGTATATGTAGAAATTACAGGGCATAACCCAGCAAAGAACACAACGTACGCCCAACTCTATGCATGCGAATAGCCTTAGTGATGTCAATGAAATTACTTATGTCTGTAAATTATGCACATAATTAAATATCTGGTTGGACTGAAGCCTAAGTCAATGATTCACTGACAAGTCAGAATGCCTACCTCTGTGACTAGATTTATAGCCATTTTTATCACACACGTACAGTAGTGTCCTGCACTCCAACACTGTGCCACTAATTCTGGCGTGGGACTGTCCCTTCCTGAAAGACGCTGGTGTACATGGGAGTAGACAGCCAGGCGCAGCCTCAGACAAACAGAGATCAAAAATAGAGATGTTCCAACCAGGGAGATGTTAACAGCCAAAGAAATCTTATTTTTCTTTTCAAAAGCAGCAAGTCAGTTTTCCCAAGACCCTCAACCAATCTGCCCTAAAAGAACAGGAGCAAATTTAGAATTGTTCTTGTCTTTCCCTGCGTTCTTCTTTCTCTAAATTCAACATCCGTCATTTAGAAACAATAATCAGAGCAATTCTTATTACTGGCATAGCAACTGGTAAATGAAACCTGGAAGGTCTGGCTTTCCTTTCATGTTGCAAATCAAAGAACACACAAACTGAACTGTCTGTAAAACCAGTTGTGTGTGCCTGCACTTCCTAACGACAGCACAGCTTGTCTTGTCAAGTAACGGTTGCCTTATAAAATACATAACTTTGCTGCGATAGTTTTGATCAGCAGAAGAGTTGCAGTAGTGTTTGCTGTCCTGTGGTAAGAAGACATGAAGCTCTGCTCTTGAGGCTTCTTGGAAATATCAGAAAAACATTCTTTTTCTTTATAATTGGATCTTGCTATTTGCCTTTCAGTGTTTCCTTGGTCTATTTGTCTCTATCTTCTATCTATCCATACTGTGTAAAGTTTTATTCCTTTTCCATTTTTAGCATTAAGAAGTTGTTTTTATATTTTAGCCTTTCCAAAGCAGCCAGAATCCTGATCGTCAGCAGCGATGTCTAGACGTAGTAAATCCTTAAACTCAAGGCCTTTGCCCTTGAGAGAGAGAAATGCAGCAATACACAATCGCACACGTTTTTCCCTGAGCAGTTTCAGGTGCTTTGTAAGGCTTACTTCTTTCTGAGGCTACAGCTTGTTAAGATGAAATTTGGATCAAGTTTTGGACTGAGAATTCAAGGCTACTCTATGAATGCGTTCAATCCCATGGGCTGGTTCAGGTCAGCTGTAGTCAACTACCAGCAGAGCTTCTGTTTTAACAGTAATACCTGTCCGGCAATACAAGTCAGCAACAGAAATCCCACAATCAGTAGGTGTGACTGATGTGTCCCACACTCATAAATCCCCCAGTAGCCCCCTGTGCCTTTTATTTTTTATAATATAAGATTAAACATAGAAAAATAAGGATGATGTACAGCTCCTGAAGGTATAGAAGCCTGTAGGAATACTGAGAGGCCACAATAATAAACAGCTAATCAGGAAAAAGGAGCTTCACAGGAGCTTCTCAGTTAATTCAGAGAGATAGTATGCAAATTCAAGATGCCAAACAGAAGCTGAATTAACAGACACTGGAAGAATGGTACATGTCCAAGGAAGGCAAGAAACTGCCTGCCAAATTCATTCAGCTCAGCCATTTTTATTTTCAACTTTAAAATCAATAATTCCACATCTTTTCTTTTTCCTTTTGGGGGAATAAGCTAAATCAAATGTTTATTCTATTCTTTTAGCTCCTAGTGCCTGCACTCCTGTCTCAAGGCACGCGACTCAGTTGAAAACACTTTACCTGATTTGCAACATTTCCGTGGAAATACAGCCCTACCACAAAACTCAGCCCCACTGTCCTCCTCTTCACAGCTGAAATGCAAGCAATTTCTGGGATCATGGCAAAAATGCAATGCAAAAGCTTAGAGACCACAGATCACCCAGCTTTAACCCTGCGGCTCACTTTGAGCTGTGATGCACATCACTTGTTTTTATGACTGCAGAGTCCAGCTGCAAATGTTTAAAACGAAGAGGAGATGGGAATCAGATCAGAACAGCAAAACAAACACATGATTTGAAGAGCTCCCCTCTCCTTACACTACTAGCTCAAGGAGAGAAATTTCACCTGTCAAAGGGAAAAAGTCAAACATGTTGGGAGATCATTTGGGAAATTCTCCATCTCCTTCCTCCCCAGCTATTAACTAGTTCACATCAACTCCACGGCCCAAACTCCCTCCCTAGAAGGTGAAAACCACTGACTATAAAGTGCTTATTTAGCTTACGGGTTCAGATACTTCTGCAATGACCATATCAGGTTTTCTGGACACAAAATCACCACTGATGTTAGGGTAAGAAAGTACAAACATGTTGTTCCCAGAGTTAGTTCAGAGGTGTACCCATGATGAAAATACAGACAAAAGCTGAGGTAGGTAGCCCACTTGGCACAGCTGATTGACTTTAATAGGTGTTGATTACACTGCTCATATTGCATGAAATTAAAAAGCTTACAAATGTTATGAGCCATTACCCTTCCATTTAAGAGAGCTTATGACAAGTTAGCAACATTTAATGAAATCCTTTTCAAAATGCCATAGGCGGCCTCCACGAGATTTTGCTTTGAAATGCAACTTGTGGAGTTATTTCAAAAACTTTGTTTACTTCAGAGCTTCCTCTCTTGCTCTTGTTTGGGATATTCCGATTTTGCAGCTGGTGGGATACTTCAGTTCCCTGTTGTGCTCTCAGTGTGCGGCACGTAACACCAGCTCGTTAGACAAACAATGGGGGACAGACAAAGCAAGATGTAATTCTGGTGTTATTGGAAGTACCCCTTCAGCCAGCCTACAAAATTTCCTTCAAAATTCAAAGCTGAGACACCTCTGGCCAATTTTACTATGAAGGTAAAGGGAAATGTTTTCACAGTTGCTGTAAAATTTACTTAAACTTTCACCTTTTCAGCACACTGGAAATATCACAGGAGTCCCTAACTGCCCCCAAAGCTCTGGGGCAACCAAGGTTCAGTCTGAAGTAGGCTCTCTGGATTTTATAGCTTAAGAATGAAATTTATTAGGGGTAGAGTATATCAGTTTTATAAATCCCACTGGACACCCACAGCCTATTGCCGTACATATACTCATATCTGCTTTGGATAGTGATGGCATCAATATCCGTGCATCAGGTGAGGGTGCTTCTGCCAAAATGATCCCTTTTGCAACTTGCTCGGCTGCTTTTGTTTATTTTTACTGTTTGTCCTGCTGACTGCCAGCTCTCCTCTCTGTTGATAGCTGTCGGGCAAGCAAGACTCAAACTGACCAAACTGAGAGAGACATTTATAGCAAAACCACACTGGCACAGACTCTAACAACAAGGTATCTGGAGTGGTGCCACAACGAAATGCTTAACAAACCCTATAGGGGGAATATCAGATGGCCAGGCACGGCTGCAAGAAGCTTGCTTGTGTTGGCTGCGTCATCACTAGCAACCTTGTTCTTTTTTTAAATTTTAACATCTGCTGCCAAAAATCAACCAAGAAACAGTAAGCTATGAAGATGTAGTTAGAGGAAGTATTGTGCTTCAGAAGTCAACCTCAGATAGTGTGAGTTTTTTCTACCCGAAGCTACAGTGGCAGCTGAACTGCCCCAGAGGCAAATGCCAGGAGACCAACATCTCCGTGAGCTGCCAGGAGCTCTTAAAGGCTCGTTCGTATCATAATGTGCAAACCAGAAGATTCCTCTCTTCTTTGAAAAACCGGTCACTAAGGGAATAGTTAAACACTGGGAAGAGTAATGGCCAAAGAGGTGGTGGGAGTGCGCAGGGACTGCTAAGTGACAGCAGCATGGTGAGACAAACTTCATTTCCACCCTGTGATGGTTTCAGTGAGCGTGCTGAAATCCTTAAGCACTTTGATAGACCAAATCATCAGGAACTAATTCAATATCCTTTTATTGCTCTGTAAACTCTGACAAAGGAAGAAAAAGAATTATTCTGTCTCCTGTGTCAAAAAATAGCAGCCTTCTTTCACGCTATCTATCTGAGCCTTTACTGAAAGCTAGATTTCTACTATACAGTTTGAGCATCATACAAAGCTGCAATTATCTTGCCACCTGTGTTGCCTTCCTTCATGAGTGAATGTTGCCTTTTAATCCAAATTAGTATGTTGTATTGTTTATAAATATGTATTTAGGGCTATGAGGCAGGTATGCCCCATTGTGGGCACATGTCATTGTTTAATCCAAATACATGGTTTATTGTTTTTCAGTGCATATTTTTAGCTTTGAGGCAGGTAGACCTGCAGAGCAAATAATACAAAAGAGTATGTCCATTACAGAACTGCTTCTGTGCTTTAAAATTATACCACTCTTCTTCCAGATCTGAACATAGTGAGACAAGTACATTGGCAAAATAATTATTTATTACTCTTAAAAGCTTCCTTTAAAATTTCTATCATTCAAATACTGGCTGGGGAAAATGTAAAGTGCAGACAACCATATTTTATGCACTTGCTAGTCTAGCTTTTATGCTGATGAGAACTTACTAAACACCAGTAAAGGGAATAGCAGTTATCAGCCCTAATTCACAACTGTGAATTTTTCAGGCCAAACAGATGCCCTTGCAGAATCACAGCCAAGTGTTAATGACAGGCCCAGTCCTTCTTCCACTGTAGTCACTAGTTATTTCATACGGCTTCAAATGAGACCAGGTTTGCTCCAATGCTCTGAGCTAGCATGCTGCTCTCAGCGAGACACTCATTGCCACAGCGAGCAGGATAGGGACCTCTAACATCACCCAAAGAAAGGAAAATGAAAAAAGACACTGTACTTTGCCTCAGGGTTTTTAATTTGGTGTACAGGATTCTTCTTTTAAATTCTTTTTTCAGTTGATTAAAAATAATGGGAAGCAGACCTTCAACATGAAACCAGCTAAATACACTAAGAGATCTCTTTTGAAAGACACTTAAAATCTCGTCGAAATCTGTTCAGTGAATTTTGCCATCACTTATACCTGCGCAACGGCAGAATAGCTTGGAGCTCCCCCAGGTAGCAGAGGACAGGCAAGAAAGGTTGGTGCCTGTGTTTAGACCTGCGTTCCCAGACCCACACATCCGTATGAGAGGTTGCAAGAGAGCTGAACAGGCAGGACCCAAATCAAGAGCTTTATACTGCAAAAAAATCTTTGTCAGGCAAATCCATACTCTTGCCTTTAAAAGGATTCAGGGTAAGAAAATTTAAGCCCAGGTGTAAACATTTGCAAACTGGAGTTTATTTTTTCTATCTATGCACTTGAAATGAACATTGAAAGGGCAAACCCATCCTAATCCTATCATGGCAATGTCTTTCTCTGCTTCCTAAAGCTGAGATTATCATCTCATTGGTTGTCACACAGCTCCTGAGAGAAGTAATTCACTTGATTTTCCTGTATAATCACAGCACAGGATTTTATTTCTGTTGTTATTGGAATAGAAAATACACATAGCCTGTTCTCTGTCTTGCCCCTTTCAAGTTCCTTACAGACCCGGATGTGACACCCCAACTGCACTAAGAAAGCTAAATCTGGGCTCACTGTAAGTTTCAAGCAACCTGCTTGTTAGCAGCTCTTCTCAACAAAGGCAGGAAAATTTCCAGTTTTAAATTTCTATTTAAATTAAGGCAACGAAGACTGAAGACCACAAAACTGTTGCCATTCCTTTCCAGCACATAAAATTAACAATTTGTGCTGCTGCGTGCAACTTTCAGTCAAAGTTTGTCTGATTTATAAGCAAGCAGATGGTTCACATGATAGTCCACAATAAATTACAACAGTTAGAAAGACAGCTACATTTTGAGAGTGACAGTGCAGCTGAGCTACAGATGGGTTTATAGATGACCCTTCCAATTTTTAATAATCTCCATAATTTATGTGCAAGTAAAGAAATGCAAGGATTCCTAATGCACCTTTTTGACTAAGTACAAATCACTTTTATTTACGCAGGCAATACTTCATGGTCCAGTTAACTTCTTAATTAAAGGCAGCAAGATGCTCATGTTCCATGCAAGTGGCATGGAAAATACTGTTTAGTGTGCAATATGTTCAGCTGGGAGTTTAAGATGCTCTGAACACTCCTGGAAAAGGGAATGCATCTATCTCATTTCTTTAAAACAAGACTACAAGGGTGCAAACACTGCTACCACCAGTTACTATTCATTAATCTCCAGATAAACCTTAGGCTCATGCAGTAACAAGGTTATTTTATTTGCAAGCTCTGATGCTTAGAAACAGGCTCCTGTTCCAGGAGGCACTACAAACCCAGTATTACTGAGCCAGGACTAGGACCCTCGTTATATGAAGACAGAGGGATTTGGCGGGGGGGTCACTTTTGGATGGATGAGGGAAAAGGAAAGCGAGCCTGGGGAGGTGTCATTCCTGAGACAGGAGGCAGCAGTGATGCAGAAAGAAACCAGCTGGAAGCAGCTTTAAGAAGCCAGTTCATATTAGTGATTTTAATGGCCACTTCTCTGGGATGGGACTGAAGCACGTCGGTCCAATCCTTCTGCTAACATTTTTGAAGGGACTCCTAGAAAGATGCCTTTGTTGGGTTGTCACCAATTGCATGCCACAGCACAACAGATTTAGTTCTTCTTGGCTGTAATTTCAGTTGCAATGAGTTACCTTCCGAAAGGAGCACAGCTAAATGCAACTACTCTGTTGAGGGGGTGATGAAGGGAGCAGTACCTACTAGAGCTCTTTAAGGCACAAACTACAGAAACTCCGAAGTTCCCACAGAGCCAGTCTCTCTGGATAACATTTGAGGGCTATTCCTCCTCTCTAAACCTTGGTCTTCCCTTCCTGCCAAATTAATATGAAAAAGAAATCCACTTCTAATTGGAAATCCAAAACTATTTTTAAACCAGAAGACACAGCTCCTAGGAAAGCAAGTCTGTGTGCAATTTTAAATACCACCTTCCTGGGACTTAAGAGGTGCAGCAGAGAAGAAAAGGCACCAGTGACAAATTTAGGCTTTCAAGAATTATCACAATTCATGTTTTGGAGATATTTCAGCAGGGATTGCCCAGCTCTGCCTGCAGCAGGGCAGCATGGGGAGCCACACTGCAGAGACACACGAGTGGGAAAACCCACTCCACGGAGGTCATGGGACTGCAGCCACTTACACAAAAAGCAGTTCTTCCCCTGCCACTTCCACGCAGCACCAACAGCCCTTCAGCTGCTACACAGAATGACAGTGAAATTAAATTTGTTGTGTTTTTTTTTTAAATGAAATTCACCTATAAATAACTAGTGTCTGAAAGTCTTTTGAGCTTTATATAAAACCATTATCTATTACTGTACACAACTCTTAGGTTGTTTAATTAAACATATGAAAAATATTATATGTCAACTTATTTCTGGGATGCTCTTTACCATTATTTGTCATATTGTTTCAGTTACACTTTGCATATTTAAAGGTGCATTATGCACTTCTGAAAACCCAGAGAAGACTACGAGGGAATTAGTACGGATGTTCATCTGTACTACTGAGTGCTGAGTTTGGCACTTTATTGTAACAATATTCATCCAGCTCAGGAACTGCTAGTACACTTCCCTCCAAGAGAAAACGGGGTCATACTACTGTTCTTCAAAATAATATAACATTTATTATTGAATAATATTTTTAAATCTTCTGTAACTATCATCCTTTGATTGACTGCAACCCTTTCATTTGCTTACAAGAGGCCAAATTCACACACAGCACAAGTTGATTGAAATCAATAGGATCGCCCCTGTTGCTCCCAGCCCAACAGTAATTCCAGCATTAGCATGAGCAACCTGAAAGCCAGCACAGGCTAGTCCAGTTTAACTTCTCTGAGAAGTCAGAGAAACTATACGCATTGTTTATGTAACTATACAGTTAATACAGTTTCCAGGACTCATCTACTGAAGCCAGCAGGGATGCTCCAACTCACTAGGCTGGAGATGAGACTTTCTGGCTTGCAGCTAGATCCTTCTCTGGCTAACAGCAAAAATAATCCTGGAGGAGGGATAAAGCAAGGAACACACACAGAGGCCTTACCTTATATTTCTTGTTCCTTGCATTCATTAAACTGTCAATGGTGTGGAAACTAGTTTCATAACCTCAAGAAGGGGACACCTTTTGTCCCCATTGTAGTATTAAAATGTAGATCAATATGATAATATGAAAACAGTAAACTCCCCAGTAGCAAGAAGTGGTTCTCAGTTCTCTTAGTAATCAAATATTATTTCCAGCATTCTAACTAGAGAAAAAGAAATGTAAGTAGCGATTTGTCAGTCTATTTATCAAACCAAGTGCTGCACCTTTCCCACACATTTTACGTTAGAAAGTGTATGACATGTAAGGTTCTACGGTTCTGTTTTAATTCAGGGATGAAAACATTTATAGATATGAACATTTTCTTATTAACTTCTCTTCCTAAAGGATTATGGTTGTTCAAATCAATTCCTAGCCATCCTACAGAGGTTACAACCTTCAATAACTGAATCGGATATTGTATTGGCTGTTGTGTTGATTATGCTACAAGTTCCAATTTCTACAAGAGCACTGAAATGCTGAGATAAAGGGATGTTAACTTTATTTAATTAGCTATCTGCCATTGTTATCAAAATGGAAGGTTGGTATCTGACTCAAATTAACACTTTGGATCAGGAAACAAGACAGATGACATCTTCTGAGAAGGATCCTGGAAACTCTCTAGAATCATTTCAGTTATTTTAAAGCTGCTCAGGACAAACAGGACTACATTAGAAAGAGCAAAAGTCACCGACAGTCAATGAAGTGCTGCTATGAAAATGCTATTTCAATCACACTTGGGTTCTTTCTCATTTTCAGTTGTTAACATCCTTGCCACTTTTGTCAAGCAGTCTCTCCTAGCAGCACTGAATTTTAACTGCACATAATTTTAAAACACAACATGAGATAGGACTGAGCACATACTACGGGTTTATTGTGCCAGCTAGCAACAGATCGGGCCCTTGTGCCAAGGCATCACCTCTCTGCTCTCTGCAGAAAAGGAATAACTAGTTAAACGCAAGCTGGATTTAAGAACTGCCTGCCATCCCTCTACCTCGGAAATGTTACATCTCTGAATTGAGGGTTGTTTATGATTTATCTCAAAAAGAGACAAAAAGGCAAGGTGAAACCTCAGAGGTCCTGAAAGCATTTTAACTGTGGCTTACACAAACTAAAGCCACGTATATCAACTTTGCAACTGCCCAGAGGATAAAGTATCCAAATGAAGTCCTCAAAGGACACCCACTGTCTCACTCCCCAAATTACATTTGTATAGAGTGGCCAAAGTAATTTATCCAATAACCATACCACCCTGCCACTTCATGGTTTCTTACTGTTAGGGCTACAGAAACGTGCTTATTCCTTTCCCAAGAACTTACTGGTCTTGACCGGATTTCTTTGGCGTAGAGAGGTTTCAAGAATTCTGAATCTCCTTCGAGCTTTAGACCCTTTTCTGTGATTCTCAGGTTCCCCATTCCATCCTAAAACAGACAAAAAAGAAACAACCCCATTAGTTAAAATTACTAAATTCACCAGGATGCCAATAGCTGATTTTTTTTTTCCATAGAGGATAACATGTAAAGCACTGGGAGACACTAGAGAATGCAATTACTTGTGTTACCCTTTTAGCTCTGTTTCTGTGAAAATAAAATTCTATTCAGAACAATCTTCAGTGCCCCCCAGTAAACCATTTACACAGATGAAAGATGTTCTTTTAAGCTAGTCGTCTCTACTCAAAGAGACACAGCGATGCTCTGTGTTAACAGGGAACTATTCACTGGAATATTCACTGGCTGCCTGTATATTCATATACTTTCTCATTCATAGCAAATCTGTATAAAAACTATGTGATTAATTCTACTGAACGCCATATAGAGAATATGTGATTAATTCCACTGAACCAACAAAGTAAAGTTTTGCTTTGTAGGAGTATTGCAATAAAATGCGGTAGGGAACTTGACCCCTGTTATTTGGGGAAATCTCTGCAAAACATGGACTCTTTGGTGGGATTTCTTTAGGGCTATTGGACCTTACAGCAGAAAGATGTGGAAACCTGTTGATTAGTTTCCAGTCTCAGTCTTTCCTGCGCTTTCGATATTGTTAAGATGCTACACAGCTTTATTGGAATATACATTTATGCAAATATTTGCTCTGGGAGAAGCAATGATACAACAGGAATATCTTTCCAACAGACTGCTCTCCTGTCTTGGGATAACTCCTGCCTTTTCTCTCCCACAATGATCAGCGCAGGATTGGAGCCCTCGCTCTGTTCCTTGCACAGCCCAAGCACATCCCAGCAACCTGAACCTCTACAACTAAATGTCTGGGTCTCCTGAGTCATTCTTGTGCCCTTCAAACAACCATTGCAAAGTCCATCGGCCAGGCATTAAGTGACTCATGTGACATGTGTTTCTGCCCTCTCCTCATTCGGATTTCATAGTTGCGCTATCAGTCCCCACCCTCTCCCCAGCCCTCCCAGGCTCCCCAATATCCACCGCTCCCTGTGCTTCCACAGCAAAAATCTTCTTGACAAATGGCATGAAGTGTTGGCTGCAGGTCTCCAGCAGATGACTGTAAATAGTCCCTTTTCTTTAGAAATTGCTTAGTTATGTGTGTCCAAGATGTAACGAAACATCTGACAAACTATAATAGCAAATAAAATAGATGTCAAAATTTTATATGAGTTTTTCTTACAGTTTTTATGCAATAAGACAGGTATATGGATACATTGGCTTAGACCAGAATTTGACCAAACTATATTTCACCTTTAACTTGTGAAAGTCGTAACTTTTACTAAGATGAGGGATTTAGGTTCATTTAGGCTATAATTGCTTAGAAAGGGGCGTGTGTGTGTAAGAAACATGGTGTGGATAGGGAATTGCACAGGTGAATGTATAATCAAAACCACATCAAATGCAAAATATTATTTCTAAGATTCAGGGTGATTGTCAAAGTCTGCAAGTATTGAGGTAAGTTGGGTCTTTTCTGAGAAAAAGATGGTCTGAAGAATACCTTTTAGCATAAATTTGACTGACATCACTAGGATTTGAGACTAACGCTAGCAAAAGCTATGTCTCCACATGTATAAATTAAGATTGGGAAATGACCAAGAGTTGGGTAGTCATGAACTGCCATGACAATCCTCAAACATACTCCTTAAGGAATCTTTCCACCTGTTTTTTTTTCCCTGTTTCTCCAGGCTAGAGAAGAAGGATGATGCTATACGATGCCTCAAGGCCTCCAGGATAAGGCAGGATACAAAAATCACAAGACCTACAATAGCTGGAGCTCAGACTGCAGAGGACATTGCAATGACGGACACACACATCAGCACTTCCACGCAACAGGATTCATGTTAGTGAGAGAGACGTTGAAACCAAGGGTCATGCACAACACAGGATGGCAGAAGTAGTTATTTGGAGGAATTACTGATCTATAAATATGGACATGCCATACTGACTCCATAGCATCTCATTATGCAATTTAGGGATTCATTGAGAGGGACTGGGCTGCCTCCTCAAGTGCTGCTAGGCATGTCCTTAAACACTGAAGTCCAAAGCAAAAGAGCCACCTCAGCGCCTAACTCACAGCTGTTTCAGGGATTTTAGAGGAAAGGGGTATGTACTTGGGTAGAAGCCCTAAAAGATCAAGAGAAG
The DNA here is from genome assembly GCF_964188355.1 of Buteo buteo. Lineage (NCBI taxonomy): Eukaryota > Metazoa > Chordata > Aves > Accipitriformes > Accipitridae > Buteo > Buteo buteo. The sequence goes on along the minus strand of NC_134194.1, from coordinate 8,976,512 downwards.
ACCAGGAAAATCCAGGAAAACCACATGTACTTGGACATACATCTTGCAAAAAATAAACCACATATGTCCACTTCTCTTCCTCCCATTGCACGTGCACCTCCCGCACCACAAGAGGAATCACTGTCACTAAAGGTGAATGGCTAAGCCAAACAGAGTTGTATGAACTATTGCCAAAAGACATGAATTTGGAGGGATAAAAATCAAAGACGTAGCATGGCTCAGCAGTGACACTGGTCACTTGCCAGAGGTTCTCCCGTTCCAAGAAGTATCATTCCCAGGGTGTACCCTGCCAAGTAAATACTTTTCTTGCCAGAGCATGGTGTCTTATGAACAAAGGCAGGCTTAGGAGCGCTGGGTGATAAAATGACCACTGTCATCTCATTTTGAAATGAAAGCTGTAAGCAAACTTTAAACAGAGACATATGCCGAAAATGCTATTGATTATTGAAGGGAGGAGAGCGAGAGATGGGTCATAAAGTGCCGTTTGCTACATTCCTTGTCCTGGGTGTAAAATATTGGCTTATCAATTCTGGGTTGGTGGTGGCACAGAAGGGGTTCATTTATCTCAAGCAAAAGAATGAAGGAAAACGAGTGAAATATGATTATGCACCAAAGAGCCCAGATTAAATTTTGATAGTGGTAGTCTTTGCAATTTGAGTGAGCAGGAATTATTATAGCTATCCACAGACCCTCACATGTTTTGTGCTGCTAAAAAAACTACAATTTTTTTCCCAAAATAGATATTTCGGTAAGTTTACAAGCCCTGAGGGCTTTCACATTTCAGGGTCTTCTCTGGTTTAATTATGAAAAGTAGCAGGTTGTGCGAGCTGGTATATGCCACATATAGCTGCAAGAACGACCACTTCTGTGGATACGCAACCCTGACCCCTTGCAGGGCTTGCTCCTGAGCTGAAGTGAGGCAATACTTTACCAGTAACATGGACCAATGGATAAAGGGACCTCTCAAGTCACCAGTGACGCTATGGGAAACCAGCAATTTCGATGGCTCATGACTATGTTCTATCCTAAATAGTGATACGGATCCAGCATTCTACTCTGCTCCTCTCTTGCATGTTTCTCTTCCTTTCTCTCCTTTACCCCCTCCTTTACCTTTACCACTTTACCCAAGTGTCCCACACAGGATTTTTATATACAAAACCCATACATATGGGACATTCAGCTCACAGCTAGCAGGTCCTGTACATCCCAAAAGAGGTATCAGGCCTATGGGACAATGTACTACCACCAAAACATCAAGAACACATCAGATTTATATCATGTAAGTAGGTGTACATGGGTTTTCTCCACTGGGTTGGAGAAAAAGAGGCACTTCCCCATGTTATTCTTCTCAGCCTTTGATCCTTCTCAACCTCTGATCCCTGTGGCTGCCAAAACTAATAAAAGCTGCACCCACCAGACATTATCTCTTGACTTCCCTGGTGCTTGGGGGATCAGGATGCAATGTTTAGCACTGATTCTTACCACAATTAACTCTCTGCTTCTTATGTTTCTCATCATTAAAGATGACAGCTTTTGATAGTGACAGTCTGGGTCACCAGGTGAAAAAACAAGCAAAGGTTGCAATCTCAGTTTAAAGTTAACAAGTATCCTCGCCTCTTATAGTAAAATCATTATTAAATCATATTAATGTATTGTTTCCCATTAGGAAAAAAGTAAGCAGCTTGCAGAATTATACAGAGATCCCCAAATAACTGTATGAAAGACTACCTCACATGTTGTTTTGGATAAAGCATCTTCATCCTCCCTAAATTATATGGTTTAATAACAAATAAGTGTCATACTCTGCTACAGTGAATATATATGAAAGTTCCTATGAAATTTCATGGACCATGACTTATAAAATGTAGCAGAAAGTTGCCCAGAGTGACAAAGACCATGAGTTTTTATTAAACATTGTGTCTATGATTGGTATGTATCCTTATCTGCCACTCTATTGCTTATGAATAAGGAAAAAACCCCCAGTATTGATTATTTGATACACCAACATCTGACAATCTTTGCTTCTCCCCTTTTTATTAGCAGACTCCTCAGCAGAGAGTGAATGACACTATTGTGCAGGCACAAGCCAGCTTTGTGGGAGCTTCCCAGAGGCAAGTTCCAAACAGGAGGCACAGAGTTGGGAGCTTTCCATTACCACCTGCTTTGAATTATTTGGCTTTTTGGTAGGGCATGGTGAAAACTTTCATATAAATTTTATCATCTACGCTCCCTCTCTTTTTATGCAATGCCTTGTAAGGGGCAGGCATAAAAATCTGTGTGCATTGCTGACTGCTCTGTGTTAAAAGAGGACGGCAATGGTAAAATCCTGAATAACATAAATGTCATTTTGGTGATGCTGAATGAGAAAGGATTTTTTTTTAGTAGCTTGAGAAGCAACTCAGTTTTATGACCAATTACAAATGATGGTGTCAGTGTTAGGGGAAGAGCCCAGTATTGCTGCTAACTGATCACCAAGGCTCCTCTCTGCCATTTGGTTAGCAATGTGGTTATACATGTGGGTAAAGCCTAGCTGTTTTTTTGTTTTCCTTTTTAACAGTTGTGGGTTACTTTGGTTTTGGGTTTTTTTGTTGTTGTTTTTGGGTTTTTTTTGTTCGTTTGGTTGGTTTTTTTGTATGGCTGGTAGCAGGGAGATTCAGGTAATAGTATAAGAAAAAACAGCCAACCTAACCAGAGACATGTAATTGCTGTGGTAAATACCTGGAAGTGGTGTTAGCCACACCAATCTGGACTGCTTACACATAGGAACAGGGGTAATTTTCAGTGGCGTCTGCCATCCATGGGCAGCTTTATTAGATGAGGCTGCGCTCGCACCACAGCTTAACCCAGTCAAGCACCAGGGCGGTGGTAACACACATTGACTGTGGCCCTTCGTGCCAGGATGCTTTGTTCTTTACAAACAATAAATTCAGCCTCACGCTCCTCTGTTCTCCTAGCATTTCTGAACATAAAGGCAAATTTGCTGTTTACTGAGGTCTTTCTAGGGATTTTAGGGACACGGGTGATGGGGAACACAGAGAGCTCCAGCTGTCTGCTGGCCACAACCAGCACCAGTGGCTGTTTCCCCATGCTTTTTCCTCCACCTCCATCCCTTTTCTGTTTTCAGGAGAAAAAACTGTTGGCAAGGTTTGTCTCTGCACGGCAGGTAAGCATTTACTTTTTTACTAGGAATAAACTGAAGTTATGTTTGGCAATGTCCTTTGGGAGAGAATTATCTTTGGAGACTGCTCATGTCAGATGGCTGAAACACCTGATTATCGTTGCTTGTATTATTGATTGCTGTGCTCTGCATCGCTTCCAGATATGTGCAAGTTATTACACAGCTCAATAGATCCAAAGTTAGGGAAAAAAAAAAAAAGGCAAATGCAAGTGACCTGTTTTTTATTTCCCTTACTGGGAAGATTTCTGTGCTGCCGTTCTACCTCTGACTTGACATTAAGTGTTTCCAGATTCCACAGATTTAAGGAAGGTCTGTACAGATACACATCATTGCCAGTTCTTCACAGCCTCAAACACCTACTTGCTCTAATAGGATTTGCCTTCCCTCCTTCTCCTCATTTTCTTCAGTTAATTTGTCATCTCAATAAAGATCCCAGTATCCAGCTGTGGATCAGCAGCAATATTTTCCTATGGAAGCCAGGAGAGCCTAAACACTTCCCAGCAGCACCAGTCCCATAAAGTTAAAGCTGGTTACACAGCACAGTCCAGAGCAACATACACTCCAAGGTAAGGAGACAATGTGTGACAGCTTCTTCCTCTGACATAAGACCTTGTTTTGAGACTTCACGTATGGACTCAGGTTTGTGAGGACAGTAGAGAAAAACAAGCCAAAATACTGTTACACAGCATATATGATAATATCCCTGTATGCACAGATATGTACTATGCTTTGAATTGCACCATAGGTCTCATGTCCACAGCTGGCATTCGTCTCCCTCTTTTTCTGCCTGCTTATTGACCCCAGATGTCCCTGTTGGATGTCTTAGTGGTAGTGTTTTCATTTAAAGGTGATAGGCATAGCATAGGATAGCTGTGCTGAGACATCAGTGGGTGAAGGAAGGTGACCCCAAGCACCTTGCATCACTGCAAGACAGTATATATGCCCTCTCCAGGGAAGGAGGGAGACACAGATGAAGCACAGCTAAAATCTTTGCAGCTTACTGGTGCACTAAACCAACATTATAAATTGCAAGACTAGAAAGCAGCTAACTCCAGAAGGCTCCCTCCAGAAGCTCCTGACCGTCTGTGACAAGACACCTCTATATAATCTCTGACGCTGCGGTAATCAGTCACAGGGAGACACGGAGTTGAGTAAGAAGAGACCAGCTGTGGGAGTCAACCACTGGAAAATGACCTCTAGAAGCTGCCGTTAAAGTTGTATGAGCTATGTAGGCACTTTCAGTTCCTTCCACAGGTGTGAAGTCATTTCTGATAGCTACAGAGAAGTCAGGCGGGTGCTAACTTACAAAGGAATTACGTGCAAGTGGAGGAAACTGCCTGCAGACCATTATGATTAATGTAAAATTCAGCCCAATCCAAGCCTATGCAAAGCTCAGAGCTCTTCTTTTCCAGTGGGGACTGCTGTTTTTGTGAGTTCCTCTGCACGACTGCAGAAAAAGAGGCAGAAGATGAGAAGAGGGGATACAACAAGGGGAGCACAAGAACTGAGAGGACATCTCACAGTTACAGCAATGAGCTGTGATGCAGAAAATCTCGACCTCATTCCCATCAGACTCACATGCCAGGATGGCGTTAGGGACATCTTCCATGTGCACATTCCCATAGTGCCTTTCCCCTCTATGTGTTCCTTCCACACTGACTGAGTGCTCACCAGAGCCAATGCCATTTATTATGAAGATTATTCAAAGAGCCCTATGAAGAGCCTGTCATTGAAAGCAAAAGAAATTTATGCGTTGGCTTTAGTGGAAGTTAAGGAGAAAAGTCTTAAGCAGCAGGAAGAACAGGATCAAATGTGGTTTTCCAATTACTGTTTCAAACAGGTTATAACTGACCAAAGCAACTAAATCGCATGCCTTGAAACAGTTCCAAACTAGAGCTGGAGTAATTTCTAAACAAATCGTTCAGCCAGAGCTTGAAGAAAGCTCAGTTCTGGATTTACTGCATATTGCTGAACTACTTTGGGAGGGAGGTATTGCTTTTCAAAGCAAACTGCTAGTGAGTTTACTCAAAGTATGATCATGTGTGGCACAACAAAACCAAGATTTCTAAGAAATGAGCCACCCCATTTGAGAGTACATTTTTGCAGGGAAGAAGATTAGCAGACCTTTTGGGGAAATGATTATGAATGCCAACATTGTTACTACAACACAACCATCACATGCAGAATTCCTCTCTAGGGTAATAACTTCCCTTCCCATTGGTACAGCAGGGAAGAGATCAAAATTTGGCTTTCACGCCTCCCAACTCCCTGTTGTGGAGCACTTTGGCACTGAAGCATTACAAAATGAGCCACGCTCTCTTGAGCGTTTTTCTGCTTTTTTGCTCCAACACAAATAGTAAGGTTTCACATCTTATCAACATACATTCCAAATGTGTCTCTTGAATTCTCCATCTTTTTTAGTCTAGCTCATTACCATAATTATGCTAACTAGAAGGGAAAAGTCCCATCCTGCAGAAATTTGTGCACACTCAGAAGTGGAAAAAAGATTCTTATACTTGTAGGAACAAGTGTTCTTATAATGCAGCAATTTAATAATAAAATGAGCCCATAAATTCACTGTACAGTTCAAGGAGTTTCAGAAAAAACAGGTTTTATAAATTCTGGTCTAATACTCCTGAATTATGATTGTCAATCCCCAAATGAAGTAAAGAATAAACACTTTTTTAAACTACAAGGATCTTGGACACAACATCCTCTGTGGCATCGCTCCTCCAAGTCATACCAAGGCTGAATTGAACTCACTCTTCATATTGTTGGAAGAAGCTTCCAGGGAGAAGGAGGATTTTTTTTTTTTCCTTTCTCTATCTTAGTGGATCCAGAACACAATTCTGTACTTACACTCTGAAGTAAGATTTTTTTCTGACTAATCGAGTATGTAGCAATTCCCCTTGACCAGGAACGAAGCTGGCAGATTAAGGCCTGACAGTGTGAAAAGAAAAGTACCAGGTGTCACGCAGCTTTTCTGAAGGTGAGCTCTTGAAAATGGGGCCAATTATTGGGTCATTTTTGTCTGATGTGAACGTGCCAAGCCAAATCGGGGCACTAATTAGAGCACAATACCAGGTCCGTTCAAAGAAATAAGGCTCGCGCAAACATGCTCTGGTTTCAGACCCCTGTTCGAGATCCACGCCGACACTCAAGATATCAGAAATACAAGCACAGGTGGGGAGAGACCCAGCAGGGCTGTGGCCACTCTCGCAAGTCCCATCTATAAGGCACATTTGACGAACCCACCTCAGCAGACTGATTTACAGGCTACGGGGGAACTCGGCAGAGGTGCCTGTTGCACTGACCTTCTCAAAAACCACCACACCTGCATTATATACTGGCTGCTATGGCAACATCAGCCTCCGAAGGCAGGATAATCATGATGCGAATCCATATTTTCAGTTGCTTCATTTACTCTCCTCCACTATTATCTCCTCTATTTCCAAAAGCCAGGAGAAAACAGGGTGGATGGGGAGGAATATTTTCAGTGCACCTCAATTAATCACTTCTGAGCCCAGATTCAGCTAATATTAGGCATTTAACTGAGGAGCCTGCATTTGGAAGATAATGACCCCGTGCTACCTCTGCAGTCGGCGGAGAGAAAATGGCAAAGGAGTCCACCTAGCACCCAAAGCACTCCCTGCAAGTGCTTCCCACCTGCTGCAGAGCTCCTCCAAGGTGACTTAAGCATCTTTTCTGGTTGCCTATAGATAACTGGCATAAACCTAGACCTCGGTAGTGTGCAACAGGATTCAAAGAGAAAATAAATGGGTTGCCAGGCAAAACAATAAACAGATATCATGAAATAAAATATACTTCAAAAATGTGATTCCAACTATACCAACATACAGTGGCTTCAGGGATTATTTTAATGATTTTTTTTTTTTTTTTTAATCAAGACTCATACTTTCAATACGAGATGAGAGATTGGGCACATTCAACTTATTTGCACAGGTAGGTAAAAAGAAATTTCCTTTACAATCAAATACTCTGTGTTAAGAGGAATCCATAGTCCCCTTGTTAAGAAGCTGCCCTCATGGCTAAGGAACCACCACAGAATTTTTATAGCTGTATTTGTCACAAAAATATATGATTTTGCTATTCCACTATCAGAATATACTGAAAAATAATTTAAACTGTCTTCCAGACTTATCTACAGTGTGTATATGACATTGTTGTTAGCAAGGGAGGCTCTGGGGACAGCAAAGAAATGAGAGAACTGAAAGCGCTGCTCCCAAAGAGGCTGAAATAAGTATATTGCTTCTATTGCTTTTTGAACAATTGCCAGCAAATAATTATTCATAGAGGAAAATATATGGGTATGTTTAGGGTCCCTTGCCACCGCAAATGGTGGGCAAAGAATGAGATCGGATCTGTGAGTGCATCTACTGATTTCAAATAGCTCCACCAATTTACACCCACCTGGTATCTGGCCCTAGAGCAAGGAGGTAGGAAACGGAGGGCTTCTGCAAAACGCCTGGGGCTGTTAGGCTGTAGCGACAGTCTTTCAGGCAGAGTGGGCGCAGGAGGCCACAGCATGTGGAGGAAACCCCAGCATGCACCCACCGTGCCTTGTCGGGGGGGATGGATGCACTGCCAAAAGCAACCAAGCCCCCATGCCTTGCCCTGATGCTCCGTGATGGGCTGCAACTGCAGGAGTTTCATTATTTGTCATCATTTACTCCTCCCCAAACTCTCAATCCCAAAGTATTTAGCATCAGAACTAACATACAGCCATCTAACACGCCTTATACACGCTCTCACATCTGTGCGTGGCACACGCTATACTGCATGCGTGCTCACACACATGAACACCCTCTTAGGGGAAACTGAGGCACAAAGTCAGGCATTCACCAACAGTCACACGAGAAAGTTGCGTTAAAGGAAGAGCTCCCAAAGTTTCTCTCCAGCACTTTGTTGTGTCACAGCACTGCAGCTAAGAAACTATACATATCCTGCTCCTAAGAAACAACAGGTTAATTTTAGCAACTTTCAAATGCCAACAATTCAGACTTCAGATACTCTCTCTCCTCCCTGTGGTTTGCATCCCTCTGCCTCCTTGCCAGAAGATGCATTATGCTTAATGCCCCCTGTCTTCTTCACAACTTTTTAGTGTACATACAAAAGAGGTTACTAGAATAAAAATAATGATCATTACGCAGCAAGGGAAGGAACTAGGAGCTTGCTAGTCATCAACCCAAGTCCAGAAGTATCCTGCAAGACGGCGCTTCCTGATACTTTCCAAAATTATCATCATGGTAGTTTATACTTCTTGAGCTGCGAAGTAACTGGAAAACATTGAGATAATTTTCCTACTATTTACTTTGTGAGGAAAATAAAGGCAAAATAGCATTTTTTCTTACCCAGAACTCATGCGTGGGGTGTTTTTAATTTCAAATTATTTATTGAGTGGGTGCTTACTGAGTCATAGGGGACTTCTGCCAGATGCAAAGAGATTCTCTTGGAAGTCAGGAGTACAATATTATGCACTTGAAAATCAGGCACTTATGGGAAATAGCCAAGAATCACATGCAAAAATATACAACTGGCATCGGCAAACTACAACAGAGCAAGACACAGCAACTTTTTTAAAATACTTTTTTAAACAGAGAGTCTTAAAGTCACAGGAAAGTGATTGCTCCTACTGTGCTTTGGCCTTTAGAGAACATAGCTCTTCATTACAGAAATATGCCTTATTTGGGGATATTAGCATTTCTTCCTTCTTCTGCTCCTTTTTAAAACATGACACCAGCAGGAACAAATTAATAACTCACATTCTGCATACTTATTTATCTGCCGTGTGTAACGTCATCTCAGCTTCTTTAATTCTTTTCACTAGCACCGAGTTCATCTGAATAATGAAATCTTTCAAAAAATAAATACTAAGTGTCTCAGATCCGGATTTCCTTTACTGTGAAACACATTTGAACCTTCTGCCAGGCTACGTGCATTTCAGATGTGAGCTGCTCCTGGGCACGATTTTGCAGCAACACCAGCATGAGTAAGCAGTGATGCCCGCTCCCTCCAGCCTGGCAGAACGAGCAAGGGTGAGCAGAGCCCGTGATGCTGTCAATTTAAACACGTTCTATTCTCCAGTGGGTGTCTGCAAGGTTTGGCAGAAGCCCCTGGTTATGCTCCCTAGGAACTTTCCAAAGTAAATAAAGAAACAAGTCACAGGAGGGGGATGCAGCTCTCACCAGGAGCAGCTGCCTCGTCCCACGGGGCAGCCCTGACCGGTGCTCAGCACGCTTGCATGCAGATAGCAGCACGCGGGGAGATGGTAGACAGGATCAAGCTACGTTAAAATAATGTTAAAATAACGAACTCGGTGAAATGTTTTCGATCAGCGAGCGCTGCTGGTTCGAACTGCACCGCTATGCTCCTCCACGCAGCCTTCTGCAGGCAGAACAGGGCTGGCTCAAAGGCAGCAAGAGGCGACTCAGCTCTCCATCGTGGTCCGGACAGAGCTCTGAGGGCAACCTAGACTTTTCTTACAGCTTTTTGGCCATTTTGGCAGCCTGTGCTTGTTACTGCCTGGATAAGCCTTTTCCTTCTGAAAGAAGAACCACCGGGGGATAATGACACATAATTGCTAACTGTTGCACTTGGTTAGGGACCAAAAACGCTCGAGAAGGAATTTTTATCCCTTAAAAGAACACAAAGCATAGAGCAAAAAATGCCAAGCCTAACATTTGTATTTCCTTTTGGCTGTCCTTCGGCTGAGCATCCAGAGCCTGCCTTCAGACTGCCTGAAGCCACGAGATCTCTTTCCCTCTCTGCACTGAGGCTCCGTATCAGCATCTTTGCCTGGGACGTGGCTGTGACAATGGGGTAGGAGCTCTGCAGCGCTGCCACCTCCTCCCCTTCCCATCCACCTAAATCCTAAACAAGATTTCTCTCTCTTGTTTTGGCTTTCATCACTGACCTACTTGACAACTTCAGTGAATTTAATCTCAAATCACTCAGGGATATAGGGCAAAAAATATTTTTTCCCAGGCTACAGATAAAGAATGTAGTTTCAGGGAGCTTAAATGGCTCAACAGGACATTTTGGTGACCAGAGGAAATTTAGAAGCTTATGATAAATTTGGGATATTAATGTAAGAATAAAGTCATACTGCTAGAAGCAATATCTTATTGACAAAACTGCTAGAAAGTTGCAAAGGTAATAAACAAGGAATTGAGATGGATTACCGGTGATATGCTTTTGAATGCATTACTCAATGCCAGCTGTTGGATACCTTGTGAAGTCCTTACATACTTGGGTAAAATACTGGACTTATAAATATCTTTCTCAAATGGGACTATTAATGAGAGTAACTACAGTAAGTGTGGTCAGTGACTTGTTATCGAGGAAGAGGTACTAATACAAGTGTTATAGTTTATTATTCTAATTGGTTATTTCAAGTCTGTCTGTTAACACTATAAGAAATGTATAGTTTATAGCTATGGCTACATATCATGGCTATTTTCTCGCTTGAGAAAAAAATGAGGTTTAAAAAAAAATAAATTCTTTCAGTTAGTGGTGGGGCCTTAAGGACTTTAGCAGTCTTGGCAATCAGTGCAATATACTGTGTATTTCCAGGAAATCCTTGAAAAATATCTAAAATTTCTAACTCGGAAAATGGGATCAGCTCACAAGAATACACTCCTATGGGATGTTTGCTGCTTAATCAAACAATTTCTGAATTATGAAATGTCTGACAAAAATTTCTTACTTTAATTAGTGTTCCAAGCTTCTGTAGGCTGTAGGAGACTTTCCTTAGAAAACCATGTTGATTCCTCAAATGCTTAAACATTATGTCATAGTGTTTATTTCCAACATTGTTACCAAATGCAAACAGCAAACGCTGCAGATCAAAATGTTGCGAGACTTGGTCAGAAGTCCTAGAATTTGTTAAAATACAAGACATTGCCTAAGTACAGGATATTTCTATTAAATGAAAAACTATTTAAGTATTTGCTAGTGGTCAGCAATATCTTTTCCAAAATAAAAAAGAAAAAAACCCCACAGTTCTTAAGAAGTAGCAGTGGAAGTCTTTGCAACTTTAAAGACTTCATTTAAGACTAAGCTTGAAAAGATCTGTTTGGGAGCTGAAAATCCTTTGTATGTAATTTAAGGATAGTTTGAGTTATTTTGGGCAGAATTTTAATTTCTGTGAAATGATGAAAGAACTAAAGGAATATCTCGAAAGGCAGATTCAACTGAAGGAAAACAAACATTAAAACACTAATTATATAGACACAGGGAGCATTTCTGGTACTCAAAAAAGTAAACAGGAAGAAAATTGGGATTCAGCCGCAAACTCATTTACAACCAGTATTTTCAAAGCCTATTGATGTGTCTGGGGCCAATATTTAATAGAAATATTGAAATTTACAGTAAAGCTATGGAAAGCCAAAAATAAAATCAGACTCAAACCCATCTCTCATTCAGCATTTCTCTGATCTCAATATTTTCATTTTGTCTCAGCTTGGTCACCTCTTTCTATTCCTTGGCAGCTCTGCACTGCTTCTACAATACAGGTGTACCACACATCTGCCATGAAGCTGTGCAATGAGTTTGTTAAAGTCCTGCTAAAGGTTTGTGTTTCTTTTCTTTCTCTTCTCAATCACTATCATGGGGGAAGAAAATCTTATGTAAGTGAAGATAATAATAGCTTCGCTTGTTAAACATCAGACTAAGTATTTCTGGAGAAGCGATGGAAAGTAACATCAGTAAATAGAGAAAATAGCAGGGTATAAAATTCTGAATAGTCATTAATTTGTCTCTTTCAAGACAGCTCCCATGAATGACGTGCAGGTAACTGAAATGGAACACATTAATTGCGTTTGCAGAATTTAGTTCAGAGCCTTCACCTTTGCCAATTTTAAACAGTCTGAAGTACCAAGAGTGTGCCAAAGAGGACCCAAGTCACCTTCAATAAAACTCTTTGTCACCTGTGAACTGCTTTGTTTACTGTGACATGAAAGAGGACCTTCTGCTAATTTATTTTTCTTTCCACCATAATTCATGGCTCCAGATGATCAGAGTCCAAACCTCTTTTGGCTGGAATTGGCCACGGAAGCTCTGCAGAGGCGTTGAATGGTGTGTGCCCAAGCCGGTCCTCTTGTGGGCCACAGGCACACCTGCCCCACGGCCACACGGGGCTCTCCGGCTCTCCAGGATGAATTTGGAGGACACGTCCCAAGGGCCTGGGCAAAGGGCACTGGAGGGAGGGATGGGGCCAGGCGACGGGTGGGAAGGGTGACACTGTTGTTCCAACGCGTGCGTTGAGCTCAACAGCGCTCAGCACCTGCAAACCCCCCGTTTTACTCCAGACCTCACCTGCAGACCACACGGGCAGCCTCGCCGAGCCTTGCCGAGGGAGCGCGCTCCTCCAAACCCAGCACGGGGACGCCTGCACGGCACTGCCCACGGCCACACGGAGACACCTGAGGTGCGGGAGCTGGCAGGGGCAGCACTAAAACTCCGTTAGCGCAACACTTCACTGAGCTCTAAATAAGTGACCTTGTGGCTCCCTACACAAAACTGCATTGCACAGTACAAATCTACCCATACGAGCCTTCAGCTATTTCATTTCCCACAGGTCTCTTGTCATCGGTTCATTACATGCAGTCCTTTTCCGGTGAAACTACATTTTACTTAAAAAGGGCTATGAAGAATAAATGTAACCGTAGTTGAACAAACAAGTCAGGTCTGTGGGTGTACCAAACTTTTAGAGGAATTTTGCAGCAGTTTCTCGTTTACACTGAATGAACTGAACTCCGCTTTGCTATATAGTTAAAAGTAATTGCTTTGCCTGCATAGCAACTAATTTTTAATGATTCCTTTTTCTGCTGAATCTTATGCTGTTTTTTTTTTTTTTTCTAAAGAATATCTTGTGCGTTCGAGTAAGGCAGAGATTCCTAAATCACTGAAAAATACAATTTTGTTTACTTAACTTTTGGATAACGCAAATAACTTACTTGTACATTTGCTTTTTAAATTCTCCTCTGGCTATTGACTTTGTACATTATTAGTCTCTTGTTAAGCTCACTATAAATCTTTCAAAAGGAGTCACTTAAATCTGTAAGCTCTCCATGCTTTGGCTTCTAGCTGTATTTGGGACTGTGTTCAAATACTCGTGTTCTTCGAGTTCCAAGAAACATCTTATCTGTCCCTAGAATCACTCAAGGAATTTTGGCGTAAAACCGCTGTTTCTTTTCTGAACAGACAGAAAACATTTGACAACCAGGTTCTCTTTCATCTGATAAATGCAGACCCTTACTCACTGGTTAATGGCCACGTGCGGTCAAGTATTCACCTCTGCAACAAGCTGACACCATGCAAAAGGGGAGCGTGTGCATGGCATTGCTGAAATGGGCTTTCTCCTCCGTATTGTCTGAAATTTTGATGAAAGCCAGTCTCCATATAAGTTCAATTAGTTCACTAATGTAACGTGTATTCCACTTCACAGACTTCAAACTCCTGTTTATTGCTCACATTGTTTTAAAGACCTGTAGTTAACAAAAGCTTGTGCCATGGTTAATAGAGGTAATATCTTTAATTTCCTTAGCCATGAAACATCAACAGCTGTCCCAGGATTATCTACAGAGTGTCTTTCAGTTGGAATGGGAGTAGAGATGAATGCCTATTAATTCAAGTTAATTAACGGCCTTATATTTTCTAGTGTGGACATTCAGTAGATGCTTGTTCAGCAAAACAAACAGGCGTGTGCTTAATTGTGGTTCATTCCGGGCTGATCCATTAACTGTTGTGTGTCTTCCCAAGAATGCTCATTCATTAACTCAAGTTAATTGCTGTTCAATTACCTTGAGTTATAGTATGTCCCTAAACACTAGTGCAGACAGACCCCCTAGAGATTTCATGTACTTCAACTGTTAATTAAGCCATACCGCGTATTGTTGGTAACTGATTACATCTAGTTTTGAAATAATAACTTCACAGTTACGCTTAAATTGTTTCCTATTAGGATTTTTTTCAAATCTCCTATATAGGTAATTGGAGTGGTAACATTTCTTCCTTGCAATAAAGCACACTTGCATTAATATTATTATTACTGCACTTGGCCAAAGATGTTCCCTGCCATCATTTTTTTATATAACCCATTTGTTTAGATGGAAAGAACAGCTTGTATTTGACTTGATTATTTCAGAATGACACTTACATGACGGCAGTTGTTTTGTAAATTTTAGGGTTCTTTCTCTTCATTTTCAAATGTTTTTAAGATTTTTGCCCAGTCTTTTTGTAGAAATTTCAAAAAGGTTCCTTACCATTTCATATATTTTTATTTTTTGGCTCCTGCTAACAGAAAGACAGCATGACCAAAGCCTTTCTTTTCACAAACTTCAGCAATTCTGATAAACAATAGCTAGGAACAATTGACAAAGATCTCAGACGATCATCACAGCAAGAAACTAAAGCTTTTCAATAGTCAAGCACACCAGTGAACGAGTAATACTCTGGCCTCCCTCTGCAACATTGAAATGTATTTAAAAGAATTAAAGTGATCAATACCTTCACAGTATTTAAAAAGAAGACAGAAGTTAAGGCAATGACCTTAGGGTGCAACTTTATTAAAAAAAACCTAATGTAAAATTATTTTTTTAAATTTAACATAATCCCCACATTAAGGATAAAAGAATTAGTCAGAGCTAAGACTGAAGATGAAGCTGTAGCAATAAATGTTTTTAAAACTGGTCAATGCCATTTGAATATATTTCTACTCAATATGTCCTCCTGACACTATTGGAGCCCCTCCTGGGCACTTAAATCAGATGAATGAAGAATAATTGGGAACTCTTAAAGTTGTTATACAAGTGGCACTCTAAAGCTTCTCCTGATGTGAGCTAGGGATGTGAGGAGGGAATCCCACCCCAGCAGCTCCCCATCTAACAATCACCCCATGAAAAGCTCTTTGCCCCAGAGGAGAATTTTATCATACTATCAACAAAGTAAAGATATCATACGCACCCATTTGCTCCAACTATTCTTTAGTCCATGCCAAGAGAGAAGCTTTGCAAATTTTGCAAACTTGTCAAAGTTCTAAACTTTTTAAAAAATGAAACTGGGTTTTGGATGTGTATGTGTGGAAGCCTACCCAAGTTCTGCCAGAGCAGCATGCAGGGCTCCTGGTTATGATACTTGTCAATCCGACAAAGAAAACCATCCTGGTTTTGGTCGTCTTTGTGTCATTGGGCAGTAGGCGGAGGTGGCCCTATCAGCTCTGGATGCACCTCTACATGGCAATGGTTGCCTGATGGGCAACAGGAAGGGAAGAGACAGAAGGAAAACAAGTGAAGGATAAAGAAAGCGTTGGAATAGGCAGTTTTGCTAGGTGTATATTTAAAACAAAACATATATAACAGCAGCAGATTGCTTTGTTTCTGAATCACAGAATCAGAAGATCAGTTGCTCTGTTAGCACTCATTAAACCATGCAAAAATGAACTATTTGCTTACACTCACTTGAGTGACAGAAATCACAAGCAATACACGGCTCTTCCCTTCCCTGGGCCACACTGCAGAAAGCTATAGAGAAGTGGGGCAGGGCTACAGCAACGGGATGAAGACACTCAGGCTGGAGATATGATCCTGCACGCTGCAGAAGGGACTCTAGCCCCTACGAGTTCCTCTGCCTTCCTTGCAGGGCATTGCTCCGTAGTGAGCACACAGAGACGCTGCACTGAGCTCCGGGGGCTGGAGCAGTCCTGATTCGGAGAGCTGGGATGAGCATCAGTCATCAAGGCCGTGTTTTATCGCTTACACCTGCTGACTTCCCGATGCCATTGATCCTAGGACTCCCTTTAAGCCAACACACTTTCTTCCCCCCTTCCTCCTGCCCAGTACAATAATGAATTATGGCACCTCCAGTGCCAAGCGGAAAAGCCAAGCCAAGGAGAGGCCACAACAGGGCTGTGCTGAGCTGCATAGCATATGGTTAGCACTATTAAAGCAGCCAAAAAGCGATAGCTACTCGCAGGGAATTTCACACAAGACTCCCATCAGGATCAGCTCTTGCCAATCTCTAATATCGGCATAATAGAAGGGGAAAATTTCCAAGTTGTACATGGCCAACAAGCACCCTCTCCGCTCCATGACAGCACCTTGGGAAGCAGGTGCTAAATGACACCTGTCTTCTGAAAATCTTTTCAGTGTGTCCGATCCTCTAAAAAAGAAAGGAAAACCCAATCCCCTTTGTCAGAGCCCCAAAGCCATGCAGTACACATCTTCCCCCCAGTGCAGAAGACCTCGCCGTGCAGTTCCTAGGGGAAATAACTTTCATTAACTTTCCCCAAGTGAGACACTGGGGTTTGTCCCAATAACACAGATTCAGCTCTCACATGCAACATATGGCATGTAGATCAATCTGCAAAGCATCAGGAGGTACAGCCAAGTTTACAAAATTACTTAGGTGCCTTTAGCTAAAACTCAAGCAATTAGTTAATATTCCCTTTCTTAAAATGATATGTTTCTTATTAACCTGAAAAGATTTCCAGAGATGACTAGGACTTGGCACTTGAAATGTGGAGGCTGCAAACGCAAAACATCCAGAGGATCTGGATTTTTTAAAACAGACTAATACCCGCTGTCTGAAAACCAGGCCCTCATAAAATGCCTAAGGTTGATCAGGTAGAACCACATACCATGATTGGTTCGAAACATCTGTATTTTTCACTATATGAAGCAAGAATCCAGTCTGGATTCCTTCAGACATCTCTCCAGGACTGCTTTCCCACATGTCCCAATTACATGGGCTCTGTTAACACCTCATGGTACAGCTGCATGATAATTTATTCATAAGCATTTTAAAAAACAATTCTACATTTCCAAACAAAGTCACGGATGCTGCTGATTCATTTACCCCAAATTAAAAAGCTTCATCTTCATTTCTCTCTCCCACATTTAACTTTCAGCATTTTAATTGTTTCTTCCTTCATTGTTAGATCAATATCAATCATCGTCTTCAGTTACCAGAACTTGCATGTTCCTGAAAATTATGTTAAATTTAGATGCTAATGAAAACTGTTTACACTGTTTAACCACAGAAATGAAACCTCTATTACAAACCATAAAAACTGTTAGTTATAACAAGAAACCTTAATTTCTACCTCAATCTCCTTTCTACCATCTGCTGCCCTACAAGACCCATCCCAGAAACCATGGACTAAACAAACAAACAAACAAACCATAAAAAGGATAATTGTTAACTTTGCTTCACAACACAACAAACATTAAAAGAATTAAAATAGTCCCATTAACCATTACACTGAAAATTATGTTATAAAGCAAACTAATCCATGTATGCCAGCACATGCCAATATTCCTTCTCTCCAACTGTCTTCCCAAACAACTAACCAGACATCCTGTACAGAAATATACAGAAATATGTAATTGACCCCTAACACCCACTCAACACTCTCCATCCTCCCAGAAGGAATAAGACAAAAACCTCCCAGCCATTAAAAGAAATACCACAAATGTGCCCTACCATAGCAACTGGTGATGATTATTCTTTCATCTAAAGCACTACACAGTTAATTAGATATAATTATTTTAGATATAATTATTTAAAACATTTATGTTTTAAATATAGAAGTAATATTTGCTCTGGCCAATTCCTCAGAAATGGCTATGTGAAACGCTGAGACTGCATCTATGTCTGTCGTTCCCAGATGTTGTTCTCATGGGTCACCATGCGTCTTTGTACAATTACAGACACTATCATGTTCTGGGAAATGCTGCATCAATCAGCATCAGCTTCTCTGTGTGGTGGGATGGAGAGAGCTTAAGGCAGACAGTGGGTTTCAGGATAAGGGCCATATTCAGAATGCACCAAAAAGGTCTAAATCTCCTAACATAAACTGTCATTCACATTTCTAGTATAGAACCAAAATCTAAATTGCATGTGGGGTAAGGAAAGGTTAAAATTATTAAAAAATGCTAATACTGTATTTTAATTATTTTCTGTGCTGCAGTAGCCAAGCAATCTTAGAGAGTCAGCTTTCCTTTTTATTGGATTTAGATGAGATACAATCAGATAAGGTAAGACACTCTGCACTGTATTTTACCTCTTAATGGTTGAAAATCTTTGTTTCTTGCTTTTTCCTGATCTGGCCCCAAAGAACACTCAACACATCTCCATCAGGGTTATAGTATGAACAAAATTGTTCCAGTAGTGACTTGCACATTAGTCATGTCCCAAGGAAGACCAAGCAAAATCAGACAAACACAGCCATGCTACACGGCTGCTAAATAAAGTCCCATGAAGTAAGAAGCTAATGAGCTCATTTGAGCAATAATGTGGTAATGTGGTTTATGCCATCTGGAATGCAGAATAAACATCTCCCTTCACTCTCTGCTTTCTCTCTCTGAATCCTAACTCCCCTTTCCAGCTAATATACACAATGACAGGGAGACAGTTTCGATTCCTGATGTAAATCCACTGATTTCCAGAGACAAAAGCATGATTTGTACCTTTTTTTTAATGAACAAGAAAAGAAAAGAAAGAAATTGTACATAAATATATCATTCTTTTTATAATCTGGACAATTTAGTCAGGAGCTACAGTCTGCCTCTTGACTGAGCTAATTCACTACTTCAGTTATCTTACACACCTTCTTTAATGAATACATGTTCCTTTGATTAAATTAACATTTTTGTCTACCTAATTAGCCTGAAAAACCTGTGCTAAACCAATCTAAAAGTGACTTCATTACTGCTCATTGGTGCATGTTTGCTACCCATCACCGTCAACTCAACAGGCGAAGGATTAGAAGAACATTAACTCTGGCTTATTTGGCTTTCCATAGCAATCGTTGCATTCGGAGTGCGCAGCCAATCCAAGCTTTCAATTGACCCGGTAGGACAGTGACAGATGTTTTAATCATGTGGCTTCATTCATTAGTGTTCATTTGCCTGGTTGGCCAGGTTTGTGGTTCTGAGAGACAGTTGAAACAAAAAATAATTAAACCTAACCAGCTTAATTACCTTTTTACATTCATCCTTCAGCTGGTACAGTTCACAAGTAATGACAAATTGAAAATATAAATAAAAAACAGTTTATCCAGACCAATGAGCTAATAAGTAAGCTCACCAGAAGATGCATCATTGCTTGTCTAGGAACATGAGCACAAGTTGCTTAATAGGTATTTAATGTACATCAGTTAATGAAATCATACCAGAACTAATGAATATATACAATTGGGTAGGCAGCTGCCAGTAAAAAAAAAATTTACTGAAACCATCTTGCTAATTCAGTTTGCAGAGACAATTAGAGAAGGCCGTTGAAGACAATTCAATAGAACCTGCTAATACTGTGACTACTATCAATTATTTGCGAGGTGATATCACGTTACTTTCTTTCCTGACCGTCTTCTCAGATAAACAACGCCCATCCACCTCTAAAATACTGCACGAATAAATTCAAATACATTTCAAAAGAAAATTAAATAAATTTTAAATTCATTGTATTAAAAACCATCTAAACCAGTGACTGAGTGTCCACAACTCAATGAACCTGCCAGGATTGCTCTCATCAGCCATCAGTTCAGATTCCATCTAATGCCGAGGTAAAAGTGTGACTAAAATAAAATTTTTCCTGAATAAGCTCAGGGAAGATATACAGCCTAAATCTGTGGTGATAATTATTGAAGCCTGCACTGTAAATTTGGTATGAGAGGCCTTGGAAAACCTGTGCCAGTGAAGATGCTATAGAACAATATCACAAACTCTCCAGCTGTTTTGACTTTTTGCTTTCACCTGCTTTGTTCTTTCACTATCAGAGACCCTAAAGTCTTGCATCATTAAATGTCATTCTTCAATGAAAATATCTCCTCTTCTATCCTCTGCTTTCATGTTATTTTATGTATGGCATTACATGAAATCCTATATCTGCATGGGGTGAGAGAGTGTCTCTGAGGATTTTTATTAAACGTCTATTTGATTTTTTTCAGCATCACCACAGACTTTTTTTTTTCCCAGTTCCCAGTAGTTGAATCAATATGAGTGAGAACTGAGGCAGAAAGGTTAGAGCATCTTTTTTCAAGACCATCCTTGAATATACTAAGACAGGACGCTCCAGCAAGCGGGAATGGTCTCCCTGGCACGGCCGAGAGCCCACGGCACCGAGGGCCGGGGAGATGAGGCAGAGGCAGCCCGATGGACCCCCCCCAGACATCACCCACCTGCGGCAGATGGGAAAACCAGCACAACGTGCAAGAAATCTGCAGACGGGAAAGCATGGTCCTCCCTCACACCATTTATCCTCCCGACTACCAAAGAACTTAAACTAAAATTCAAGACCTCTGCAGTATAATTTAGCAGACCATAACTACTTTTTTCTGTTAATGATTTTTTAGAAAGCTCTGGATAAATAATAAATATTGGTACATGCATTTTATCCCAGTCATAGTTTGTTCTTAGCTTTTCAAAGAGATTTTTTTCCCCAAAATATCCTGTGGAGACCATTTGGGGTTTGTTTTCGTTTTCAGGCTCTGCTGAACTAAGCATTTGATTCAGAGAAAATAACAGGTTTGAAAGAAAGGCTCTGGGAAACTTAAACATAACAGATGCTTATTTGCAGACATCTGATTTAACTGAACAGAAAACCCCAGTCTAAATCCTGAAAACCATAAATGTCAGCCAGCTAGAACAGAATAATAACCACTTATCGATATGGATGCACCTAGTAGATAACAGAGTTCCTGGATCATAATATTCATATAACTGCTCTCAGTTTGCTTTTTCCGAGCTCTCGAATTACAACTGGCAATACTGTATTTCATTTCTCAGTGCTGCGCATTGGTGGGTCACAGTGAAGGGACTGGTTTGTTACAAGCTGGTAGTTTTCTTCCAGCATCAGGTGTGAACTATTTAGTCCAGAATTAATATCCAAGGAAGCTCATATAGGATATTCCCAGTGGTGTAAATGGCCAACAGCAGCCACCTCTGCGGTTTTCAAAAAAGCCCATCGAATGCAAGCTGACAACTCGCACCTTGTAAATCTAAATCTCTTAATCTTTGAAATTACAGAACGTGGGTGATCAAAGTAAAGTCACAGGCAAAACCACTCTGAAACTTCAAAGCAGCCTGGATTGGGATTTGGCTTTTCTGTGTGTCTGTTATGAGGCAAAACCAACGTTTGCAAAAATTTGGTGAAGATAGCAATCTGAAAATTTAGGACCATTTGAAACAAAAGTCTTAGCACCACAAGTCAACCTGAATGTACAGAGCAGAGAGGACACTGGCATTTTAGTGACAACTGTGAAATTTCAGTTTAGAAATCAGCATCAGGTAAGGCTGTTTAATACTTTCTTGTGCTTTTCTCTTTACCTGGGTAAGGGATAAGATACAGTCCAAATAAGTTGGATGGCATTTCAGCCTTAGTCTGGAAGTTACATTTTGTTCCCTGTGCTCTTGCCCTTTCAAAATCAGGCCCAGATTGCCTTCATAAAACATGAGTCACCTAAACATTAGGTGTACAATCTCAGCAAGGTGCTTAGGTTAACTCTGTAGCCAACGAAAATAGAAAGTAGTCACCGGAGGGTGATTCATCCTGCCCAAGTCAGATGCCTACTGTGGGATGTGCTAAAACAACTCTCTCCTTGGATACCTGAAACTTGGCAAAGGCAATTTCACATCAGATGTGCAATATTCTTGATTCCTTAAGCCAACGGTCTATCGCAGCAGTGTTAACACCAGTGCATTTTCTGTTTGTACTTCTAATTACTTTTCATTACATTTTCAAACTTGTCTGAAACATACGTTGAGAAATTTTGGCAGTTTGATTCCCCCATGATTTCTTAAATTCATGGCTAAAAGCCCAATGCGACATTAATAGATTTTAATTAAATTCATTACGCCGTTAATTCAAAGTGACCCAAGGTAGTCTAGAACACTGTTGTTGATCTCAGTGGGAACTTGGCTCAACATTTTCTGGGCAGATGAGCTGACAGACAAGGAGGTGGCTGCTGAGGTTGACTGGAGATACAGTTTATGTGTTAGGGGCTGCATTTTCAGGTGGTAATATCCTAGAACTACTGTATAATGCACCGTATATATTTCGTTGGGCAATGAAGTGTTCTCCAAGATTTGATGAAAGTATATGGTAGCTTCAGTGAGATTTTATGCAAATCTGTCAAGAGTCAATATGGATGCTGCATCTCTTAAAATAGTCATTGAAAATGGGGAAAAACCTTTTTTATTAAATAGTCCCTGATGTACATGTAAATGTTAAAACTGGGAAAAGATGAGACTCTAGCATCAGTCACCATAAAGAGAAAAATCAATTTTGTATAAAAAGTAGCTTATTCAAGAGAGTCGTGAAACAGAAAAAAATTAATTACTTCTCTACATGTTGTTCTATCATGTTGTATTTGCCAAATCAGGCCACCGGGAAGAGAGTGAGTTATTGAATGAGACAACAGTAAGAGGAAAAAAAAGGACAGCAACATGAAAAGAAAAAAAAGGGGAGACAAGGAGTTAATGACGTGATCTGTGAGTGGTCAGGAAAGCAAGAGAAGACAAATCGCTATACAGTCAGAGAAGTCAAGAAAAGAGATCAATATAATATATACCACGGGGCATAAGTCAAGAAGAAATGCAATGTATAATGAAGGGAAGCATCATTAAAAACTTGGGTCAGGACTCACTGGGTGCTGTATCCTTCTGGCAGCCCAGAGGCTGTGAAGCGATCGGTGGGACACGGCTGTGCCAGCACTGCTAAATCTTGGCCTGGGGCAACACGTCCCTGAAAGTCACTCTGGAGCTGCCTGTGGCCAACTGAACGCAGCTCAAACCAATGTCACAGCTGCTCCAGTCCAGCCTGGCCAAAGGGTATTTACTGTAAAATGCAAAGCAGAGAATAGAAGGGAGCAGCAACACAAAGGGGCTCCGGGCAGCCCACCTCAGCCATGCATGCTGCAAGAGGTGCGGGATTTCTCCATGCTCTTGATGGGGCCTAACGTTATCTTCATTCAAATACCTTCGTGAAGAACAGAAGGCAAAAAAGGTCACATGAGCACACTTAATATGAAAAGTGAACTCATAGCTTAAATTATTACATGCACTGCTGCAAATACAGTAATGTCATTTAACACAGCTTTCCCTCGCATCCATGCTCCTCCTCAGCACACAAAAATCATTATCCTTCTTTCTCCAACGGCCCTTAGCAGAATATCCCTTACATCCCTAATAGGGCCGAGCACTCCAGCACACCCCATTCCTGTTGGTGTCACCCCACCAAACAGAAAGCCTTATTCTATGTGCTCATAGCTGATAAGCAACCACGCTTAAGATCAACAGGGCACAACCCCACGTGCACGACTGAGGTGCTGCCTTCCTTGTATCAAAGCATGTATCAGAAATGTAGTGCTAAAAAAGCACTTCAATATTATTTTGGCTGTTCTGTGACATTGATATTCATTTTTCCCCACATTATAGCCTCACTTCTGAAGTTAGAGTAGTAAAAGTAATATCCCGTTGCCACAGGGCAAAAACTTTCATTCCACACTTATGTAATATATGTTTCTACAGCAAGGAAAGTTAGTGAAAAATGAGCTTGTAGAAGTGACTCTCCTTAAAGTTAATGTTCCAAAGTTTTTTTAATATGATGTAAGTAAGTGAAGTTTTACATCCAGAATTTATTAAGTAAGAGGAGTTGGGCCTTAAAGGTGCTATCAAAACCCTGAGGACACTGCAAGAATATAGTCCAGCCTTTTAAATTAGATACTAATTTTCTTTCTTTCTTTCTTATTCATGGACTGCTTGAGGTCAATGGCTACATAGAAAATAAAGAGGAGAGCTTGACAGATGTTGTTGAAAAACACATCCAAATATTTCACTACCCATACTGACACAGGGAAGAACTATATCTCACGTCATCTGGAGAGTCCATTTAATCTGCCAAAACCCCATTAGTAATTACTTTCATTATTATCCCTGTCCCAAAAAGGCTATTATCTTTATCAAGTAATTGATAGTTCTGACTGTCCCCTTTCAAAGGTTGCAGTCTAAAATTTTGAGAGAAAATCAGACTGGATGCCTAAGTGCTGTGCGTTTGCAGCCAGATAAACACACATCTAAATCTGTGCAATAAAGACTTAGACACATGGATAAGTCAGCACAGCACTGGTGAGGGTCTTCTGAGCCATTATATTGTGCATGTTCATATTTGTAACTTGTGGTAAAAGTTGTGGAACTATAAAGAGTATTCTGCAGTTAAATGGGGTTAAGCTAACATGAAATATCCTGTCTTTGTGGCGGACAAGTGGTATTCAGCTGCACAGCCTATTCTCTGGGCTTTGCTAGCACATGGTAATTCTTGAAAATACATCTGCTGAGGCACATCCAGACCTGGAGACTGTATCAGGTGGGCTTGACCAGTAGCTGGGCACCTAAAGAAAGTATCACCTTGACCCTATCACCAGTTCACCATAATTCACTGAGGCTGGGAACTGACTCATTCACCCACGTCCTACCTCTGACAAGTAAAGGACGTTATGTGCCCTTTGTAAACACACCCATTTCTCCTCTGTTTTCACAACTAACCAAAACCATTTCACTTTAGAATTTACTTGCTTTTATGCTGTACGCTACATAGCGTTTCCATATTTACAGTTGGTCTTGATGAGCAACAGTAATAGTCATATTTTGCTTCAGCACTTGCGCATACAGCAGCAGCGATAACCTACATGGCATCAAAAAAACCACAAAAAAGATTGCAACACCAAGCTTTTAAAGATATTTAGATTGAGGACCTAGTTTTGGTTCGGGTAGAAATTTCAGAAGCAAGCACAATTTATGACTAGGGAGTCCTGAATATGCCTGGGTGCTCTTAATGCAACCTCTGCAACTCTGCATGCCCTGGGGAGGGATGCACTGACCCTGCAAGCAGAGCATGGGGCAGGGGGCACACAGGCACCATTGCCTTGATGAGAGCCCCAAATGGCCAAAACGCTTATTTCAAAACTCACCAAATGTGTAAGCACAAGCAAATGCTTTGGCTTTTCATATATTGTGACATTTGTACATATTATTATAAAAATGAATCCGTGTTTCTGCTTATGTGCTCAGCATATTTTACAGTTCAAAATTTTGAGACCTTACTCAGTTCAGCCATAAACATATTTATTTAGAATAAGGTTTTGCTGCATTAGGTTTTGGCTCATGTCATAGGGAAGAAGATTTCCTAGGCTACATAAAGGGCACAGTGCTGCACATTAGACTGTAGCTCTTGCTTTTAGGCAACTTTACAAAGAAGTCTCCCTTTCTTCCTTCCTGAAAGAAAAACTTTTCGTAGTTTTCATAAAGCAGGTTAGAGTATTTAACAATTACCCATCTCCAAAGGCATGTTTAACTTCCCTCGTTTATAGAGCTTCTGGATAATATTTATACGTTCACAGCTCTCACTGAGCAACTCTGGTGAACTCTCTCCTTCCCTACTAACACTACTGCTAAGTTCCCATACTTTCAAAAGTAAATATTTTTACTTTCTTTCTTTATAAGCACATTGGAGTCATTAATCCCTTTAGAATTTAGTGTATTCATTTCTCTGGGTATAAAAGATCTCATCTTCAGCTCTACAGAGTATTTTCAGTTTACCCTGAATTGCAGGAAGGCTCAAAGCTTTCAGACAGCATTCAGCACCTAAGCACACCCAACCCTCGCCTCGCCTGTTCCTCCTGGCTCCAATTCAAGCTTCTGGCTTTTGTCCTTCCCACAATAGTCAGAGAGATCAGGCAATTCGTGGGACTAACTAACAATTCCTCAACATGATGAAGGGTTGTATAATAAAAGTCACACATGTTTTTGGAATCTGATAATGAACCCTTTTGTAATTCACACAGAGAGATGAGCGCTTAAACGTAGCGACCACATGTATAAAAGAAGAAAGATCCAAACCCATATCACGCATTTTAAGAAACAATTAGAAAGAAAAGATGATTATGATTGAAAATTTTAAAAAAAGTGAAAATGGGCACAAGATGGCAAAGGTGTGATTTGTTCTCTTGTTTCTACTTCAGGTATTTAAGACTATACCAAAAGACGAGGACTAATTAAGTGATACATATTCTTGCCTGGTTTTTAACATTGTAAGCTCATTGAATCTGGCAGAACATTTTCTGAAGGCTGCCAAAATCTGAAATCAATTTGCAGAAGAAACAATAATCAGTCATTAATTCATTTCTGATTCTCTATTCATCCCAATCAAATTCATCCATGTGTTCTCATATAAATCAATGATTGCTTATCAGTCACTTTATCATGTTTTCCCTTCCCTGCAGGGTGGAGCACAAAAGCCTGTCAAGGAAAAGTCACTGTAACTCTATGGGATGCCACCAACCAGGTACTACACGGACTGACACCACATCAGGTTTCCCTTTACTTTTGCATGAAGTTTGTTTTAAGGATTTCACAACAAAAATGTGTGTATCTGTACACAGCTGCATCTGTAATTGGAGCTGTTACATTTGCATGCTCAGCTGTAAATGAGGGAAACCTACCCTCCCCCCCCAAAAGTCCCAGTTCAAAATCTAAGGAACAAGTAAACCCAGCATTGGCCTTAAACGGGACTACAACACATACACAGCACCCTGCACAGATTAATTTTACCTTCTTCCTTAGCAATTTCTGTAAGGTAAATTTTCATGTTTTGGCTGTAATATATAAAAAAAGT
Organism: Buteo buteo; assembly: GCF_964188355.1. NCBI lineage: Eukaryota > Metazoa > Chordata > Aves > Accipitriformes > Accipitridae > Buteo > Buteo buteo. Next base: position 8,949,646 of record NC_134194.1, on the reverse strand, counting down.
CTCTCCAAAAAAGTCTTCACTGTGCCTTCATTCAAGCATTTTTCTGATACAAATACATCAGACTCCATTTCCATTTCATTAGCTGAAGATCTGAACTCGAACATCTTTTTCATACCTGACGTTTTATTTGCTCCATTTACAAAATACACAAATAAAAAAAGGAATGCATTTCAGAGCCAGCAGAGGGGCAAGTAGAATGAATTCAGCAATGAGATTCACCTTTACAGTTCAGGTTTGAGCACGAACTATGGTCTCTGGGAAGCCAGCCCCGCAATTCCGCTGTGCTCTGGTGGAGAACAACCCACAGCCCTAACCAAAGCCCAGCTCATCACAATTCAGCGTATGCTGTGATTTCAAATGGCAAAACATGTTCTGCAGCATGCTGTGTATGGGGGGAGATGGGACAAACTCACTCCTAGAAATAGGATAACAATTTGCTCTTTTTTTTTTTACTTGGCATTGCTAATGCAATCTTTGACAAGATGTTCTGCAAAGAGCCCATGGGCTGCTCATGGGACAACCCCTGGTTAGCATTCAAATGAGTATTTTCGAATGTCGCTTGGGAGTATTTCTCCAGAACCACTTTTTGCTCATTAGATGGGTCTAAGCTGCTGCCACAGTTGCAGGGGAAACTCAATTCAGTATCTTTCCAGTAACTGAGCCTAGCTGAAATACAAACGTCAGTCTCAAGCACTGCTTAGCCTGTGGGCAGCACAACCCCCAGCACTATCATGAAAAAGAAAAAAAAAATCCTATTTCAAACCCTTCAACCACATTATATTCTTTTCCGTTCCCTATCTCATCATGAACTATTACATTTATGTTCATCCTGTTCCAGAAGCGGGTTGGAGTTTATGCAAATAAAAAAACTACTTTTATAAAGAAATACTATGCATCAAATTCTAACTCTTCATCTGCTTAAAGACAGTTAGTAAAGAGCTTTTACAACTTCAGCAGGGCTACATCTGTATTTCAGGGCTGCTCTGAGGGGCAATATATCATGATGTTGGGCCCTTTAGCTCCCTGTAACCTCCCATGAATATATAACTTGAATTAGAAAGGCAATGACATATTTATACTACAATTAAAAACATGTTTAGCATTACTTCAAGGAATCACCTTTTAAAAGTATTTTCTGCTAAAGGTGCATTAACCTGCTGCAGCAGCCCACAACGATGAAGACAACAGTTGTTCCCATTGCTGAAGTTTAAATATTGAGTGTGAAAACCAATTCTGGATTTCCATAACCTTGAAATGTCATCACGCATGGATTATACTTATGCTTAAACACAGCCCGCTCTTTTAAACAGAACCTTTAGAAGTCCTCACACAAAAACACGGCTTCATGCTCTTTGGCAGTAACACATTTCACTGAGAAGTGTGATTCTATTTGCTGCGGGAATGCAATAAACAAAAGGCGAACGTGTAACCATGCAGCTAGGAAAAAAAGTAATACACAGGCAAGGAAAAAAAAAAAGCAGGGACAAGGAGTAAAGAGCAAGACAAAACAGATAGACAAAGTAGTTTCATGCTAACCTTTTCATTATACTAAAAAAAATTACGTAAAATAAGTTTTGCTGCACTGCAGCAAGGCCATCTCAACTCACATCTGCCCCAGACAACTCTTCTCAAAACACCGTTGAGGCATCCCACCTTACCACTGGTGAGCAGCCGGCTGCTGGAGTACCCACCAAGTATCCCCAGACCAGGGACCAAATATTCCTGACATATTCTGGAATCCGCAGCACCTATAAATCACACTTTTGCAGAAACAAAATGAACCTTGCCTTTTGCAGCTTTTCTGCACTGATTGCCTAACAATTTCCAAAGGTATAATACAGTTCCAGACCAAGGCATGATGATAGCTCCTTACATCACTTTGAAGTTGGTTTCTGCGTGCAGCTACTGCTATTATCTTGTACCGAACTACAATAGCTCAGGCGATATTTGAGAGCGAACAGAAGCTGCACAATGACAACCTGGCTAGTGATCTGCTCTGCAAATCGCTCAGACTAGCTTGAGCTTATCAAAATCCGTCTTCTCCAGAGCAACCTCCAAAACATGACTAATAGGCTGATTCTCCTCCAACAATATCTATCTTGGTTCCTGCTGTAAAATAATCAATTACACTAAATGGAATTATTTATACAGAATACGAAAGCAGTTTGGCTTTGGTGGAAGTAATATGCTTATCAGATGGATTAAGATCTAATAGGCTTTTCTCTCTGAAAGTATAGCTGTTCCTGATAGTCTATCAAACCTCTTATGTAAATTACTTTGCTCTTGACAACATAAATTAGATAAAAGAACTATATTTTGTTTACAGATCTCAAGTAACAAGATTTTAAATGTATTTTAAAGCTGTGCCAATAGAATCAAAAACTGTGTTTATGACTAAAATTGCCTTAGTTTATTTCAACTGATGAAACAAAAGTGAACTCTGCATACTTTTTGTTAATACGGTGACTCCATGAAAGTCAAATATTTATGTCTTTGGTCTAGACGAGTTAATATACAATTTCTCTATCACAGGAAAAAGGCGGCAATGTCTTCCTTAATGCGTGCCTTAATGGGGTATCTTATTTCTGTAGGATCAGCTCAGAAGAGCTGAGGGCTAGGCAATGGCTCCAGGGAAGGGAGCGGCAAGAGTTGATGACCGAAGCCAGCTTGGTGGACACCACCAGCACATAAGGATGCCAAAAGTTGTCTGTTCATGGAGACTGCGTAGTTAACTGATGGTCTGTGAAAACTTACTCAGAAACGTATTGAAGAAAATTTACTCAGATTTCTAGGGGCTGTGCTTTGACTTCTCTTCTTACTCCTTTCCTTCAGGAAGATGGTGGAAGAGCCCTTACACTACAATCGGAATAAGAAGAAATGCGTTTCTCCTGTCTTTGTAGATGCATTACAAGTCCTAAAAGCATTCTTTGTAATAACTTTATTATACACAAGTCTAAAAAACATTTCTTAAAATGTATGCAATAAGTAGAGGCAATGTCTAACTTAGGAATATATTTAGTATATTTAGCAATAAGGAAATGATATCTTACAAAGCAAAACTTTGAACTTGCATTGATCTGAAGTACAGGATGAGAGAGAGAGTTAGGGGTTTGTCGATTCGTTTTTAAAAACTGGGTAATACAGCACAAAAACAGTTTGGCTCTATATGCCCATTTCACAGCTCTGGACTAATTAATATCAAGTAAATTACACTTGGCCCAGAGCTTGGCTAAACAAAAAATAACAACATACGCTAAAATGAGTCTTAAATAATTTCACAAAAGCCCAGATGATTTCCGTTATGAGATGCAAGTAAGCATTTTTGCCAAAAGAGAACAAATAATTTATGATGCCATTTAAAAGCTGGTAACGCTTCTCTTACCTGAAAAATAAAATAAAAAAAAAAAAGGGGAAAAATGAGTCCCTGGTTTGATTATGATTCACTGTGTGTATCAGTCCTCTGCATCATGGGAACAGAGTATCCTTTTATCTGTGTTATTCGTCGGGACAGATTGAATAATGACAAGTGGAGTGCCGAGCCGGAGTTTACTCGCAGATTGGTTAACATCATTTTGTTCCCAGAACAAGTCTCATCGGCCCTTATCAGGAGTCTCCCAGAATTGTTTGAAAGTTACAGGCAGCACACCAAGAAAATTAATTTCCCTGTCTCCCTCCTAGTGTTGTCCAAATCTTGTTACCCTTACTCACACAAAGTAATTCAACGATCTTAGCACGAAGTGCTGCTGCATTTTTGCTTAGTCTTACAAAAACCAGTAACGTATAATTTCTAGGGACCTGTGCAGGGTTCATTTTCCATTAGGCTTGCACATGACATTTTCTTTTATATATATATTTTATTGCTGTTTACTCTAAATTTACTTGCAGTGATTATGAACTTTGCTTACCAACAAACTACAACGTTAGGAGGATCTTAAGAGAAACGTGGTCCATCCTGCAACTGCTGCTTGGACCCAAGAGTGTGGAGTCTGTTCCATCTGGTGAAGGAGTCACGTCGGCACAGGGATGCCACTCCTGATTTACGGCAAGATACACTAGGGATGTTTTTATGCCTCGGGAAATCCAACACTCTGTATTTTTAAAGAATGTAGGTTTTCTGTGCTCACTACCAGAATTAGGAAAAATATATGTGAATCAGGCTATGTTTTATTTTTTCAAGTCTACCATGAGATTTCAGCTTTACGAATGAATCAAATGGAAGTGATACAATGGGAAGCAGTTTGTACAATGGACTGACTGGAGACATGAATTCAGGGAGAAAGTTTTTGGATAAAAAGAATTGCAGCAAGACCTTCTAACTCAAACAAGGACGGATGCAACTTTTATCGTTGGTTTCCTACAACGAACAGGCTGTGTGATTGCACCCTCCATGTCTGCATGAGCAACTGTGGGTTTGTGCCATGAATTTTTAAACACATAGTACATTTTTAATCAAATTCAGCAGAGACAATCTTGATGATTTCATTTACCTTCTGCTTTAGTGGAGACTTCAGCATGCAGCAATGTATAAAGAAAACAAATCTACGGTTTAAGCTTTACACTTGTTCTCAAGCAAACTTCTAGCGTTTTATCTTACATCAACATCTGTGGAAGCTGCCCAAAACTATTCACAGCAGCATGGCCTCAAGTGAGAATTGCTTTCCACCCATCTGAGTAGTCTCGGTCCTGCAACATGTTTAGAGATGCTGCCTGTGGCTGTTTCCAGTCATCCCAATTCTCAGCAAAGTTTTGCATTGAAGCTTTTTCATTTCAAGTGCCTTTGTTCTGATTCAGGCATACAGGTAAGAGTGCAAGAGTGACTGATGGGGCAATCGCTAGATTAGGTTTCTGTTTCAAAACGAGCAAATCTAAATATATTCCTCCGAACAGACGCTGCGGTCAGATGTGCTGTTCTGCACAATGCCGAGCGATTGCAAAGTCACCACCTTACACCCACGCTCAGCCGCTCCTCGGTCCACCCCCACGCGGGGCACAGCACACCCAACCATCCCTCGACCCAGTTCTGTCAAGCCAGTCTGGATTTCTAAAACCTGCTATTAAAAGTGTTTAAGCCAGTTTGGATCTTTGCGACGGAACCGAGAGAAGGAACAGTGATTTGTGTGTTTATGCCAGTAGATGAGAGACAAGCAAGAAATCTTCAAAGGACAAACCTCTCTTAAACCTGCTCGTCACTTCTACCCGCTGGGTAACCCTCCCTAGGACCAGTCACCAGTCCAGGCTACACAGCAGCCCACAGCCTGTAACACATCCAAGCTGGGCAACAGCAAAGAGACCTTATAAACTAACTCAACACTCAGTTTTTACCTTCACCTGGTTTGAAGACCTGCTTTTTTTTAATTTATAGGCTGGAGGCAGTCATATTAAACGAAATTTACAGTACTTTACTGAGAACAAGGGAAAAACACTGAGGCTGCAGACCTCTCCAGCACGGATGCTGAACAGATGTTTTCAATGTCTATTTGCATTTTGAACTGAAATTAAAGGGCACAAATCTCAATGGCTTTAAGATCTCTGCCAACAACTTGTGAATACTAACAAATGGCACCTAATGATCCATTAAAATGGGAGATTTTTCTTATTTTTCTTTTTGGGAAGTACAGATTTAACTAACTAAACAAAATAAAAGAGAGAGAAGTGAAAAAATATCAAATAATAAAATCAAGAACTTAAAACAGGATCTTAAAGCCCCAGCTACAAAGCCGACAGCCGTGCAAAAGTCTGACAGCAGAGATAGGGTTTAATATTCTCTTAGATGAGGGAGCTTTGATTCTCATTTAATTTTATCAGATTTAGAATCATTTGCTAGGGGCCAGACAGCCAACTAGTGTAAATCAGTTGAGCTCCATTAACTTTTACGGAATTACAGTTTCCAATTTACATCAGCTGAGAACCTTGCTGTTATGCTACTATTATTAGCTGCTATTTATAATGCAATAATACCTAGAGCAGTCATCTCAAACATGTGGCTCAACAGGCTTTCTGACATTGCCTGCAGACACTGGAAGACTCTGCTCCTCTAGCCTATGTTGCCCAGAACAGTAAAGTTATCTTTCTTGTACTACTTGCTCCATATTCAACCAAATAGACTACTGAGGCTGGAGTCTACTGGTTAATACTGAAATCTGAGCCTAGGTTTGCTATGATATATAGAGAGAGATAGATAAACATAATAATTACAACAACAACAACAACAACAACAACAACAACAACAACAATAATAATAATGATGATGATGTACCTTATTATGCAAAAGCTGTCCCTTCCAAAAAATCTCATACTGGCAATCTGCAAGGGATTAGGAAGGAGAAAAAAGGGCCAGAGAAATGATGTGAGGTTACACAGAAGGCCAGCTATAGAGCTGCAGGGAGAAGGGGAACCTCAGCACTATCAGTGTGATGGCTGGGCCATTTGCTTCTCAGCGAGTCAAAAATCATTCACACTCAAAGCTGTACAGGATGATTACAGAAGTCCAAATCCCTCAACCCTTGCAGTAAAGAGAGTCAGTTTTGAGCTTAGAATTTCCTAGTTTTAAAAAGTTGTTTCTGAAGTTGTTGCATTGGGAATATTCACACTAACTACATTTAGGACCTAACTTACGTGCTTAAATTAGGTGGCTAGAGACATTCCTTCAAGTGCCATTCAGTGCAGAAGCATAACTTATATGCCCTGAATTATTTTCAGAAGGAACCTAATTCTCTCTCTTGGCGATTCAGAAGACACTAAGGAACTCCCCTCCTCCTTGCAATTAGACATCAAAATAGACTGACAACAGAAACAGTTCCCCTAACCCATCCTGGGGACACAGGTTTTGATACCTTCTTGTGTCTCTCTCTTTGCTCAGTGTTCATTTATTATGGATGTACGTCCTACTCTGGCACTGTCCAAAGGAAGAACCGTCTGTGCCCACAAAGCCCACGAAGGCCCATCAGTCATAGTCCTTCACCTTACGTAGGGGATGTCTTCTCCCTGACTCCGTAGGGCAGACAGAAACAAAGGAGGACATGTCATGGTTTTGGTCCACTTCCTCCATTCGCTACTTGACCTTCGCACAAAATTGGGAAGAGCCTTCCCTCACACCCGCTAGATTACCTGCAGACCTTGTTTCATGCTCAGATTTATTTGTCTCCTCTTCTGCAACACATAGTGAAGGCAGACCTGAATCACAAAGCTGGAATTTCCTTCAGAGACAAACCAGACTCTTCTCCAAGGTTTGGCACTGTCCCTTTCCCACATCTAGGCAACGTGGGAGGCTGGAGACTGAGATGCACAGATCTGCTGGGACCAGGAGGAGGTAGACAGAGAAGAGACACCAAAGAAACGATCATTCCCATTAACAAATGCAGCATGAGGCCCGTATCTCATGGCATGATCAAAACTTTGCAGCATTTCTAATCAAAGCAGCCTGTGTTCATTCCCTGGTTGGCTCCCCGTTTTGAAGCTGAACTTCCCTTATGTTCAAAGGCTCAGGAAGAGAAATACAGTGCAGAGCTTTCTCTTTTTATTTATGAAGTCCTACTCAGTAGACTTCAATCTCACAAAGTGCTTAAGCTTATGCAAAGTCTCTCTGAAGCAAACGGGACTGTTCACACGCCTGAAGTGCAGTCCTGTGCCGGATCAGGGCGGCAGCTCACTTCTCGTCAGTCTTTCTGAGCTCTATACATTCTGTTCAAACATTTTCTAAGGCACACGGGTTAGTGTTAAATATAGAAAGCCCTCTGTTCAATTTTTTTTTCTCTCAGACTATCACAGACTGCTGAGTTTTACAGCAGCGCTGTGCACAGATCTGCAGAGCGCAAGGCTGCCGCTGCTTGTCCACCACGAGATGGTGGGTGCTTGGAGAGGCGCAAGACAGATCATCTCTGAACTTATAAATATTAAGAAAAAGTTTTCCATTAGGACCCAATAACTGTTACTTGCTTATAGCAAATACCACATTAGAACATCTTATTCTGCCCCTGTCAATAATTAGGCTGACTACAAATCCTGAGCTGTTTGCTGGGTTTGTGCTGCTCTCTAGGAGGATGATTGAGAGCTCTGTATAGACTGATCAAGCAACCCATTAATATTTCACAGCTGGGCTTAGGTTGACTGGCAGTAATTATTCCACAGATTACTTTTTCATTTGAAGTACAGCTGGTCATCCATTACTTTCTCCACGGCTTTGAAGGTCCAATAATTCCAATTATTTTTATCAACAGGAGACAGGTAAACGGGCTCTATGGAAATCTTCCCCGACATGGGCACTGAGTAGGTGACTGGAAGCCCACCGCCATTACAAATCCACTCTTGAGAGCTGAGATGTTTGTGTACAGTGGCAAACTCTTTCCCTGATTTTCCAGTCTAGAACAGAGTATGTATTACAGCTGTAAAAGCCTGTGGCTTCTGCCTGTGCTTAAAGCTGATGGTCACTAAGCTTTCCCTCTGTGCTCAATTACTGTGGACAGGACTGGACCATCAACTGGTTTACATTAATGAAGATACTGGCCAAATCTGTAAATGGCACACTTCAAAAAGTAAAGTCTTGCAGTGCTACGGGGCAACAATGGCCAATTTGGTCCCTGAAGGCCACGTAGCATCTTCTTCACTCATCAGCTGCCCCACCAGTCGCATAACATAGTCCAGGCAGGACCACTGGCTTTGAGCTCCTGGAGAGCTCTACGTGGCTGAAGGGACACAAGGGTGACTGTCTCACATCGAGGACATCTGCTGAATCCAGACACTGAAACAAAGAATGGCTTTCGCAAGGCATCGTAGCAGGACTTGTCTGCGTTGTTCAGAGCAAAAGAAGACTTTCAAGCTCTCCCACGTTTCTCGCCAGCTTTCTCTTTGCACATAGCACCGTAACTTATGCGAGGGAGCTCGTAACCTGCAGCAGCCCAAACACTGAAAATTATAACGACAGAAAGGGTTCACCATAAAATTGGCAATTGGGTCTGGTCTGCAAGTAAGTGTTTAATCTTGGAAACATTAGCTGGATTGAACCTGGCTGCTCATGAGTTATTGTCCCTTGCTTGACTGGAAGGTCATAAACATCCCTGATATTAATGGTCTGGTGGAAGTCAAGGCTCCAGGCAGATGGACTGTTCTCTCCCCATTCCTCATCCACCAAGAACTTTCTGCTCCACTTGTTCAGCAAGTGGGCACTTTGAATAATGTGGGAAAATGCCACTTATCTATTCATAGGGTTCCTCCGTCTCACTGCTGCAGTACTGCAAAGTTTGCTTCAGGACAGAATTTTATTCTGCACCTATTTTTCTTAACCTAAAGGTCCGTTTAAGAGGTCTGTTCTACAAAATGATAGCTCTGGTGTTCACTGCTCTGCTCTAATAGCAGCTACATTTATTTCATCCTTTCAGTGGGAGTGAGATTGCTTCTCTTTGACTCAGTGGGAGGGAAACTTTGCAATTTTTTTCATGCCATTGCTTGAGCGTGTGCATTGCAGCAGCTTCTCTTACATTAGGACCAGGCTAATAAGATTAACAAAGTGAGGCTGTAGGGCTCTTCCTTTCTCCATTATTCTGATCAAGCTCTTGCTTCTCTCCAGCGCCACCCACAAGCAAAGTGACTGAATGTGTGTGCTAAATGTGCGCTGCCCTCCGCATTTCTCGGTGTTCCTCTATACGCTACTCCCAATAACACCCCATGCTCCACTAAAAATGCAGAGGCAGCGAGACTTCAGAGGCATATGAAGCCCAGAGGCAGATGCAGAGAGGTACATTTGGGATATTCTCCTCCACAGACTGCATTGCAGCTACTGCCTCAATCCTGCATTGCTGACGATCCTCGGGACCGTTCATGCTTTGCCATGATGTGAGAGTCTGCACACTCCTACACAGCATCATGTGGAGAGACACCTCCCCACAGCACGGAGGCATTTACGGTCAGCACGTCCCAGCTTTCTGTGAGCAGGTATTGTATGTTTGTGAATGCTGAACTGGATTTCTCCTCTCAAGGAGCCACTTGAAAGGCTGAAGACCCAACTCTGCCCAGTGGCAGTCCCAGCCTTACCTGGAAGCCAGGCTTTCTTATGCAAGACACAACAGATTGTCCCTCTACAATGCATTCATCTAAAATACTTGGAAAGTGCTATAAAAAGTGTCCTTATTTCAGCTCACTGAGTATGAAATACATGCATAATATTCAGGAAAGTTACAAGAAGATAATTTTATTGGCTATAATGTCCCATCTTACTGAGTCCCTGAAGGCACACTCCACAATCCACCAAGCACAGGAGTATCCCAGCGGGTATGTCTACATCGCTTCTCTAAAAAAGAGCAAAAAGGAGTCCTGGGAGCAGCCGAGAGCAGAGCGCACCGCCACGCTCGCCTCCTGGCCACGCAGGGCCCTCCCAGCTGCCTTACAGACCTTCCAGCAGCAAGTCTTCCTGAGCACGGCTGCTGCCATCCAAAATTGCCTCCCAGCAGCCTGAGCCACCTGGCCCACACGGCTCCCCACGGCCCCCACGGGCTCCGGGCGACACTTCCCAGACACGGCCTCGGGCTGAGCTCCCAAGCTTGCCGTCTGGAGGGGCAACAGGTTTTGCGTCGGGAGTTTGTACATTCCAACGCGTGCCCTGCTCTATCTGGAAAGCTGGGGCAATCAAATATTTAACATATTGAACGAGAGCACTCCCAGCTAAGAGGAACAGCAATTAAAGACCTGCTGACTCATCAGATATCAAAGGGGAAGCGACACAGTGGGGAATAGAAATATTCTGAAGGAGCCAGACGTTTGCAGTTCACTTGGGCCAGGAATTCACATTAACAGCATCCCAAACAAGCTGGGAACAATGTTTGCTTAAAATGCCCAGTGGGGAGCTACATCATCAAGAGGGGAAAAACCAAAGGAAAATGGGTATTCTGAAATTTATAAAGACTATGTCCTTTATTCTGCAACAAAAATGACAGAAGATGGCAGTGTTACGGTCTTAGATGCCTGGAACCTGTCTATACACCACAAGCAGCAACATAGATATTTTGGAAAACATGCTCTTTCAGCTTTCTCTGCAAGCTTACCCACTTCTATACGCACACATCAGGCATGCACATACGTTTTATTATCGGTCCAGTCCTGGTATTTCTACTTAGTATCTGCTCATGTGTGTGCTGCTTGCTGGCCCTGAATCAGTGCCCTGACTGGAGGCAGATGGGAGTGAGTCCGATCACAGATGCTGGATCTTACGGTCACATCTGATTTTGCTTGAGCAGAAGACAGTGTGTGTGATCGCTGAATCGGCATACTGATAACACTCACGGAAAAGGATTAGAAGGCAAACCTCAAGTCCAGTAAACTCATCCATGAGCCTAATGAAAGCAAAACTGGACCTGCAGGCATTAATATCCACATGAACACAGCTGCTGTGAGTACAGAGGTCCTGTAAGTGCCAATACTATGTGAAGTGACTTGGAATTTTCTGTGATTCACTGTCAGGAGACATTAAAAATCTCAGAAATTGAGAAGTTCCTATAGCTGACAATGCTGAACAGGTATCTACTACATATTTCCACACCGTTACAAATAAGTGTGTGGCATCGCTCATTGGTCAGCAGCTGGGCAGGCAGCAGAACAGAACTGGACAGGAGTCCAAATCTTTGTGATTACTAGACAGATTTAGCACCTTCATTGCTGCAAACCCATGATAAAAGCAAGTAACTGCGTAAGTCAGTACAGGCCTGGTGACATACAACTTACCAGCCGTTCCTTTGGGAAAATGTCCTTTATGTCACTATATGGTTTACTTCTCCAAATGTCATAACAAAAGACAAATAAACTTTCTCTCTGCAATATCAGAAGTGTGATTTAAAAACTACAAGGGGAAGCCAAAGCTGTTTTTTCTCTCTGCTCCAAAATGCTCCTCTGCTTCCTATTCCATAGAGCTTCCCGATGTCCTGCAAATATCCCCACAAAATTACCCACCTGTAAAGACAATATCCCGATTCCACCACCAGAAGAAGGTCACTTGAGTGAGTCTGTATACCTCAGTTCAGGTACTCATTTTTAAGTTTGGCTAACCTTAAAGCAAAGTGCCCTTTAAGTGCATATCACTTTAGCCCTAAAATACCTAATCATTAACGATTTAAAGCAGAAAGGAATTTAAGTGAGTTAGACATCCTGTAATAGGCCTTTTGACTAGGGCCATTAGGAACATTTTGGTTCAGTTCAGACATAATTTATCATCCTGAGTGGAATTCACCTGAAAGGCAGGCAGAGGCTTCTGCTCTTGTAGCAATTCTCTTAAAAAAAAAAAAAGCTGGGGAGGGGGGGGGGGGGAATCCATTCAGCTTTTCTGATTTCCTAAATAGCTTAAGGTTATGAATGCCAGATAGCTTCCAGCTAGGCATTTACTGCTGTCTTTAATAGCCAAAACCTATCAGAAACCTCCTGAGGCTAAATACAGAGGAGAGAGCAAAAAAGTAATCATTTTATATTCCAATCCCTGGTAGAAGAAAACTGCTGAAAGAAGGTTAAAGCACTGTAGACTGGTCTCCTTACCATTTCTAACTTGCCAGTTAATTATCGCAGCTTGGCCAGCTCCTTAGCCAACATGCAGCTTTGCTGACTTCAGGGCACCCACGAAAGCAGCAGAGCTACCCTGGGACCTCTGCAGCAGCATCCCCCAACACTAATGTACTTCTGGATAGCGATAGTAAATTAAGAAAAGGGCACAGCTTAGCTATTAAATAGCAACAAGGCCATAAAATAAGACATTTCAGCATCTATATGTGATTTTTAGGCTGGTGTCAACTTACAGTGATGCTCCAGTTATTCTGTGGAATAGAAAGTCTGACAGCCTCTATAAGCATGGCTCATTTTTATATGGGAAACATATAAAAATGCTGATGCATTATACTGTTGTATATAAACATGAAAAATAGCAAAGGTAAGCCAGAAAAGGTTTAAGTCCTTCAGAATTCAATAGAAAAAATATCCAGCCATCTTCCTGAGTGATTACAGAAAATTACATCCCTATCAAAGAACTGTGAAAGATAACAAAAAGCTGCTAGGATGGACATGTTCTCTCCTTAATTTAGTAGATTTTGAATGCCATTTCTACCGAGCCGTAGTGATTTTGTTGCTCTTAAGTTTTAAAGATTTTTTTCCTATACAGACAAGTATGGAAAGGGTATGAAATACCTGAAATACATCTCAAAATACCAGAATATAAAAATGCCATATTCTCACATTACACTGCAAATACTGATGCATATTACCTCTCTCCCTTCCCCATAATTTAAAACCATGCATACCACCACATTTCTTTAACACAAGGCATGGACTATCCTGGCACTTCAACTGCAGAAATCAGTACAGCTGGGCTGGCAGGCGTCAGCAGCGGAAAAATATTGTATTGAAAAGGAAGGTTCTTTCCTTTGATTATAACAAGATGATGTTGAATGCCTGACTTGGCACGGCTGTGAATGATGTTTTACAGAACTAAGGTCAAGAAAGATGGGAACTTACTAAAAATAAATACATCAGACCACCTGTTACTTTTACTAGCGAACACGGATGGACAGTGAGGAAGGGAACGTGCACGTTCCGAGACTACCATCGACTGCAAATTTTTAAAAACTCTAATTTACTCATTAAAACTCAATGGAGACACCTTGGATAGGACTCCTTATGCATAGGATAAAAAAGGACATGCAGAAAAATACTGATCAAGCAACAGGCTACAGTAATGAAGACCACACCACATCCATCCAAGTCATCCGTCCCTCATCCCCACAGCACAGACACGACGACCGGCTGCTGCCGCGTGACTACAGCCTGGAAGTATGGGCAACTGCTCAGTTTCCACTTTTTATGGTTTTAAAGGATTTTCATGGGGGGCTGGCAGCTTTGGTAACCGATTAGTGTATATTACTAAGACAATTCACAGGGCTTCTATAAGCCAGAAGGAGTCACGCTGGGAGATCTGCTTTCTGCTCTAAATATAGCAGCACAAGAAATGAAATCCAAGTACCAGATTTCAGTGGGATTTCCCAGGGTGAAATGCATTGCACACATGGCTCATTAGAGACCTTTAAAACAAAAACAAGAACTAGAGATTGCACCAGTGTATTCCCTTCCCAGTGCTGTTACTGCAAACATTTTGAATGAATGGTGGTCATTTCCCCACCATGAATCTCATCATCTCTCACCTGTTTTCAGTAAGCATTTCAGCCAGTTCATCCAATATGAACATCAGTGATAACTGTGACTGAGCAGTGAATTTAGCCATTTAACTTCACATTTCTTTGGATTAATTTTAAGAACAGGAAAACATAAAATGTGGAAAAGGAAATAAAGAAATAAGTACAACAGATTAGTTTACTCTCACTCACTGGGGTTCACATATAATTGTCCACCATTTCCAGGTTCCTGTGCCATGTTTCCAAAGCTGGGAGCCTGCTTCTGTATGGCTTTGTAGCACAAATTTGTAGTTGTTTCCAACTATTTCTGTCCACAGCACTTTCTCGGATCCTTGTCTATGTTTTGTACTGCATCAATCCTCACAGCATCTATGTATTTGTTTTAAACTGACAAACTTAATTGGTGAGTGAAATCCATTTAACGTTTCTCTACAGATTATTACCAACCCAAAGCAACAGTCTCTTTTGCTCCCTGTGGGGGGGGGGAAAAAACCCAAACCAAGAAAACCCCAAACCAGGACACATTGTTCTTTCCAATTGCCCAGATATTGTCTATATTTCAAAGTTTAAAACCTTTTCCTTTGCAGCCTGCCTTCTGGAGCTGTATGCTGCCAGCCTGTTCTCCTCTCATTTATACCTGTGTAACCCTGAAGCGATGCCATGGATTTACATCCCTGTAAGAGGAGAACCAAGCCATGCATCAAATGACTGCCTACTCCATGTTTACTTAGCATACTCTACAGGCAAAATGGAATTAACTGCCTTCCCCGCCCCAGGCTCTGACCCCACCTGAAGCACAGATTTTTCCCCCAAAGTGGTGTCCTGGTTTCAGCTGGGATAGAGTTAATTTTCTTGCTAGTAGCTGGTAGAGTGTTATGTTTCAGATTTAGTACAAGAATAATGTTGATAACACACTGGTGTTTTCAGTTGTTGTTAAGTAGTGCTTATACTAAATCAAGAATTTTTCAGCTTCTGATGCCCAGCCAGCAAGAAGGCTGGAGGGGCACAAGAAGCTGGGAGGGGACACAGCCAGGACAGCTGACCCAAACTGGCCAGAGGGGTATTCCATACCAGGTGACGTCATGCCCCGTATATAAACTGCGGGGAGTTGGCTGGGGAGGGGCGGATTGCTGCTCGGGAACTAACTGGGCATCAGTGGGTGAGTGGTGAGCAATTGCATTGTGCATCACTTGTTTTGTATATTCCAATTCTTTTGGTATTATTATCGTCATTTTATTATTGTTATTACCATTATTATTTTGTTCCTTTCTGTTCTATTAAAGTGTTCTTAACCCACGAGTTTTACTTTTTTTCTCCGATTCTCTCCCCCAACCCACTGGGTTTGGGGGAAGTGAGTGAGCAGCTGTATGGTGCTTAGTTGCTGGCTGGGGTTAAACCATGACAAGTGGAAAGCCGTTCCCTTGCGCAGACTGCTCCTGCAGGGGAATCTCTTAATGCCATTTTGCTGAGTGCAAATTTGTTAGGAGTTACAGCAAATTGCTCTGGCTGGTACCTGGGGGGATGGGAAACACGACCACAGCTCCTGCGGGCGAGGGAGCACAGGATGCCCCGGCTCCTGCTGCCTTGCAGGGCTCCTGCCATCGCAAGCACAAGGGTGGCACTGGGGTCTTTACTGGCCTCAGTCTCCCCACACAGAGAACTGTTATTTTAGCCCTGAATATGTAAAAGCTTCTCATTCTCAGCTCAAAGAAAAAAGGGACTGACACGGCAAACTGTTCTTGCAGAAAAGCTTCCTATTAGAAGAAAGGTGTAATGGCAGTAAATGTAGCTCCACTGGGAAGAAGAAAGGAATTAAACACATCTGCCTTCTAACACACAGGGTTTTTCTTGGGCAACGTACAAGACAGAATCCTTTAAAATACTAACAAAGACAAGTATCTTTGGTCAATAGGTCTTGACATGTAACTTCAAATAAAGATGTAATTTGCCTTATAATCTATACCTGCTGGTGAACTGAATCATTCTACCTTCTAGACAATGCAGTTTTCTGTAAAACCACAGCAGAATTGCTGGGATCCACCCAATATTCCTATAACCCAGCCATCAGCTGCTCAAGCTAAAATTCCTCCCCTTCACAAGGTTCAAAGCTTTGCTGAAAACCTTCTATCAGTCTCTGCTGATGACTTCTTTCCATAAATAAGTGCTTGATTCAGAAGTGGTTTGTGTGCAGAAATATGTAATTAGCAGGAATTCCCTTTCTAGGATGCAGAGGAAATAAAGACTGTACAAGGCACTTGATTTCCTGGTTTCCTAGAACAAAATTCTTTAATGACTTTTTTTGAAAGATTAAATATTTGTTGTCAGAAACAATACCACCCTACTAAATAATCTGAATCAAAATCAGCACCTACACACGTCTATATGACTTGCACCTACACGAAATACAAGTATTTTAGGGCTCTGCATACAGAACTAAAGTACATTTTTTTCTAAAATGAAGAGGTGCACTTTGCCAAGCATGTTTGCTTCCGAAGAAATAACAGAGGCAGGTTGCACATGTTTTCATGTACTCAACTGTAGCTGCAACATCAAAAAATATGACAAATCTACTGCTGAGAAACAATGACGTTTCTGTTTCCTGACATTTACCTGTAGCCCAATAAGAGGTCACTCTGAAAGATTTCAGTCCATCTAGACATTTCATGTGTTTCAGTGCACATTAAAGAGAACCTTTGGGATAATAAAAAGCAGAAATCAGATGCACGTTCTGGCTGACTTATGTGATACAAGGCGTTAATGAACAATGCAAGAACACAGGACAGCAGAACGCTCTTGTGTTTTTCAACACCGGTATCTTCAGTGGAGAGAATAAACAGTAGAAAATGGCCATGTCTGCTTCTACAACATACACACTTTTATTTTTGTCATGCCTGTTTTCAGATCCGTAATACCAGGAGGGATTTTAATAGAGCCAAAGGGTGCAATCAGAGTGACTGTGCTGCCAGGAGCGGCACAGAAATGCTGATAGTTGTAATTAGGCAGAATGTGTAAGTGAAGTGCTGCACGCTTGAGCCTGAGGGGGTGGCTTTAACGTGAGGTGCTGCGCTCCTCCCCGGACACGGCACCCATCGGTGCAGGTTCCCATCGGACCCCTCTGGCCACAGCTCACCTCTCTGCACCAAACGCGCACCCATCTGCAGGGGACACCATCACACAGCACGGCCAGTTCAGGGAGACGGACTGTGCCCTTGGACTTCTCATAAACACACCACAAACCAGGCTTTTGTGTAATTAAACTTTAATTTTAGCTAGTTAGCCTACACTGAAGATTCATTTATGAGGACCCTCAGTCACCCTAATTGCATAAGGATAAAATAATTTTCAGGGACCCCATGTGTGGGAGTAAACTTTTCAGGTTTGGGGTTTTTTTATCTTTCTTTTCCTGTGGTGGGGTGGGAACTCTAAAGACTTCAATTAGAAGCAATTACTGGAGATGTAGAGGCTTCTCTGAGGTTAAGCCGCCCTTCATTTTCTCAAGAGAAGCCTTTAATTAAATGCAAATAATCACAAATTTCATATAGCAGATTGCCATAATTTCACTATTAGTTACTGGATCTCATTTAAAAAGGAAAGAGGTGGGCAGTAGTGCTGGGCGGACGCGGAGTAATGACAACTCAAGAGGTCAAGGCTGAATTACCTGCGTTAATCTATTCCTCTTCTATAAATCTGTCTGCAACCACATCATTTCAGTGTTAACAGGTTGTCCTTCATGCAAGTGCACTGGAGTGTAGTTCCATAGAAACTCGGGCCTCAATACAAATAATTACCTCCGTCCATCTTACTGTTGACTATGGCAGCGAAGGCAGGATGGGTAATGGGGAAGATGTAATTGAAGTGGAAATGACCAGAACTAAAATGCAAGCTATGATGAATTCAAATGGTATATTCAAGCTCATCTCCATAGCAGAGCTCTGGAAGAACAGGCACATGAAATGGGAGCAAGTATTTTAAATACATCTATCAAATCAGGTATGGCAGTGTATAAGTGGAGACGAGATAATATAGTGTCTGCAGGAAGGGAGGGGAAAGACAGACTCCACACAACCACAGGTCTGTAATTCTGCCCTCAAAACTGTCAGTCTTTAGAGCAGGTTCTGACAGTTACAGAAGGTAAACAAACACGTACAACTGCAGAGAGAATATGCCACTTTTTTCTTACTCCTTCTGTTTAGTCAAACACAAACTTATCCTAGCTAACAGGTAGCAGTTAGGCGGCAAGCGGGGGCTTCACCCAGAGAAGGTGAAGGTTTCTGCCGCTCAGTACTTTGCGCTTTGCACAGTCATTTACAGCGTAAGAGAGAGCCACCTCCATCCCCTTTCCATGGATTATGCTACAACCCAAGACGCAAACGGCAGGCGTTCAGGACCAAACGCCAAGACACATTTTAAGAAGCAGCTTTCTGAAAAGCTGATAGCTTTGCAGTTCCAGGACAAGTTGAAGGAGGCAGGGAGGCTACTCCAAGCAGCACCTCAGCCTTAAGGTAACCACGCAGAAGAGGTGCTTCAGAAAAATTATATTTTTGTCATAGCAATGGCTGCTAGGTTTTCAAAGCTGAGAAGGTCATTGCTCTCTGCCATGCAGAGAGTTCAGGAGGGATGTCAGGAAGCTTAGGAGGAAAAAAAAGTGCAAGGAACAAGAGAAGAACCAGTGGAAAACTTACTCTACAGCTCAGCTTGGCACATCATTGCGGTGTGGATTCCCAAATTAAATCATTTCTCCTACTGTACTTTGAGAATATGGGGAGGGATCAGATTGTAAGCTATTCAGAGGACTAACTGATTATCGACATTTTAGCAGTGAGCTTGTTTTTGTTCTTTCGCACATTTATAATAATACCTTTTACATGTTCTCTAAGAGACAAATCTCTCTGCTTCAGAACTGCTAGTCTGAAGATCTTTTGTTGGCAATGAAATGAATGCTAATGTGAAATATCTTATTTCTTCAGATGAAAGAGAAGCTGCGAACAATCCCCTTTGGAGGGAGGTGGCAGAAGGGGAGATCTGGGATCAAAAGTTTATGACTCGCCCCCCCGTACAGCCCACCCATGCCCTCCTCGCTGTTCACCAGGTTCAGCTGCTATCGCACCATGAAGCAGCTCCTCCCAGTCTGATAAAGCTTCCCATCACACTCCCTGCAGCACAGCAGAGACACGGAGCATCAGCAGACGGGACCCTCCATTCATTGCCTAGAAATGAAGCATTATGCCAGAGACCAAATGCTCAACCTCACATTGCAAACCACCCAAATACCTGCCACTCTTCTCCCTTCTCCATCTATTTTTATCCCTCTGTTCTTGGAAGGACGAAAGCTAGAATGTATTTTTAATGCAGCGATGCATTTTCCTGCTGTGGAGATATGCAGAAGACTGGTTATTGAGGCTCAACAGCCTGGACCATACAGCCAACCTGCCAGATGATGTGTTGCCTGTATGCACGCACTGAGTTGCAAGTACGAGGAGAGGGCTGTTGCTGAGTTTCCAACAGCTTCCTTCAAATCAGAAGTAGTACTGACCCAGAGATGCTGGGTCCTGGGGTATTGGGGTGTCAGGGCTAAATTCTCTGGTGTCCAGTAGGAAAACAGCACCAATAAAAGCTTCTTCTGGTATGGGGACATTTATAATAATCTCTCACTCCTGTTGAGTATTAAGTACAGAGCTTATGCAGCAGCTTCTTCCACAGTAGGGTTACTAATAAATAAGATTGCTTTCTTCTGCCTCTAAAAAACACAGAAACTAAATACATTTGAGACATTCCTGTCTCCTGGACACATATTTTTGTTCAGATTGCTTGAGTACGAACAGTGGCTTAGAAACAATTGAGAAGTGAGAGCTGGAAGCCTGTCCCTCGAGACAGAAGCACAATCATGTAAGCCTCAGTTCTTCACGAAACCCAACCCAAAATATTTGAGGGAAAAGGGCAATCTGCGGTCGTAACACTCTGTACACCACAGACTGCCTTGGGCATTACTCAAACAATAAAAACAAAGAATTACCTAGATGATTGCAGTGCAGCATATCCAGCTTGGTTTAGTGGTTCTAGTGGAAGACTTACTATTTCACAATTTCTTTTGCTCCCATGACATATCTTTAAGCATATCCAATGCTATGGCAGGCCTCTGAAAAACTGAATGGTTCAGCAGAGAGTAGAGACAGTGGGGTAAAAATATGGGGTCCTTTCATCACTTTTTGGTAACAAGGAAGATGAAAGCCTTATGTGCTTATGCTGGCTGAGAAAATGTGGTATTAGGATAATAAAAATGAAATATTATCAGAGACTGACTATATTATTCTAAACTCCAAAGGAGTGAAGGTAAAAAAGTACTGTATGTATCTTTAAAAAAAGTTAAGTAATCTCAATTGCTCTTCATACAGAAACAGAAACTCTCTAGGAATGAAATTCAGATCTCTAAAAAGAGTAAAAGAAAAGCATAAAACATTTTTTCCTCAATCCAGGAGGAAGGAAATCAGAATTTACTAAAAACAAATTTACTAAAAAACCTGCAAATAAAAAGCGTTACAGTGAAGGGCTTGATCCACTGATGTCAAGGCCAAGATTCCTACTAAATGCCAGGGGGTAAGGATTTCACCCGTAGAAACTTCTTCACTTAATAGTACAGTCACTCGCACTATTGCTGGTGTTGTCAGACCACTACAAGATTAACATCTCTATATCAGAAGATGCAGTTCATGTGAATGAGGAAAGAAGGGAAATACACAAAGCTCTTGGGTCACGCAAGTAGTCTCAGAACAATTACTTGTTTTATAAAAAGAGCAACATGAATTAGGATGGAAAAGTGCACAATTTTGTTTGCGTGTGTGTGCAAGGGAGAGAGAGGAAAAAAAAAGAACTTCACTCTTTCCTCAGTAAGGATATAGCAATATTAATTCTAACTAAACAATTTTAGCTGACTGATTACAGTTGCATTACAAAGCAGAAGCTGAAAAGCAAATCAGATTTCTTTCCCATGTTGGCCTTACCATTGCACCTAAAGAGACCCCAGAGAAATCACAAAAAGGGAATATAAACTGCACAGTCATTTTCTTCTGAGGCAATTTTTAATTAAAAAAAAAATTAGAACAAAGTCTGTTCCTTTAAATCATTAATAAAAGAATCCTGCCTGTTAGGGCAATGAGCTTTCCTAACTCTAATCCATCTTTACTGCTGTGTTATTACCCTACTGTTTTCCTGTAATTAAAACATGGCAGGTAGTTTACACACAAGAGGGAGTAATTGTATTGGAAATAACTGTTCATAACCAAATTTTAAAAGCTCATTTTTCTTATCAACTTTTAATAAAGCAAGATAATAATGATATTGAGCATTTGTGCCACCTACAGCAGCATTTTGTCTCTCTAAATTGCTAACATTTCATTCAATGATGCTAAAATATACCTCTTCAGCTATGAATGCAGCCTGCAGCAAAAAAGGAAAAATCTGAACAGTTGCAGTCATTTGTTCCTGTTCCATTAAAATAATAAAATACAGCTGAACCTCACGCTAAAGGATGCAAATCCTCAAAAAAACTTGCGTGGTTCTGGAAAGAGAACACAGAGTTTGCATGTGCTGTGGGTTAGGGAGCACCCCAACCTCAGCCTGACCAGGCTGGGAGGGGAAGATCCCCCTCTCTCTGCATCCTAAGGAAGGTGGAACGAAGCAGGGCATTGCCTGCCCATTTCTACCTTGCATTTCCTTGAAGGTGCACGCACAGATGGCACAAGCAGTCTGTGCGGATTTGCACAGGCCTGGAAGCGGCACGTGCCTCCTGGTTTGGAGGAAGATGTTAAGTTTGGCTCGTGGAAGGCCTCCTGAATACCAAAGCTGCAGAGTATTTTCCCTACAAAGACTATTCTGGAGCCTTTGCTTTGGATGATTCTTAAAAGGCGGTTCTCCAGGAATTTCAAGTCTTGCAAGCTGATGAGGGGAAAAATATTATTTTTCCATTTATTATTGTTGACAATCTAGTAGAACCTGCCAACATATAGGACTACAGGATGCCATATGCAAACAGCTTCTGTCCCAAAGAGCATACAAGCATACAATTTAAAACACATGAACAGGCAGCTATGGATAGAAACACCAGGGAAGGGCAAAGGAAAAGCAAAGGGTCCTCAATGGTTTGACGGGTGGATGAGTAGGTGGGCATTTGCCATTTAAATGCAGCCACAACAGGACACAGTTCTTGTCTCTCCTGTTATAGAGGTCTTCATGCTGCCTAACAGACTATAAAGGGGTACTAATGGATAATGGTTTAGACTCCTAACACTGTTTAAAATACCAGGCATTGTATGCTACCCTTGTGGAAAGAGGTCAATGCACTGTCATTGCCCATTATCTGAGCCTTATACTGTTTAAAATAAGGATATCGGTTTGCTGTGTTTATGTAAGCACATCTTTTGTTGTAATATTCAGAAACTAATACAAAGGAAGCTTTTAAAAAATGGTTTAAGCTCACTAGTAATAGCTGAAATAGAGAACCCCAGCACATCATAGGCATGCCGCATAAAAGATGCATGTGCTTACATGCACAGTCACGGGCAATCCTACTGCTAAAGAGCTACATCACTGGCTGCTAATGCAGGTGGACCATAAAGAGGAAGGTTGTTAAAGAGCTCTGGTTCCAGCCTTGTAATTAGATTGGCACATACGAACCCTTGCAGGAGCTGTGCCAGCCTAAGCCGAGCTCTGTGCAGCTCGA
This sequence comes from Buteo buteo, assembly GCF_964188355.1. Classification (NCBI taxonomy): domain Eukaryota; kingdom Metazoa; phylum Chordata; class Aves; order Accipitriformes; family Accipitridae; genus Buteo; species Buteo buteo. The sequence goes on along the minus strand of NC_134194.1, from coordinate 8,926,777 downwards.
GGTTGAGCCCTCCACCGCGCAGGCGTGACAGCAGGATACAGCCCAAGCCTGCGCTGGCCCTGCAGGCTGAGCGGCTGAGTCACATACGCAGCCCACAGGCATTAGTGCTTTCCCCCCAAACCCAGTATGTGCAAACCACGTACTTCTACCAGGCTTGTCCAAGATCTGAACGAAGTGGAGTTCCCTTTACCTATATATCATCGGAAAGTTGAGTGCTGGATAGCGGTTTCCACCTCAATTAAGTTACGCCACATTCAGGGTGCATTTGGGTTTCAACCCAAATTGGTGGCTTTGGTCCAGATTCATCCCGTGGTTTGGCTTAAAAATCAAAGTAAGGTTTAGAGGTAGCAACCTTCACAGAGCTTCCCACAGTCCCAGAGCAGCGCAGCCATGATGTAAATGAACAAGATAAATGGACCTGGCTATGGGAACCAGCTGTGGGACAGGCAGATGATATTTGAGGTCCCCTCCAGGCCAGTTTTTCATACAGCCTGTGCCTGATAAAGGCATTTAAAACAAATCGAGGATCAAATACTACATGGGAAGTGAATGACTGCGCCAGAGGACAGACTAGACAGTGACCAATTGGCCCCACGCAAACGTGACACTGCTTTGACAGCCCCATGTAAAAAGCAATAGCCACACATAAATTTGTTTAAGCCTTGAACGTTCAGATAAAAGCAAAACCTAGAATAAATTAGTGATGCCTTGCTTATTAAAAGCCATGGATTGGAAGCTTACAGTTTGACTTTACAGGAGTTGTCTCCTGCAGCACAAGCCAGCGGGACGTGCAGAGGGGAGAGAAAGGGAGGTCAGGGCTTGACGTGGAAGTGGAATGGATGGATACTGCCACAACGTGCATGAGAAGGTGGGTTTTTTCCCCCTGAGATTGTCTTGCTTCATCTCCTCCTCCCTTCTCCACTCCCCATCATCAGCATTTAAAACACCCCCGAGTTTTCCTGAGCAGGTTTGCTGTGCTCATTAAAATACTGTGAGCACTTATTGGCTATAATGAGCGCTCATTAAATTCTGGTAAGTGCGAGGACTGTTCTGTGGAGTTGAACAGACTGAGGTTCTGGGAAGAGAGCTCAGGGGTGGGAAGATACTGGAAATACTACATTTTCCACAAGAACAGAGCTACAAACTTTCCCCTCCTTTTTTGCTCTGCAAGCACTGGGGTAACTCAGACCTGTTAAGCAGCAGCTATTGCTTACTGACGACTCAAATCATTCCCCTGCCCCAGAAGGACTCTCAGCTCCTCTTATCAGAACAGGAACAAATTAAAGATTTTTCCATATTTGCATCTCCTCATTTGAGAATTTTCCTACATTTGTTATTTAGAGATAAAAGTCTGCCTCTAAAAATTCACTTAGCAAAGTGGTTTTCTCAGCCTCAGGGAATGGTGCAGGAGGGATTGCAGAGGAGGATCCAAAGCAGCTGGCAAGGCTGCAGGAGCAGCAGGAGATCAGGAGATGAATGGGTACATATCGGGGCAAGGATCACACTTTACATGCCCTGTTCTTATATTTATTTCCAATTGGCTGTGTCGGAGACACACACCCTGACTAGCGTGGCCGTGCCTATAACTGCAAAGCAGTTCCCACTGCAGGATTCAGTGCCATTGTCTGTGGTTTTATCACCAAATGCTGTTCATCACTTACTATCATTAGAAGATAGGAATTAACTAAAACCATATACAAATATACTTTACCCTGGACTATTCTCCAGTGAATCAGAAGGCAAGTGACTATTGAAGGAAACAGAATCAGACAAGAGCTTGAAGATCAGTGCATCGCCAAAAAAGCCAGTGTATATCTTAGTGGGGTGGAGGTTTCTGTACGTATCCCTCAGAGATGACCCTTCTGCAGATGGCCTGCAAAATGCAATGAATGCATCAGGAGAAGGTAGCGAGGGAGAAAGGAGCAAAGAAGTTTACCTGGCTTCCCAAGCAACTTGTAGAGAGTTGACTGACCACCATCACCAAACAGCAGAAAGTGTGGGACTGACATATCGAAGTTATGTTATTCTAAAGAAATAAAGTTACATTCCTGAAAAGCAAGAATCTGAAATCCTATTATTTTGTGCTTGGGCTGATACCTATGCCACTGCCTGTATGGCAAGCATATGACCAAGCCTTCCATCACCTCAGAAATATGTGTTTTTCAACTACATTAATCTAAAGACCACAGTTCAGCACAAAATGTGTATCAAAATGGCATCAATTTCACAAGATTAAGTAACTGGTCTGGTTAAGCATTAATTGCTCCAGTTTGGTTCATTCTTCACCTACTCAGAGGAGCTTTTTGTGGATTACTGCTTTATAATTGCTTGCTCCCTAAGCACACGTGCATTGCAATCTTCTGCACACCTTGACAGCATCCTGGTTAGAGAAAATGAATGCTACATGTTCCCCTGACACAGCACTTTGTCTGCTGGATACAGTACGTCGGAGATTGTTTACTCAACTTCTCATGGCCCATTAATGACATAATGTTGGACACAGCTGTTCAGGGCTTCACAAGACTACAGCAGAGAAAGAAATGTCAGGAGACTTCAAACATGCTGCTCACACCAGAGCCTGGCTGGGAAAGTCCTTAAAAGTGGTCTAGCGGAATTTAGCCTCACAGCTCCCTCATGAAGTAAATCCAGGATTAAAACCTCAAACTTAGCTTCTCCTGAAGACTCAAATGATCTTAGAACAACTCCATCTGACCAAGGTGGCAACGACTGCTTTGAAGAAGAGGGGACCAACCATTTCATTTTCACTCTGCTTGGCCAAATTATCTACTGAAAAACTAGGACCTGCCATATATAAAGGCTCACTAGCCCTGGAAGCGGGGTGTGCCTGGTTCATCATGTCCGGACTTTCAGTGTGTTTGAGCAGGAGAGGTGAAGCTCACCCTGTAAAAAGGCAATTCAAGATCAAGGCACCCCTTAAGATCTCAAAAAGAGTTCGAACAGAGTTCAAGGGATGCATAGAGCACTCTGGGCCCAGAAAGCACCATCTGCCCCAGTGCAATCTACCTCCCAGTACAGCTGCCCAATATTTTTCTAGGGACTTCTGGAAAGCTAACCCTGGCCAGGGGGGCTGTGCAGCAGGGGAGTGTTGCTGAACAGGACTGATGTGCATCAACCACAGCACAACGAGGATAAAGATATGCTCCACCTAAATACTACACCCAGAGAGCCACCTTGTAAATTTTATTTTTTTCAGAAGCTTCTGGAACCACATCATTATGGAACAACATGAATATTCCCTAAGAAAAAGGCAAATTGAGTTTCTCAGCAAGTTTCTCCAGTCATGGAGATAAGCAGCAAAAGTCTAAGAGAAAGGCTCAAACCCATTCCCACACCCCAGTTCAAAATAACCTATTACATTGATTTTAAAATACTTTATAATTGAAAACCGGCGGAGGGTAGTGTATATTGTTTACATATATAAGTGTATACATATAGTAGGTAGGAGGAACATGATTTGCAACACTGAGCTGATTCCTCAGCTTGGCAATACTGCAGACATCTCCAGCAGAAAAAGAGGATCATTAGGTAAATTTGTTCCTGCCCGTAATAACGGCTATCCATTGAAACTAAAACACCCCGTTATCGAAGCTGTATCTGAAGTCATGCTCAGAGGAAAGACCATCACCCTCCCTCATCTTCCCCAGACCTTTCCGGGTAACCCTTACTTACAATTGTGAAGTTCATAACCTTCAGAATCCAGATGGTCATAGCAAGGTTCACCAGGATTAAAATCATTAGGAGCAGCACAAAGAAATAGAGGCATCTCTTCCTCCAGCCATAAATCCCCACTTTGTATACCTGGGGTCCTTCCGAGGTCTGCATGGTGCTCCGGTGCGCGTACTGTTCCTGAGGCATCTGAAAGGATCACAAAGAAATAACCATATGTATTGAGTGGCAAGAGAAAGCTGATAATAAAAACTGCTTCTGTCTGTGCCTCTTAGCAGGTTTTGTTTTTCTTTTTCAGAGTTTACCAGCAACTCTTTCAATATCTTTGTTCTGCATTATTTTTCTTTCTGCTTACTGTACGCAGTAACATACCGAAAGAGAATTTTGTGCATTAAATGCGTATGTATATTTATAAATACATATAAGCACACTGTCTAAAGGTATCCTATGGAGATCACTCTCGAATGACTCTCTTCACCGCCCCAGGTTTTGCAAGGCAGGCACTCCAGGGCCTCTAAGGATCCTGAGGGGAAAATTTTGCATGCGTTTGGTAAAAGCAGTTGAGTTCAGCAGTTTGTTTTGAAGATGCAATATTACTTCTCAGAGGCTTTAATTTAAAAAAAAAAAAAAAGATCTCAAATAAAATCATTCCTTCCAGCCAAAGAAAAAAGGGGGAATGTTTGCCTTTCTCCCATCCCACATCCTAATCTTTCCTAGCCAAGTAAACCTGAAGCACAAGATTCTCCAGCTGCCACATCCCTAACAAATTATCCCAAAATATCTATGCTGGTTTAGCAAGGACTCTGATACCCTGGGTGGGCATCGTACGCTAGGATAACACCAGGAGCCAAAACCAAGGAAAGAGGGAAGGAAAGAGAGCTCTTGCTGAGGAAAGCAGTGCAGCAGCATCCCCAGGAAGAATTGCTTTACAGTCCCGTGTGGCCAGCACCATCCTCCCTCCTACACCCCGGTACCCGGCTGGCTCCGGGCAGTCGGGGATCTGACTGCACCCACCATGGATGGAGAGAGACGGGTGTTTTTAAACAGCACTGCAACCAGCTGGGACGGGGTCCGGAACACAGCCCCTGCACAACGGTTGTGTGCTATCAGCTGCGTGCGCACGGGGTTGTGATCGTGACAGTATTTTGTGCCGTACAAATGAACGTATTCACATTCTCGCCCTTCACATTCACCGTGCGGAAAGCTGCTTGCATGGGCTTCCCCCAGGGATCAGTATGCTATGTTTTCAGACTTTTTTTTGACGCACAGACTGACGATATCATATAATCTCTAATAACACAGTTTGCTGAATGTTTTGCATTTTAGACTCTAGACAGATAAGAAGCCACCAAACGCGTTCTTGCACTACTGATTCAACACCACGGGCTTCTTCCTCAGGGTATCTGGCATCAACGTTTGTATGCAGTGAATTACAAAATTCACATAACTGGAGGAAACAACGCAAGCTCCTCTCTGTGGGAGTGGGATCTGTGAGGGCAGAATGAGACAATGGTAGAAATCAGATGCTCACTGATAGCAGCTTATGTTTGTTTACCATTAGTGTCCTGGTTTTTTTCCTTACTTTTTTGCCAATAGCTCCATACTCCAGCATCTAATAAAGTACAGGATGCAGTCGGCGGTATGCAGAGCCCATTGCCGGCTGATGCAAGGCGAGTTTCTTCATGGCATAACTTTTATTCCAGTAGCATTGCACCAGGGATGAAGTTAACACTTTATCTTTGCTGCTCCAATGCTGAAGCCCACACATTTGAAGCAAGGGCTGCCTGAAGAACCAGTTACCCTTTTTTTAAACCTTTCACTGCTCCAAAAATTGCAACGACCTGTGTTTTCTTACACTGCCTGGTGTTGTCACATGCAGCATAGGGGATCAGCCACCTCTCCCTTCTTCCACGAGCCTTCACCCCTCACCCAGGCTGAAACATGGTCTCAGGTACTAAATAAATCCGTTCAGGCACTAAATTCTTCTCAGATCAGAGGCACTGACACCTCTCCTGATCTGGACCTATAAAGCAAAGCCGACTTAGCAGCATATTCAGGAAGGCTGTGTTTAGCCCGGGGAGGCTGGTGTGTTCACACCCCTGCTCTCACCCCAACAGCAGTGCTCCTCCGGAGGGTGGAGGTGCCCATCTGCCTCCTCCTCTAATGTCAGCAACTGTGTTAACCCCCACGCTCAAAATTCATGACAGTGGCTGAAAACAAGAGGATTTTAAAAAATAGTAACAAATGAGGTACTCCTATCCTTTTCCTCTCAGGTTTCTGAACCATTGCATTTTTAAGAATTTTTTCCCCTACTCGCTTGAGGGCTTCGGTCGGTCCACCAAGGAGAAAAAGCAGGTCAGACTTGTGCATCAGTGGGGTGCTGCAAAGGACACCCGCAAGAGGAGATTCTGGGGACCAGCGCTGCTCATCTGCAGGCAGCTGCCAGGCTGAGCTCCCTCCTTTTGAACAAAGGTGCTGCCTGCACTTGCTAAACTAAAACTAGAACAAGGCGAGCCTCGGCCAGCCTGTCCACGCCTCCAAGCCCGCCTGCTTTTTCCAGCTTTCTCAGCTGGTCTAAAAAAAGGATCTCACCTCCCCCCCAAACCATGCCTAATTTACAGCCTCAGACTACCCCAGCCCCAGCTAATGCTGTGAAGATCTGCAATGACAACTAGTGCAGAGAGTCCTATCACGTCAGGAGGCACTGACAGCTTGCAGCAAAAAAGCCTGTTCCTCAATAGGTGTTGGCTTAGCCAGTTTAGCCAACGTGCATTAAAAGTCCACCACCAAAAAAAGGTGTGTCTGTATTAAAGAGCAGTTTTCAACAGCGTAAGCGGGCTCACCATAAAACACTTGAGACCAGCTGGGGTATCTCTCTCTATATTGCAAAACCACCTGAAGCCCAGGCAGACCCGTAGCTTTTACCAAGGGAGAGCAAAGCAAGTTGGTTACAACAGATCCAACTCGGTCTGCACCTGTATTTTTGCTCACAGATGCCAAGTCAGCAAGCGCGGAGGGTTTTGTAGCACAGAGCTCATCGGAGAAAGGAGCTGGGTCACCAACAAACACATGCACTTGGAGAAAAACAGGCCGTTTTACACTACTACAACCACTCCAATCTGTGCAGAGGGAAAACTTAAGCAACAATAAATTACAGAGTTTCCACTACCTGGGGGAAATTATAACCACAACTACTGTACAGTCAAGGATTTTATTGCCTAATATTTTAACAGGGGATCCTGGAGAGCACATATTAAATGCAGCCTCTCCCTTGGAGAAAATGAATAAATTGCATTGCTAACGCTCTCAAATTATGGAAGAGGTTTGACCAATAAGAAACAATACGAAATACCCAGCTCAAAATATCTCTTTATTTCAAAACTTGTTTATTCTCTTTATGTATTTCCTGCTCTCTCTCCTTTTTTTCTTTGTTTTGCTTTATTTGCAGTCTCTAGGATGGAGAAAATAGCATATCCAGCTGGGGAAAAACTTTGCAGACATCAAAAGACTTTATAGGAACGGAACATAACCACAAAGAGCAACTTGCGTCCACACAGCAGCCTGATTTTGAGTATTTCTCTGGCTCCAATAAAATATTTAGCTCACAGCTGCCCTTACAGAGAGAGCAAGGAAAGTACTACAACACGCATGATGAGCATAGCTTAGCAATACAGTATAAATTTATAACAAGAAAATAACATGGGAATCGTAGATAGCATGTTCTTCCTATACAAAGTCTCACACAGCTATATTTAAAGCTATATATAATTTCTAGCTAGCATTTCCCCCCTGAATTGTGAATACCAAAAGAAAATGCTCCTGTCTGTAGTTCTCCAGGAGGAGAAGACAGAATGATGGACAGAGAGTGCTGAGGTGTGTTAAACGAACGAGTAGAATAAGAAGACCTGCAAGGCAACTACACGAGGAACCAGCTATATCCGCTATCAATAATCTGCTCTGTGTGGGAGGGAAAAGTATGCTAGTCATAATTTACATTTTGGCAACCTCTCCTGACTCGAACATTAAAAAGAACTAAGGCACCAGAAAAAACAGTATTGCTTTGAAAGGATATCCAGTGGTTACCCCTCCTTTTAATTACTGAGCTAAGGGGAAAGGCTGCTAGTTGCTTAATAGGATTTTTTTTCTTCTTCTTCTTCAGGAAAATATTAGGAACAACGACCTAATTTCATAATAGTGCTGAAAAAATAATACCAAAACAAATATAGAAATTGGAAAGAGAAGCACTCCTTCCAAAAGTCAAATCTGAAAGCGTCTGCCAGACATGAGAGGCCTTAAAGACACACGTGCACAGCACTGGACCAGCATCAGCACACATACAATCCCATTTACAATACAAAAAATGCAGCATGCCAAATCTTCGCAGTTTAGCCACAGACAACATTACAATGACTACAAAAGTATAGCCTGGAACCTGGGTAATTCTCCAAGGAATTCCTGCTGCTGAAAAAAAAAATGGGCAATAAGTTTTTGCACGAGCTGTACACTGAGTCCTTACATATGAACGCTGCAAACAGAGCCCGATACAAAATCCAGTCCATTTAGAAAAGCTATTAATCCTTTCACTTTAGCACACCTTAGAGATATGGTCCATGACAAGAAAGATTTATTTGTTTTTTTAAGACCAGTGGAAGAGTCATGTCACCACGTCCTCTGATCCACACAGGCTGCTCGCCGAGTACTTCTGGAAAAGAAGCTTCAGCACTTTCCTTCAATAAAGCCGGAGCCAGGCTCAGCTGAAAGGCATCACAAATCAGAACTGGCACTGAGCTTCCAAAAATCACATCAGACCCCACCAATTATGGCAAATCTTTATTGCATGCCTCTCTCCCTTCCTCCATGTCCTCCTGCCCTGGCAGAAAGCTTCTAACTCAGGGCACACAACCCAGATTAACGGATTCCTCAGGCAGAAGAAGTGTTTTATATGCACAAGGATGGATAAACACCTTTCCCTTGCAAACACCGAAGCTATAACATCCCCTGGCCATGCTGGCTTTGTAGACTCAATGAGGGCTATGAACAGGGTGAGGCATAACAAGAGGAATCAATAATGTTTCTGTGCCTTGGGGATTTCTTTGACCAGTGCTTAAATGAGGTATGCTTAGTAAGAGAACAATTTTAAGGTGAAAGGGGATGCAATCTGAGAAGGCGGCTTCTCTCTTATGAGCCCACTTGAAATTTGCTGCCAAAAATGCCCTAGAGCTCATTGAAACCACTCACTACAGCACAGACCAAAAGCCCCTAAAGCCCTGTGCAGCCAACATGGCATCTCTCCTCCCTGCCTGCTTGCATATAACCCAGGTGTAACAACTTAATCAGAAAAATGAAGAGCATCTGACCCCAGGCTAACCTGTAGCATGGTGATGGAAACACATTCTAGGGATGAGAGAGGGGTTCAAATTCCCTCGTGCCTTGGACCGACATCTCCCACATCTGGCTTCTCTTTGTGTCCATATCACCGACATCCTATTCTCCTTCTCTTTGTTTTTTGAAACAGAAACCTTTTCTTTTGGGCTGAAATGAGGAAAAAAAAATACTAAAAAACCTTCAGAGGTGCTCTCTGCCATATCACTGGAAGGCAATGTACTTGTATTCACTAGCTGTAAATGCTCTGCAGACTCATCCTCTTTAATTTCTCTGTCTTTTAAGTGCACGCTATCCACCAGGTTCAAAAGAACAGACATTTCTGCAGCGTGACCGAGAACAAAATTTGGCATGAAGAAGAGTGTTTTGAGCCATCTATCAACAAGATTTTTTGCCTCTCCACTCTCCATAAAACTCTCTCTCAAGCTTGACACCCCCAGGTCCGCTAATCCACCAGTGTCATGACCTAGAATTGATTTATGGCCCCGCACATGGGCCAGACCACAGCCCAGGTCTCCATAAAAGGATCAGGCTCTGGAAACTGACTTCTCACTTGCAGCTTGGCCAGCAAGGGCTGAGCACTAGGGAACAGCCCGAAGGATGAAAGACTTGCTGGAGTAGTTAAATCTCACAGCACTTTTCTCCAGCACCATCTAAGCCATGAACTCGGGCTTTTCTACCCTGATGGCTGTGCCAGTGTGGCCTCTGTCACTGCCATCGGTGTCCCCAAAGCTGAAATCTTCCCTCTCTGCTCGTCCCTCTGATTCTGCCAACAGTTCCTATCCCTCCACATGGGGAGCGGCTCTTCCATGAGTTAGGAAGACCATCATCACTCAGTGCCCACTTCTTGGGTATCACCACAATGTGATACATGGCCAGAGAGACAAAAAGTGGAAGGAAACATCCTAAGGAATGTTTTCTTCTTTTTGGACTAGTTTCTATCAGTGGGGTACATCACATGTAGGGTTCTTCAAATATCTAGCCTGATTCCGGCAAACATAAACACATCAACAAGCTTTTCTTGGTCTGCACAGTCCATCAGTGCATGCTCTGCCTGGTCCGCTCAGAAATACCTCTTCTCCCATCCCCACCTTTTGTATTTTGGGGAAGTTGGACTGACTTAGCACAGGCAGATGGGGAGACCTTGGGGATGTGTGCTCTGGTAAAGCATCTCTAATTCAGATCCCTCAATGCTCCAGGCTAACCCCTACCTCTAACATCTTGAGAGCTCATGTAATTTCCCCAGTTGCTAGGGCTGACAGCATTTTGACAATAAACATGCTTGAGGATAAGGGCACTGCAAAAGCCTCAGTTTATAAACCAGTATCTTCGAGCGGATGGATTGAACGAAAAGCTGAACATGGGACTTCTGCTCTGCTCCGTCACTGCTCTGCATTCAAGGAGCACTTACAGTAAAACTCTAAACATATTAGAGTTTGCCAGAACAAAACAAAGTAACAGGCAGCTCCATCTCTGAATAGCATCTCCTAAACCAAAAGTGGTATTTTATTCTGATGCTGCAAGAGTCTGTGAGCAATGTGATGTTACTATTGCTTGTCTTCTCTGAGAAGAAGAGAAACATGTCTGGTTTCTTATTTATGAGTGTTTCTTCTAACTTTCAGACTTTTTTCTTGATAGTTACCTTGTCCGGATATTTTCCTTCTTTGGAATTAAGGAGAAAATGGAAAGGAAAGTTAACAAAGACGAAGAAGTTTCTGCAGTGAGTTCTCTTATGTATCGAGCTAGTCAATAAAGAATGTCTTTCACAAAATGCCCCACAATTTGTAGCGATACGTTCACGCTGCATGCAAACATCATACCGGCTTTGCTACATTCACACGCTGGTTCCTTTGCACCACTCAGATGATGTGAAGCAATCATAAGCCTATGTCCATCTGTGCCAAGTTTATAAACGCTCTTTCCCACTGGAGTGTCTCAAAGCAGGATGAACAAATATGAGAACTACACTAAAATAGCCAGCAGCAGGTGTGACTGCAGGAGGCTGTGGGAACAGCAAGAGGGATATAATCAACTGAGCTCAAATCAGAAAGCAAGCTACAGGAGGTGATACTTTGCAGATTTCTGCCCCAACACACTCTCACCTCACAGTACCAAGAAAAGAGCTATGGCTTGTAAGAATGTGCAAAGCAGGATCGTAATATGGATTTATACGGCTGGAATCCAACCGGCATGGCACAAATTGAGAACTGTGGGCTTGAGCATGTGCCAGGATCCAGAGTACAGTCTCTGCAGTGATCCTGCTCTCACAAGTTAAAACTTGTTCTGCTGCATCTTCCCTCCACCACCTTCCCTCCACATAATGTGCTTAACTGTGCTTATCCGTTTGTTCGTTTGCGCAGACACACTTGCTTTCTAGTTTGCTCTCGGGAAGGACCAGGAGAAGGAATACACGTGTTAGGGTGGGCTAACGGCTCTCTTATCTGTATGCTTCCAAGATCAAGAGACCCACCAATTTCACTTTAGATGCACAACATTCTGTCCACACAAGCATGCACTCTTCACTCCTTCTGGATACAAAGCAAAGCTCGAATACTTGACCCGGGTGGAGCTGCAGAAAGGTCACCTCTGGCATGGGGAGGCTCAGGAGCAGCTGCCAGAGTTAGGGAGGAAACCACCACCTCCCTTGATCAAACCCAGCCCAGGGCATTGCAAAGAGCCTCCCCTGCTCTGCCTGGACTCACACCTACACGGCAAACAGCCCAGCTGGGCACATGGGACATCCCACGATCCAGAGTGATCCCATACCTGATGAAGAACCTGCACTGCTTGTCTCACCCAGATGTGGGGCAGGAGCACCCCTAAAGCCAGGTACGGCAGCCCAGCCCTGGCTGCTTCTTGCTAAGACAGACTTATTCCACTCTCTTTGTCTCTCTGGCTCTTCGACACTGATGATCAGATTTGGGAGGTGGGATGCTGCATGATCAGAGACAGGAACTTGATTTTTTTTTTTTTTTTTTTTTTAAATAAGCTCATAACTAGCAGTGAAGAAGATAATAGGCTGACTGGGTGCCTAAATTAACAGCTGCTGAGAAAAGCAATAGAGCTCCAAGTCTGCAGGGTAAGATGGCAGCCTGCGAAGGCTCAAGCAGTCCAGATCATACAAGACCTTAATTTAACACAGCATTTTCACCACAGGTGTATTTTCTGCAAAGCGAACTTTGAGCTTATCAAGCCTCTTCATTTTCATTATATGCCTCCCTCTTCCATAGCTCATCTCTGTCCTTCCTCTCACTCCCTTCGCCCCCATCAGCCTCCAAGAAGCTACAGTACATCCATGGCTCTTGGAGGATGCCCTTCCTGCACCCCAAACCAGCAAAATCCTCACTTGGCCCAAACCAACCCATTCCAGCTGACCATCACTTTCACAGGAAAAAACAGACACGGTGGCAAGGAGAAGATGCTCCCACACACCCTTTTTTTGCCTTCTATCACATAGACTCTATTTGCATTGGACCAGATAATATTCCCATTAAAGATTCAAATCCACTGACTGTCACTCTTTCCAGGTAGGGTTTGCTGTCTGCCTGAGCCTGCTGTTATCCTTCGGAGTTGCCTACGTACACACTTCACCAGCATTATTGGGAGAAAGCTCTGGCCCTGTCCCATACTGGATCTGATGCACTTTGGTGGCAAACCTCACCTTGTCACTGAATTTTCTGGATTGCCAAGATGAATGACTGTTTGAGCCCTGTACGTGCAGTCCTGCTGGATGCAGGCAAAGCAAACTGTGGGTCTATTCCCATGAACCAGCCAGAAATGCTTAGCGCTGTCCCGCTGTATAATTTAATATCCTTAATTCATTCCTTGTTGAAAGTAAAAAAAAAACACCACCACCATAAACCACGGCATTTTCAACACATCAGATAACATTGCTGTGAAAATCCAAGGAAGAGGCACTGGCAGAGGCAAGGAAGTTTCTGAAGCTACGCGAGGCGGACTCCTCCTGACACCTCCATCCGCCTTGACGAACGCGCCGTACCCTAACTCCCAAACGCCAGCCTGCCATATAAGGTGCTGCTATCTCTGCAAAGGCAAGACAAGCTTTAATGCTGCGACTAAAAGGATGAGAGAGCATTGCCTAAATCTGGCAGGCTCCTAAAGAGAGAGCAAGCTTTTTATCATAAATATTCCTTAAGTTATTTGGGGAAAGAAACGCAAATCAGAAGAGAAGTTGCAGATAGAACAGCCCCTAAATTAATGTTTTTCCTTCTAATCTGCTCTGCGTGGTTTCTGACTGTGCTGTCTGTTCAGTTTGCTCATGCTTTATAAAATACAGAAAAAAATATGCAGAGAAATCACAAGGCAATGATTATTACTGAATTACTGCCTCTCTTCACAAGCTAGCTGTACCAGGAATTGCCAAACAACCCCCAGACAAACATGCTTTCAACTCATTAAATGACTATAATACAATGTACATATAAATGTATTTATCACGCCTGAATCACGTTTTTCATCAAAATCTGTAAGTGACACATGGTACAGAGCCAACATTTTGGTAGCTTCAGGTTATATACATACTTATTCCCTGAAATGAAAAAGTTGGGAATTAATTTGGTTACAGCGTTCACGCAGCCAGAGACGCAGCGCAGGAGTTGCTTTGCCTGAAGAATTAGTACCGAAGCAAACTTAGCCAGAAACCACCACCCAGCCTCAAACTACTCCCATCCCTTCGCAAATACACCACAACTTCCCATCCTCGACTTTTTCTCTCTAAACAACAGCCCGAAAGCAAGAAGCATCTTTGCACGAGCACAAAAGAACGGCAAATCACCCCGGCCGCAGCGGGAAGGAGCAACGCAGCTCTTACCTCTCCCTCGGCGGGCAGATGAAAACCCAGAGGGGTGCTGGAGGCTGGGGGGAAGATGCAGCGCGGCGTTTCAGAACAGCACGAGGCCTGGCCTGCGCTCATGAGCTGCCCCTGTCAGATTTTCCAACAGCAGAATTGCAGCCAAGTCCCTGCCCATGCCTGAAGAATTTCCTGAACAGCATTCCCGTTCTTTTTCTAACTGCTTTGAAACCACACTGTCTGTACTTCAATAAGGCTTTGTCAGGCCAAGTTACAGCTACTGGGCTGGCTCCAGATAGCAATTGAAAACACATGTGTTTTGCATTAAAAGCCCCCTTCTCCACGCACACATTCAGACACAGACACCCCCGTCTGCACTCAGCCCTGGAGCCTGCATGTCTTGCCTTTGCAGCTACAAAGCTAGCCATTTCGGTTAAAAAGAATAAAAGGATTACGTTGGTGGGGATTTTCTTTGGGAAGAGGAAAAAGGGGGTGGGAGGGATCCCATTCCCACAGATAACACCTCGCCCTGCCTCGTATGTTTTGCTCGTATTAGCGGGTCCTGGGCGCCCAGGTTAACAGACAGCTTTGCCAAACCCCAACAAGCAAGGAAGCACAGGAATTAAAATTTCAGTTCTCCACTACTCTCCTCTTACCTTTGCCTCTGTCTCTTCTAAAAACTGTGAGAAAAGAAAGCATATTTTTAGCACCCTCAGACTCAGTTCAGCACATCAGAACTGTATCCTAATCTTGACACATACTCCTGTATCTGCTTATACTAAAAATAATACAACTATTTCTGAGTACTTTCATCCCTCTCTGCTTTCCAGCTGTCCTAACCCTTAAAAATATTTTAAGCACCTTGCATCTCCTTTTAAAGAGCATTAACATTGCTCTGGTGTTGGCTTAAAGAAAAGAAATAGAAGATATAATGTTATACCTTTAATCAGAATGGGTCCCAGTTCTTAATATCTGTAATCATTTCCAGACAGCACCATGGGTCAAGGCAGCGAACGTGGGCTCTGCAGCTCCAGATGCCCTGCGCCTGGCATGTGCCTGTGAAGCGGAGCCGGAGTAGATGTGGAAACACACATGCATGTCCCCCTTATTCCACCACGGCTAAGTCCCACCAAAGATGAAACACAGCAGCAGAGTTGTCAAGGTAACAATATAGAAAAGAGACAGTTTAAAGAGAGAGAGTTATATTTTTCCCTCTTAATGTTCCTTTTCAAAACCGTGCACTCCACTTCTATCGGGTTATTCTGTTCTGTGATTTACAGAGGTGCAGCGGCCAGATGAAGTGTTTGCAAGAGACAAATGCAGCTGGGGATTGGAAATAATTGAGAGCCTTATGTATGGTCTGATCCATGTATGCTCACTGAAGGCAGCAGGAAGCCTGTTGCCTTCCACGGGCTGTGGATTAGGTCCACAGCAAGGACTCATTTATCCGCAGGAAGGTGAGATCTGCCTTTCACGCACTGGCAATGAGATCTCACAAAACCCACATGGGTTGCTCATGTGGAAAGCCTGCAGTACTTCATCCATCCAGCCTGCTTTGAGAGCTGCTGTGGTAATACCGTACACGGCTTTCGCCCGCACCCTGCCCTGCTACCTGAATGCCCTTTTCTTAACTCCTGCAAAGAGCCACACGTCGGTCAGCAATATGGCCCGCGTGCCCTGGCAACGTGCACAGCCCGGATTCTGGCAACCTGGAGCAGCACCCCAGCTGCACACAACTTCAGTGGGGATGTACGCGGAATGTGATGCTATTTTGCAGGAGACAAGACAAGATGAAAGCACCCGGTCATTCTGCCTCGGTTTTCAAGACTATAAGCCAAGCGAAAGGCATGCACACAAGCCGCACGCATACAACCACTGATGATAGCATTTCAGATTTATTTGCACAGCTTGTGAGGAGTCAGTTTGTGCCAGAACAGAAACCACAGACTTTTGGATCACAAATCAGGAGAGCTATCGATGCAGCTAAAAGAGAGTCTCCTGAACTGGCTGCAACAGCAAAGATAATACTTTCTGGGTTGGCAACCAGTAATGGCTGAAGCCAACAGCGCCTAAAACCATTGGAGTCTCTTAGTATAAATAAACTGAAACAGAAGAATATGAACTGCAGGTTCACATAATTAGATTTTCAATTGTACAAGACAATGAGGCATCTGCAGAGCTGTTTGCAAGACGATAGTCCTTGCCTTCTGTCTTAAATTTCCCCACGGTCTTTATTCAGCAAACCAGTTACGTATGGTGACAGGCAGTAACTTCAGTGGATCGGCGTGTGTTTTGAGTTAAGCACATGCTTCAGTGCTTTGTGGTCCAGGACTTCTTATGGCAGCCTGGCTCCAGCAGGACCAATAGTCAAATCATTTACCACATGGCAGTACAGTACTTTGAAATTATTCAGTTCTTATGGTAAATCAGTGGTTTTAAAATTTTTCTCGGTGTGTAAACCCCTAAATATTTGCCAAAGGAGGTGCATACTCCTGTAATAATTTCACAGAGAGAGATTTCTACATACCTACACAAAACTCTTTTTTTTTCTGTCATTTTTTCACACTTCCCTTAGGAATAGTCCACAGGCCTCCCATACGTCTGTGGACCACAGGCTAGAAACTACTGCTGGAGATAACTTAATCCCTTATTAAAAATGTAAATGATCTCTTCTGTTTATGTGCCATACTTTCTACCTTCAGAATATTTATGCGAGCTAGCAGAATGCTGGCAGGTAGAGACATGGGGAGGTGACAGCATTAATACTGCATTTTTTCCATTGGCATAATTAGTAGGCCAAGTCTATAAATATTTACATTAAATCTGTCAGGCATCGCACCAACCTCACTGATAACTTAAGGGTGTCTTACTGTAAACTGCATTAATGCCTAACTATTTTGTCATCAAGTAACACATAAAATGCTCCTTCAAGCTAAGCCACTTTGACTAGGTTGTTTTTATCTCTTTCTCATTTGGCTATGGGGTTTAGAGATGCTTCAAGCATCAGAACTGTGGCTCAGGGACTGTTCTATTTTCTGTTATTGAGCTATCATTTGTATTAGTGCCAGTGCTACCAAAAATATATGAACCTTGCAAGTGTAAAACTTAAGTTGATGTCGACATAACTATCTGCGTAACTGCTATTATTTCTCAGTACTGGCAGGGTTATGAGGATTAAAAAAACCTACCAGAGCTCTTTGGGAAGATAAAAACAAATTAACCCCCCTCAAAGCTCCAATATCTTTGCAGCTGGAGACTGCAACATGTAGGGACTTCCATTTTGTGCATGAGATCTATTCCACCTGGATCCATGAATTTCTACACCAGGAAATACATGAGACCTACAAAAGGCAGAAAGGAAAGTTCCTTCTCTACCATTTATAACTGTCCTGCATTTTGGCATCCACATTTTCTAGAAGCAGCTGAAAATGATTTAGTATTTACTGTTGACTTAGCAATATTCATAACTAATTCCATTTAACTGATAATATCTATTTGCATACAAAACAAAACTTGGGATTTTCATGCTGCGCATATTTCCAGGGACTCGCTCAAATATTCCCAAAACCTTCCTAAGAAAATCAGGGTAAAACAAATATGCAGAAAGAATCAGCATGTAAATGCAGGTGTGTGTGCACCTGGAGTGGAAGAAGTAGTCAAAATAAAAATTTTAATATCTGAATGAGATAATTAAGCAATCCCTTGTTCGACCTTTCCCTCCAAATGCCTTTCTTTAATCTATTAAACCTCTTGATATACCACAATAGAATAAATATAAATGTTCAAATATTTTTAAACTCTCACTTGAAAGAAATCATCTGCCTAATTATTATTATTTTAAATCGCCCTCAGCCTTGGACTCTGGTAACGGATCTCTTGCGTACATGTGTGTAAAGGGAGAAGCTAAGACTCATTTGAGCTCCATCTCCTTAAATGCAGAATTAAGGTAGCTGATGGATTAGAAAGTTAACTTTTTTGGGTCAGGAACAGCAAGCCGTGCGAAGGCAGGTATTGGCATTCCTGACAGATTTGCCCAGCCCTGAGCATCCAGTGAGGATGGAGGCCAATGTAATGAGAAATGGAGGGGAGGAGGGCGTTCCCCAAATTTGTTTAGCTAATGACAGTAGCTGTAGGCGAGGAATGCTTCACTGGAAGGAGAAAACCCATCCTTCTGTGTATGTGTGCGCGCAGGGAACGAAGGTCTGATCTGATGGTAGGGAGCAAAATCCTATTTAAGTGCTGCAGCTGTGAATGAATGAAGGCACACAGGTCATCAGGTAATCACGCGCAGGGCTGAGAGGGGCTTGTTGGACAAGTGAAAAGGAAATGGGAGAAAATGAAAAAGCACTCGTGTGTGTGTGTGTGTGTGTTCGGGTGTAAGGAGCCTGTTGTGACTGTGCCTGGAGAGCACCGACTGTCTGTGCATGCAACCATGCGCTAGGAGCAGCCAGACCTGCAGTGCCTACATCCTCACCCACTGCTCCAGTTTCTTCACAGGAGATAAATATGGCTACATTTTAGTAAGAAGCTATAAATACAGGACTGGTTGTGAGATGCAAGATCTTCTAATTCTCGGAAACTAAAGACAAAGAGAGGCAGAGCTAACGCTGCTGTGGCCCTGCTCTCGCAGACAGTTGTTCAAGGACATTCTGAATTTCATGCAGATGAGAAACTCCAGTAATGGCAGAGGTGACCCTGAAGTGGAGACCTTGCTTCTCACAACACTGAGTTATTTAGATCTGAGTACTAAATTTTGCTCCTTCTATTCATGTGGAGTTAGCAATCAGTATCATAGCATAAACGATCCAAGGGAAACACAACAAAAAGTCCTGGTTCATAGTAATTTTACAGGTAAGCTGGGGAATGGGAGGTCAGGGCAGCACTTGGTGTCGCTTGTACAAGGCTGAAAATACGTGAGTTCAGGTGAAGGACTGAGCTTTTATGAGAGGCCAGACCCAGAGAGCTGCTGCTCAGGGTCTGCAGTTCAGAAACATCCGCATCTCTGCTGCTGCTATGAGACAAGGATTGAAGCAGCAAAAAGTCATCACCAAAGGCAAAGATCTTCCACTATACAGACTGAGGAGAGCTGTAGAAAAGGGAGGGTGAAGGGTGGAAATTCAAGTATCCAGCGTGCCAGAACAACAGCAGGCTCATGCTTAACATTGCACAGATTGATGTGTAACACCTGCACTGAGAGCAACCTACTCCTAATGGCTATTTTCTCCTTAGGGTCCAAGACCTGCGGACTCCCTGAGCTCATTTGCAGACTGTAGTGCAGCTCATCAGAAAGCTCTGTGCCGCGTTCCTTTTTCCACAAACGCTGCATCAGTGTTTACCCGTTGGCCGAAGAGCTCATCCAGGAGCTCACCCAGCCCTCCTCCCCACCCCAACCACTGCTTTGTAATTATTCTGATGATTTCAGCCATTTGCAGGCTCTTCTCAGAAATAATTTAAGGCCAGTAGAGCTTGTTAATAGGTAAAATGGAAAGTGTTCCTTTTCATTTCTCCAGCAACATTAATGTAATTATCCTGAATCATTCTCAAACTACGTGGGCTGTAATTTCAAGGCAATATTACTATTACAGAGCCCTGTTCTTCCAGCCAGCATGTGTCATACTCCCCATCCAGAAGTTATTTATCAATAATCGGAAAGGTCTTCATTTACAAATGATAGAGCCTCTTCATTTACAGCATGACAAGGAAGCGGGATGGGTGTCACTACGCAAAGGTGTGCCACTTCCCTAGCTTCTACCCCTCCAGCATAAGAAAAGCAAGCAAGAAAAAATAACTGTGAAGGTTAATTTCATACAGATATAAGAATAAATATTCAGTTAGCCAGGCCAATAACTGTTCTTCTATTAAAGTCTTAATGGTATCCAAATTTATTACTCTTATCTGAGCAGCCTCACCCTTCGTTCTTTCAGAAATCAAGTTCAAGGCACACAGCTGCTCTCTAAGCTTCGGTTAGATATATGCCCCAGCGCAGACAAATCTTCACCTCAGCCTGCAATAATCATCTTCTGGGGGAAAAGTTTCAGTTTCTCTGCCAGGTCTACTGTGGTGGGGATTTTTGGAGTACAGATACACCATGCTGCTTACATTTAATGCAGAGCATGGTTGCTGGTCAAGGAGAGCTGTTCAGCAGTCTGTGCTTATCACAGTCTTTCCCTTTGCACTGCCAGCTATTTTTATTCTGTCAAGAGAAGCTCTGCTTGTTCTTACACTTAGATATCCTATTATATCACAAAGTTTAACACCACCCAAATTTTAACATGCACCCAAATTTGGCTCTACAGAACAATTTTCATAGGCAGGACGTGTATTTTTACAAAGCAATTAGGACTCTCGCAGAACACTAACAAGGCAGACTGTCAGTCCATGAGCAGCCCTGGACATTGCCTTTTGTTTTAATGAGCTGTGGTATGTCATTCTGGACACTAAGACTCTTGCATGATCTTATGAGCCTCCTGAGATGAGCATTAGTGACCTTCATACACAATATCTGATCCAAAGGAGAACCCTTGCCCTCTTCTTTCCATGACAAGATTAGCCACTCACCATCAGGCTAAAACTAGATATAAAACTAGATATAAAACTAGATATATCTAGATCAGACTAGATATAGGGAAGAAATATTTTATGACGAGGGTGGTGAAACACTGGCAAAGGTTGCCCAGACAGATGGTAGCTGCCGCACCCCTGGAAACTTTCAAGGTCAGGTTGGACGGGGCACTGAGCAACCTGATCTAGTTGAAGATGTCCCTGCTCATTGCTGGGGCATAGGACTAGATGACCTTTAAAGGTCTCTTCCAACCCAAACCATTCTGTGATTCTAAAACCTGATATACAACATCTACTCTAGAATAAGAAGCAAGGAGACAGAAGTTCTGGTAATCACAATGATAAGCAAGCTTTGGCCAAATTTTGCAAATTCTTTCTCTCTGCTTATATTCTGCAAGAGGTGATAAGACACATACTGTTCATAAAGCAGCTCATGACAGTATGCAGATACTTGGAGACATAGCAGGGTAAAGAACGATTATGCTTGTATATAAATAAATGCACACATGCACATGTACTCACATATTTGGAGTTTCAGCAAAGAATGAGGGGGTAAGTTTAAAAAGAAAATTGATAGGAACATTAAGCTACACTGAGATTGTGTAAAACGTGTGAGCCAGAGGGAAGGAAAAACGATGTAATGGCCTGAGAAATAAATGCATGTTTGTATGTCAGTAATCACGTCTGACCTTTGCCAGAGAACTCAGTATGGCAGAGGCATATCTGTGAGGATATTTACTCCAAGGACCATGAAAAGGCCATTGTGCAAAAATTCCAGACTCAGATTTATCTACAGAGATATACCCGAGGGCCTCTCAATCTCAGCATCTCTGCTTCAGTTATTGGCAGGATGTCGCAAAGGGTAAAAAGCCATTTAATTGGGAAATCCGTTTATCACTGTAGCTATTACCTCTCAATTTCTGAGAGGATTCCTTGTGCTTTCCCATACCTAACCAGTTTCTTGGAGCCCGAGCTAGGGGTTTTTCATGTGTGTTCAACACCAGCAGTAAGGGCTGTGATGGCCAAGAAAGTAAATGAGACCGTTTGCACTTGGTCTGCTGTCCTCTTCCAAATACTTATCTAATTCAGCAGCTGGTAAGGCTTAGCCCTCACTGCAGTGTCAGAGAGGGCTGCTGCTGCTTCCAAATCTCTGTGTGAGCCAAAGATTCACACTAAGGATGACTGTAAAAATGTTTGGTCCCATAAGAGTATGGAAGAAAGAAACAAATGTCCTGTCCCTTTCTCTGCAGAGTGGAGAGTCAACACACAATCTGGTTCTTGGCACTGCCTTTTTATCCCATAACCTTGTAATTATGGTCTTGGATTACTGGTTGAGTGCAGTGACCCCAGCAGCCTTCACCAGCACTATAATGCAGAAATCTTTACTGCAGAAGTGGAGGAATGGAATGATGTTCCTCTTGCAATATTTGTTTCTACACAGTAGAAAAATGAGTGCTCATTGGGCGACTCCTTCTCTAAGCGAGCAAAAGTACCCTACAGTTTGGCAGCAACAGGATCTTTTTTCATTAGTAGGACACAGGGAAAACCGTTTCTCATTCGTATATTCTGCAGTGAAATTTCATCACTGCTGTGATTAATGTTAGCATCATTTCTGCCCTAAATTCTCCATTCTCTCAGGCTAAAAATACCCTCCTGGATTTCCTGATGTTGTCCAATGAGAATCACAAAGTGAGCGAGGGCAAGGAGAGAAAAGGAGAGAGAGGTGCTTTGTGTCTTGCATCCAGACTTACTTTTTGGGCAAAGTAGCTGTCAGAAAGGTGTCCTGGTTTCAGCTGGGATAGAGTTAATTTTCTTTCCTAGTAGCTGGTAGAGTGTTATGTTTCGGATTTAGTACAAGAATAATGTTGATAACACACTGATGTTTTCAGTTGTTGCTGAGTAGTGTTTAGACTAAGTCAAGGATTTTTCAGCTTCTCGTGCCCAGCCAGCAAGAAGGCTGGAGGGACACAAGAAGTTGGGAGGGGACACAGCCAGGACAGCTGACCCCAACTGGCCAAAGGGACATTCCACTGTCGTGGACATCCACACCATATGACATCATGCCCAGTATATAAACTGGGGAGAGTTGGCCTGGGGAGCAGATCGCTGCTCAGGAACTAACTGGGCATTGGTCGGTGACTGGTGAGCAATTGCATTGTGCATCACTTGTTTTGTATATTCCAATTCTTTAATATTATTATAGTCATTTTATTATTGTTAACAATAACATTATTATTTTCTTCCTTTCTGCTCAATTAAACTGTTCTTATCTCAGTCCATGAGTTTTAACTTTCTTTTTTCCTGATTCTCTCCCCCATCCCACTGCGGGGGGGAAGTGAGTGAATGGCTGCATGGTGCTTAGTCACTGGCTGGGGTTAAACCATGACAGAAGGAAACAGAGCTGTTCCCTTCTAAAATGTGAGGGATTTTACTTGCCCACTTTTCTCCCAAAATGATGACAAAAGTTTATGTGGATGCTTCTCAAAGAGTAGTACAGTTTTCATGTTATCCCTCACTCAGAGATATATTTACAATTATAACTCTATGAAACAATACAATTTAACTCTATGAAATCATTAACTGATAATTAAAAAAAGCTTATTTGATTTTGTCTTTTTTCCAAGTGCCTGTGTGGCTTATTCTCACTGTTCAGACATGACCTGCCTTCTCAGTTTCTATGGGTTAGAGGCACACTCAAGCTGGAGTAAACTCTCCCTCCGCTAAGGCAGGAAATAGGCAAGGTGAAAAATTAAATCCCTTTCCCACAAAACCTGTTTCCAAATGCAAAGATGACCTAATAAAAGGCTTAGTGTTTTTGTAACCCCCTGTCTTACAGAAGATCAGCATGAGAGAAATCAATGCAGAGCATTACTCTCAATTGTGTGTGAAAACATATACGTGTATTTAAGTAGAGTGATATTTAAGTAATAAGTAATGTATTGTTACAGTGGGATTAGATGTGAATTCTGCAGCAACAGCTCCTATCTGAGAAGGCCAGAGGTTGAGTGTTTCTCAACACACTGCTCTAGCAAGTGAGCATCTGCCCCCTTGCATGAAGCAGCACTGCACTGCATTCACCTGAGCGCTGCTGAGCAAAGCCTCCTCCTTTCACCCCTCCAGCTATTTATCATCATCATAGAAAATCGGGAGCAACTTAGCACAGTGTTACAGAAGTCTCCATCCCTGCTGCCGCACAGAGGTTAAACCAATCTCCCTGCAACACAACAGCAAAGCCAGTGCATTTCTTTTAACCTAAATCACGCAGGTAGTTAGGCTTTAAAGGAGAGCTGGTGGGGGAATGCAAGCGTTTGCAGGGCTTGCTGCTGGGAGCACGGTCTGGAACAGTCCCAGAGTTTTATGGGTTTATCATCCCAACACATAAACTTTCTCCCAGTAGGGCTCCTTTTCACTTACCTGTTTTTATTATTCTACAGCTGGAACTCCATGGCAAATCTCTCAAAGGTTAACAGGCCTGTCCAGAAAGTGCAAGAAACAGCCTGGCTGCAGTCTATGAATTTTAATGCTCTACATTACAACAACGTGCTATTTTTATACCAGATAGCAGTCCACAATCAGCACTATTTTGCTAACTGTGTAAGATATGACAGAGGCCAAGGCAAGGTGCAATAACAGTTGTAAGACAACCCGCCTGCAAAAAATAATGGAAGACCACCATAAAGATGGAATGGGAGTAAGAGGGGAAATAACAAACCAGGGAGATTCAGAGAAACTCCAGCAAGGGCACCTCCATCTGCTAGCCTTGGAAACCAAGTAAATGTTGTTGTGCTACAGCAGGTCGGCACGCATTTCAGACAGATGGTGATCCCCCTGTGAAATTAGTCAATCTTTCTTTGATAGGCTTCAGAAAGCCCCGCTGCTGTCTTCCTAAGAGAAATGACACCTTTATGCTGAAAGTTACAGGTTGTTGCAGGCAGAAGGACAGAAATACACCCACACACTTTCCTCATCTGCTGTACACTCAAGCTGGCAGTGTATTTTGCAACAAGGAATGCTTGCAGGCACTGAAACATCTCTCAGACACATGCTCTCTAAACCAACATATTTTAGAAGCTATTTAAAAAAAAAAAAAAAAAAAAAAAAAGCTGGCTACCAGAATACATGTGTTGCATCTCTTCATTCACTGCAATGCAGTGAGCAGCAAACCTTTAAGTGATGCTTAAGCCTCACACACCTCGGTAAAGGATTTCTAAGCACCTTATGATGCGAGATTGTCACTGGGCCAAAATCAGGCTCCATCAACTCTTTGGCAGCACAGTGAACCCTGAACTTGCTTCAGCACTGGGGAAAAGGCATTTGCCACACCAGTCTTACAAAGGTTGAGTAATCCTCGACACTTGCCAAGGAGCAGATGACCACATCAGCCTGTGCAATATCGGCGCAGCTCCGGCTGGGATCCACGGCACCACTGCGCTGCTGAAGGTGTAACCGCAGGCTCCTGGGTCCGTGGATGCACCCAGCAGGCTGCAAAGCACTTGAGCACAAGTCGTGTTTTAAGAACTTTCCATAATAGATGCTTACGTGAGCATTTGACGTAACTCAAATTACATGCAATTCTATCCACAGAGAACTGGAGTAACCCATGAATAAAATATTTCAATAAAAACCTGCTTCAGTGACTTCTTTAAATGAGCACTAGAAGCCCATCAAGCCTTGCACTTTCTGCATCTTTTTATCTACTTTCAAAACTAAGCCAGATTGCCCATTTGATCTCCTTCCAACCATAAAGCTGTGAGAGTAAGGGCCAAACTCTCTAGCTGGAGGACACAGCACAAGGTGTCAACAGTCAGTCCAGGCACAAAGACTGGGACCATGCTTGGAGATTAAGGGCTTGCAGGTCTGCACCATGATAATGCGCCTCTTACACCAGGGCCCAAAGAGAGTTTAGCCCTGTCTATCCTAAGTTATTTGCATTTCTATGTAAAGACAAAGCCAAAGATTCCTTAAATATAAAATTTGTCACAATTATGTGCTGGCATTTCTTTATAATTATCTTAAATACTTCACTCTCAAGAAAATGTGGTTGAAAATGCAAGAAAATTATGCTGATCATTTGCTCATAATTAGATAGATTCAATAAACCTGGTGCTTAGCATGTTTTGCATCTGTATACTCTTTATACAAAATTAATCTCAAAGATATCTCTATCATTTTTTAGTCCTTTGCTATCAAGCACATCTGGTCTGGCACGGATGGTCTTCATAAACAGATACCTCTTGAGGATTATTTAAAATCACTGCTTTGCCCACAAAACAGTTCTCTAGCACTCCAGTTTTCCCTTCTGTTACTGTCATGCAAAGCTTGGAGAATTACGGGCTTTGGCTTGTTCTGAGAAGAAACCAATTATGGAACTGGTGATTTTTGTTGGAAGCCTGGTTATTTATGAAGAAAATAAGAAGTCTTGTTTCCATGGTGGGAAGAATGTGGGGAAAAAAAGTAGTCATCTTGTGGCCCAATGCTCCAAATGTCTTTTAATCAGCATTTAACCAAAATGTTTGCTCGAAATGTTAGCTGCTTCTTGAAGCTAAAAGCAAGGATGAATATGTACATCTCAGCACAAAAGTTGTCTTAGGGAGCACTGATGAAGCTAAAGCTACTGGTAGACTCATAAACCCTATTGCCATAGTTTACCTGTGGATGAAACTTCCATCTCCTGGTCCAGATAAAGAAAATCCCTAGCAGGTGATAAACAATTGCCTGTTTTCCTATGCAAAATGGCACTTGTGTCATGGAAGTCCTATTAATTTTTCTGGGAGTGCACAAAATTAGCTAAAAATGCTTATGTGTACTAAACAAGACAAAAGATATTTATGGAGCTCCTTTCTGATGCCTCTCCAGAGTAGTCCAATTATGTTTTCAACCCCATATATAAGCATCTCTATTTACTACTCTGAGTATCTGATCTTTTCTGTGTGAGAAATTTTTCTTCTTCCTTCAGAGTACTGTCCCCATTTCTAAGCCTGAAGAATATGAAATAAATATGGTACTGCATATAAACAATGCACAATATAACAGAGCTTCTAAATTCAGAGTCAGCCGAAGATATGAAGTTTATTTTCTTTCTCAGTGATTGATGCCCTCTAGAAGAAATAATAATTATATGGTACAAGGAGGAGGAAAAAAAGCATGTTGAATGATACAAGCACTTAGTCAAAACATAACTGAAACACTGAGAAAAAAAATGCTTTAAAACTGCTTAGCCTGAATAAGACAGCATTATTATCTGCAAAATGGATGAAAAATAAAACCCCTCCAATAAGAAAAGGACTTAAGAAATCTGTTATACGCTAATGCCATCTACCAGACATCAGTGGAAGTAGCAGAAAAAAAAGTTAAATGAAACAGCAAATATAACAAAGATTAAGTAAGAATTTATGCACCAAGCCTTTTGTTTGTTGTTTTTTTGTTTGGGTTGTTTTTTTGGTGTTTTGTTTTGTTTTGTTTTAGCAAGTACCAAATTAAAAATCTTGTTCTGTCTTTCCTTTTTTCTCAGAGCAAGGATTTCAGGGCATCTGTGAATGCAAATATTTATCACACTTCTAATTGGCAAGGTTGCGGAGAAAACTTTTTAATTCCCCTTCCAACACAACTTTGAGGCACAACATATATTTACATGACTTTGAACTATCATTATTCTTCTCCTGCAAGCTGCCACTCTCTTATGCAAGGTGAAAAAACCTTATTGTGTGTCAAATTCCACATTGTCTCAGGGCCTCTTCATCCTGCCTTGACTAGCTTAATCAGCAAGTCCAAGCTCAGTGAGCTTTGCCAGTGGTTACACTGCCAGTTCAATCACAGCCCTTATCTGTACGTGAAGACCAGTTTCCAAGGACTGCCTGGTAACTGTAAAGGGGTTGCTACTTCTCTTCATGTCCCAAGTGGCCCCAGATTTATAGCCATCTCCAAAACATGCCTCAAGGGCATGTGCCAAACCTTAACAACGCAGTCTCTTTTCCAGGAGAAAGATTTCCAGCACGACTGAAGATGAGCTCCTTGAGTTGTCTCCTCCTAGAGCTCCTCCTCCCCTCTGTCTTCTCAGCCATGCCTTTTGTGCTGAGACAGAAAGCTGAAACAAATGAGCCCCAAAGGCAGCATCAAGAGTGTTTCTGTGTTATTTTAGGGAACCAAGAACATCTGTGTATTCTCATCTTTTGGAGATTGCAGATGGGATAGAAAACTTTTACTGAATCCTGTCACATCAAGACAGCTGACTTGCATGGCCAGTGGTACTCTGACTTCTTTCTCTGTGCCCTGCCCTGGCAGTTCACCTTTGTTAGCCAGCCCAAGCCAGTCAGGCTGCGAGTCACACTCTACCTTAGTCTTGCAATTACAAAGACTGTTGCAGCTGAACCACTTCTTCGGCTAAACCTTGTACAATTGCTGATCCAACCCTCACTTCGTGTCTACCTTCAGATCGTTCCTTAACTCCTGCTAGGAAGTTTCTAGACACGGTCTGAATCCTTTCCTGTGATCACCAGTTCTTGTTTGAGGGTTCATTTCCTCTTGCAAAGTTCACAGCCTCTTGGAATACTGTTTTAAGTTTACTGGTGAAGGTTTCAGCTCATGTTTTGGGACTTGCTTTCTGCAGATTTTTGTAGATTCTGAAACATTCACCCTTCACATGGAAGCAGAAAGCCATGAAATCAGTGGGACTTCACATGCATGAAATTCTATTTGTGCTGTAGCCTGGGCATAACAAAGGCCAAAATACACAAAAAAATGTAGGTATAATTTTACAGCAGAAGTCTCCAAGCAACACAGGACCCTAAAACTTGTGCAACTGAGACAAGAAACAGTGGCCATGACCCTGTCTTTAGCCTACGTACTTTTCAAAACCTGAAGCTAGGTTGTTTCTGGTATCCTTCAACTTTCCTTTTGGACAGCCACCAGAAATAAATAGCAGATGCCTGTTCAGTCTCAAGATAGGGAGAAATAGATGCAGCTGCAAATCTGCCACCACCGTGCCATGGGCCTGGTCTCCATCTGCTGATGCAGACATGCATACACACAGAAAGTGGGAGACGGACAAAGCCATACCTGAAACCAGCAGAGCACGACGTGGACCTGAACCATTTTGAGAGACCAGAGAACACTTCCATTTCAGAAGGAACATCATCTATGTGCCTGTTATTTAAGACACAACCTCATTTCTTCCAGTACATAAAGTTACCCAAAACTAACAAAATACATTAGGCTTTTAGTCCCTAATATCTCTTTAGAAAAATATTCCAGAAACTCTGACAGTTAGAAAGAATCTGATTTTCTGTATAGTGTATTCAGATCAACGACACCTCTTTGCATCAACTTTACCTTTTTTTTTCCCTCAATCCCAGCCCATTGCTTTAAGAAGTATTTACACATACCATCTAACAAAGGCACTATCCAGAAATTCTGCCAGTATTTGTCTCCTCCTGATCTTCCAGAAGGACAGAAACAAGAGCTATTTAGCAGCCCCACTTAGTCTGTCTCTACAGTAGAAAGGTTCAAAGGATGAAGCTGTATTGAATAGCCACTGATTAAGAAATTGCAGCACTACTAGGAGTTGCTGTTGATTCAAGGTGAGAGGAACTGAACTGAGCTGGAGTTAGTTTTCAATGCACAAAGAGGAATCTCCACGTTGTCAAAAATCTTCCACTGTGTCTGATTCTGGCATTATTTCCTACTGGCTTGTTAAGAAAAAACGAGCCCTCATCACACTCCTCTGGTGCTTCCTTTGCTCCTTGGATGAATATTCTGCAAGTGCAAATAAAATGTTCAACAGCAGCAATTTATTTTCTGTCTCTTACAAAAAGGATTGCAGGCAGCCAGGCTTTTGTATCAGGAGCTGGAAGCCAGTGTGTTACAGAAAAGCCTCCCTGCCAGGTCTGAGTTCCCCTCCTTCTTCTGTCCTTTGCTTTCTGTGAGATAATAGCCATAAGGCACCACAAGGGCCATAATAATACGGTACTGGTTCTCCGTGTTTTGTCTCATCTCTACTACTGTAAGTGCCTGCAAGACACTAGCAGGATGAAGCCACTCACGAAATTTAGTCATGAAGAACCAAACCCATGCTCCTGAACTGCAGAGAGAGGATGCATAGGCAGTTCCAAACTGGGCAGAGAATCAATATCGGGGAGGAATATCTCATTATTATTGCAATATAAGTCTGGGGTTTAAATAGCCCATGTCAGAAGAGTTGAGACATGCCATCACAAAACTTTTATTTCCTATCCATTGGGCTTTTAAGCTTCCAGCTCCCCAGAGTAACAGTTATGCCTGAGACTGTAAACAGGTTTTTCTCCCTGCCTCCAAAACTGCAAACGCGCAGTGCAACCATGCTTAAGCCTGTTGGCTCTCCTCTCTCTTACAGAACAACATTCACTGCCTCCGTTTTGCCTATCTTTTCTTTCCCAGGATGCTGGCAGCACATGGGTTAATGAGACAATTATTTGAGGGAAAGACATTTCCAATAAATCAGCAGATAGCAAAAGGGAAAAAGCACTAGAGTATTTTTTTCTGCTCACAATTTCATTATGCTCTTGGCTTTGAGCCATTATAAGGTAAATCACCCAAGTCACGTTGCACAGACATTTCTGAAAGGACAGTTATTTAAATCACTTTGTAAGCTACGCTCCTTGTTTTGAATGGAGAATCCTGCTTATTTTGTACAGCACTTTATGCCCATTTAAAAGTTTTGAAAAGGAGAGCTGCAGTCAAAGCTAGAGCTGTAATTTGGTGGCAAACAGCACATCATGGTACTGGCCTCAGCACTGTCCCCATAGCTCACGTTCTCCTTTCCCTCCTGCACCAGACCTGCCGGCAGCAACCCAGCAAATGGACATACACCCAACAAACCTTGGAGTAATGCGGACCAAAGATGGGATGATTACTTGTATTACCTTGACCTGGGCAAGTCTGCTGAGCTGGTGACATTCACTAACCCTCTCCCCAAGTTTTTATGTCCATCAGCTTCTGGTATTCACTTGCCAGTCACTGGCTCATGGCTCCTCGGCAAACATGGAAAACGGCAAAAATGTCCTGCTTTCATCACTGGGACGACTCTCCGGGGATGAAACTCCCAGAGCAAGGAAATAGCAACTGCTGGTAAAAAGATTATAGTTTTGACAGTCTTTTCATTCTCTTCCTCCCCTACATCCCTACAGTGTGATCAAGTGGAGACAGAGCGAGAACAGCAACGCAACAGCAGAACCTCATGGACAAAGAAACTGGGAGATGAAGAAAAGGCAAATACCACGGTGGTGCAGGTGGCCTTGAAAGCACAAGCTTGTCCCTGCACAAGCTGTCTTCCAGCCATTTTTAATGGCTTTTCACTTCACACAGTGTCATTAATGTTCAATATTTTTTTTTTTACAGCTCACAGCTTTCAACTTAATGTGTTCATTGTTACTTCCACCCCACCCCCATCCCTAGAAGTCACTGAAAGTGCCTTTACCTTCATGATTTGGAGTCTCGCACAATTTACTGAAATACTGAGCATCAGTCATAAAAACCACACATAAAAGCCAAATGCACTATAAGAATCTCGAGTTAACACAATAAAAGCATCCTCACATGCACTCCGGCAGACAGGAATCCCAATTAATGCCTTACACAGAAACACAAGCTCTTCATGCTTAAGTTTAGATATTTCATTTCTGACTGTTCAAAACAGGGTGAAGGCTGCTTGCTTTCACCGTCTATCCATCTACCAACCTCTCATTTGGGCTAAGTTCAACACAGCAAGAAGCTACTGCAGGAGACAGAGATTCCTCACCAGTTCCTAAACTAGTTGACAGACATTTCCAGCTGCTTTTCAATGCACGTTCCACTGTCAATCAAAATTACAGGGTATAATTAAGCAGGCAACAGCTAAGCAATGTCTGTCTTCTACCCAAGAACCCAATGAAGAGATTAATTTACCAGTGAAATAGAGTAAGATGAGTTCCTCTAAAAAAAAACTTGGCAGAATCAAGGCACCATCAATTTTTTTCCTATCTAGCAGCAGGTTAAATATTGTATTTTTCTGCAATGCAGAGTTTCAAAAGTTGCCAAGAACTCAAAGCTTTCTGTATTATCCCATATTAACATTGGTGATCTCAGTTCAACCTGCAAATTCAGCTCATGAATACATCAGTGTGTCATTCAGCCTCATGAGTGGGACCACAGTACCATCTACCAGGCAAGTTCCAGTTTGGTGTCCCATGAAAACGGCATTTGCTACCCTGCACTGGGAACCCACCAGCACTGGTCATGCCGGACATGGAGCAGTGCTGCGTCCCACTCCCCAGCATCGGCTCCCAGAACCAAGAAACAGAATTTCCCCAAGGAAATGTCCCTGAAAGATTCAATCACCTTCAGCTCCCTCTTCCTCTCCCGGTGCCCTCCCGTCTCTCCAGCACTCTCAGTGTGCATCTTCACGTAGACCTGCAGAAGCATCTTGCGGACCACAGATCTCACCAAGGCACCCACTGTGCTGCCTTACAGCTATTCAAAAATGGCATCAGATATCAGAAGGATGATGAGGTGACACACGAACCATTGTAGGAATGACAGAATCTGCCCCAAGCTGTTGTAAGCTCCCGAGACCTTCTAAATACCTTGCTCTACCTGACATTTCTTTGTGCAGTGTCTGGTATCTTCACTTTGCATCACTGAACTTTAATTAGTTTAACAACTTGCAGGGGACTTTTTAAATAGTATTTTATTTAATCAACAGGTTTTTCATTGTAATGTTCAGTTGCACCAAGAGATCACACTAAGATAATGAAAAGTATTGGAGCAACTGAAAACTTAATTAAAACACGTAAAAATTAATTATACCACTCATCATTGATTTTGTCTGAAAAAGCTGATATTGCAAATAGGAAGTCAAAAGCAAGGAGATCATGTAGAGAATCACTGATGCGAAAGTGATGTATTACAGAAAAAATATGTTCATGCTGAGAGGAACCATTCACTCCAGGTCCACGATCCAGTGCTGAGCTGAATTCCATCCCACATAGCAAAATTGCCAATCAGGCATCAATAAGGAGGCTGATTAAGGTGGAGCCAGAAGAACAGAGTACATATAATACAACTATTATGTAGACAATTGTATGTGAGATTAGAATCACACGATTAATAAAGTCAGCCTTTTCAGGATCTTTTTCTGCCTCTGCACAAAAAAGGAGTTTAGTAGACTGACTATTAAATGTCATTCTTCAGGCTCTCCAAAAACATCCGAGATAGGTGCCTGTGTTAGGACTACACCTGGTGTTTCAAACAGGGATTATAACACCCCTTAATGGCCATAACTAAATAGGACCCTGCTCATGCCTACATTCAGCCCCCAGTGTTAGGGTGGCAAGGGGAGCAGCTGGACGCTCTACCCCTTTCTGCTTTATCCTGGAAAAAATTATGTATTGTCCTCTAACTTAAATAATAATTCTCTCTCCCTCCTGTCAGTTCCTGAGCTTGTTTATGAAGCATAATTGTATTGTATTTCAACTTGGAATCAGTAGAACCAGTTAATACATCCTTTTAATAAAATACCACAGTACAGAAAGGCCAACCTGGTAGCGGCATAAATTTTACCCAGAGCTCTATCATAGACTCCTTTGGGCAAGTCACTTAACTTCTCCGAGCCTAAAGTACAGAATGAAGGAAATACTGTTTTACTAAACTCAGCAGAGAGATTATCTAATATATCTAATATTTATAAAGCACTTTCAGATCCTCAAGTAAAGACCATAGAAATGTAAAGAAGTACTGACCCAGATAAGGGTTAAGAGCAAAATCTTTTTCCCAGTGACAGCTCTCAGATGACCTTGCAATGTTAGGATTTATTTTCAACGCAAAGGAAGATCTGTCAGGTCTAGGAGCCATGTTTTGCTCTTAACCGCCGATGACTTGCTACCACCAGGAAAACAAGTTTAGTCACTGATCCAAATGTCAAGAGCTGCCAAATCAGCGCTTTGATGAAATGTCAGGAATATTAACGTGGTTTCAGGTCTACTCTGATTTAACGTTGTGCAGCCAAAATGGAATCTGGTCACACTGGTTTTTTTCCCCAGGAAAATGACAAGTAACCAGCAATATAGACATTATATACACTTCTTCGCTTTCTTTGAAGTGAAGCTGAAGAAGCTAAAAAAACCCACCTAAACCCATAAATATTTCCACTTCTGTGTTTTGAAGGAGTCTGATCTCCACATGCTGCAACTTCAGGAGTACAAATATCCCATTTAATTAGACAACTGAACCATTCAGGGATTTTTTCCACACCTGCCACCACACCCTGTGCAGGAAGATACCCTGCAAAGGGAGTCTTCCAGTCATAAGGTTGCTCACAGGAATCAAAACACATTCTTTTACATGACTGAATGTTGCAAGGACAGAAAGCACAAAGCAGGCATATTCAAAAAAGATGACTGTATACTCTAAGACTATTTTCTTAGCCAACAACAAAAAAAAAACAATTCAAAAAACCCCAACTAATACCTGTTATTTAAATTAATGAAACTAATCTCAAAGGGATGTCTCTTTTTGTTAAAGTAACCAGGTGTTTCCAAAGAAAATATTTAAAATATCCATATGCTGTTGCCAGTAAAACTCTGTGGGAAAAGGATGGCAATTGAACCCTTGTCATTGCAAGAAAAGTGCTGAAGAATTTCAGTGCTGGGAGAAACTGTAGATGTCCAACATGTTGGGGAACTGTAAGAAATTCTGCCCCAGCAATTAAACACCATCCTAAAAAAATCTGGGTAAGAACAATTTGCCTTATTCCCAATTCCACACTTTATACTCTTGCTCATCTCATTGACCACACAGAAAGTATAACTAAACAGAAACAAAACCATCTCCTCTTCTACGAAAGAAGCGTGCTGCACATTCCCTTTTTGCACCCAACCACTGGTAAGAAAACACTTGTAAAGGAGCAGTACATGCAGCCAGGTATCTGCACAAGCAGGGCGCTTACCCCATTGCACGTGAACAGCGGAGTGGTTTGCT
The DNA here is from genome assembly GCF_964188355.1 of Buteo buteo. Taxonomy (NCBI): domain Eukaryota; kingdom Metazoa; phylum Chordata; class Aves; order Accipitriformes; family Accipitridae; genus Buteo; species Buteo buteo. The sequence continues at coordinate 8,892,351 of NC_134194.1, read as the reverse complement.
GCTGAGAAGCAGGGATGATATTTCACGTGGGAAGTGTGTTGATAAAAGCTGGCTGAGTTGCTGCAAAAATACAACTCACAACTGACACTACCACCCATAAGCTCTAGATGAAACCCTGCAATAATCTATACGCGTTATCCTGTATTGACACATACATGAGTGTTTCTAACACAAAGGAGCCTTTATGTGCAAAGTATAATTTTGGTCTCCAGTTTCAGCACGTACTTCAAGCTAATTATCTATCCAGTACTGCACACTGAGGAAGTCATACCGTGGTACTTGAAACCCCAAATAACATCCCATCGCCAGCATGGCAATGATTCATTTTATAATTCAACCTGGACAGCACTTCCACAGGAGGGAATATAAAAGTATCTCCTGCCAGGAGAGCACTGCCAGACCTTTTATAAATACTACAGAAGTTTCCCGAGCAGGTGGCCCATCAAACTCAAATAATTGATCCATGTCAGTTAGACCTGGAAGCTCAATAGTACAGCACATCATTACAGCAGTCAACATAAGAAGAAAGTCCTTGTGGTTTCCCCTGCAGCAAGCAGTTGAAAGGAAACCGAAAAGCTCTGCTATCTTTTCAGCTTTGCACATACTTCCCTTGAAGTCTTCAGGGGAACAGCAAATACTAATAACCCCTGCAACAGGCCCCTCCTCTAAGACTCGCCTGCTTTTCGGAAACATAAGAGCATTGTAATACTCTCTTTTTCTTTATTGGAAAGAGTTCAGTGTGGATAAAATAAAGAACCTTGGCAGGTTCAAGTGGTGCCATTAAATGGCCCATTTCCTGATGTAATGTGCGATTTTAATGGGTGACTCTCCTCACGGCCAACAACAGCACGGTTCTCTTGGCGGCACTGCCTTGATGGCCGTGACAGTGGCGACTGTAACAAAGGACACCGATTCAGCATCACAGGTCGATTTAGCAGTTGCAGCTGAAATCACTACTGCCTCAAACCTACCTGCTGGAGGGGACATCTCAGTGGATGGGGTCACCACCATTCACAGCCTGATTCCTCCATGCCAAGGGAATTGCTCCCAGTTAGAGTGGTTCTCCTCGGTCACACATGGACATGACTCTCTGGATCTCCTCCATCACTGCTCTTTCTTGGGTCAACCACAGTCTGATTAAGTTGGTTATAATTTTTACTTAAGCATCCCAGCCTTAAATTTCCAGTGCTATGGCTTCCAACAAACAAGTGAAGTCACTCACAGGCTATGCATTGGACATAAAAAAGATAAAAGTGATGTCTGAATCATCGCAAGCACAGAAGAAAGCTCTATCAGCCACAATCACGTAATGAATTATTTATTGAATTTTCACAGGAAAGTCAGAGGAAATATAGCTATTAAAGCAGTAGCCCACAACCTGTACTTTGCCTGTAAGATCTTCCAGTGCTACCCATAGCTGTGGGAAATCAAGAAGTTTCCACCAAAACAGTAAGAAGGGCAAAGACTGACACTGCCTATGGTGTGTTGCTCCTTCAGTATCATGCCTGAGGCCCATGAAAGGTTGCAGACTGCTCCATTGAAGAGACATCACTATAAATGATCATCTACAAAACTTATTTCTTTTCTTATATTAGACATCTCTCTTCTTAGGGTTTTTTTCACTCATTTGGAAATTTCATCAGTGACTATACATATAACACTTTCACAGATGCCTATACAACTTGTTTCAAAACACTGCAAACAGTGCAGCAAACTAGCTAGGGTGGGTGGTGCTTGCCAGGCAGGAGGAGGAAGGTTAGAGATACTTCTCCCTGCCAAATTTTATGCCACCAAATACATACCATAGCATTGCCTGAGATATCTAGCTGAAAATTAGCTCCACACGTGCTGAAGTTAGCCTAGGGACTGCAGTATGAACAAGCCCTATGGCCCCCATAGAGACCCTTTGCTCCTCACAGCCAGATCCCTGCTGACAGGCATGGAAGTTTAGGCACTCCTGAAAGCAAAGAGTGAAAGAACCCTCTATTCCCACCTCCTCATTCTCTCTGCACATAAGGGCTCAAGGTGCAATCCCACAATGAGGCCAATGAGGTTTGAAAAACCTTTGGGTGTTAAGGGCTTCATTCCTAAGACCCTGCAGGCCACCTGCAATGCAAGTGAACCCTACAACTGTTGGGACTTTTCCAGCTGAGAAAGATGCTAAAGATGACTTAGACACTGGACCGCTGCTATAAACAAGTTTGAGAGCTTTATTGATTTGACTTTGGGTTTTCTTTCTCCCCCGCCAAACTTAGGCAGTAAAGCACTAGCAACAGTGAGCTCAGACCTAACCCACCAGTGCTCCCACCAGCCGATCCCAGGGCAGCTCTCGGCAGAAGTCAGGCAGAGCTCAGGTGGGTTAAATCATCCTCTGGAGAGTCCTGGTCTCTCTGCTACCCACAGGGAAATTTTGGGTGCCTGTGCTCCCACCTAAAACCCTTTAGCAAGATGTATAACATTAGATGAAATGACATCAAGCCTTTATTTTTCAGTTTCCACCTCCATAAAATAGGTATTATAATCCTTACTTACTTTCAAAGAGAATTGTAAGGCTTAATTAGATAATTAACGTGAAAGTGCCTTTAGAAAGGCTATGTACACACAAAGCACTACTGTATTATTAGTGTAGGCAGGCATGGGGAGCTCTTAGAGATTTTCTAGCAGGTTATTTGTTATTCTGGAAGAAGTCTTTAGCTGCATACAGCAGTAGTATAATTATTATCATCATCAGATTCACTTCCTAAAGTTATTTATGAAACACTGTATGAAAAAAAAAGCATCAAGTTAAGTAGCACTGAGCTGAGTTTCTGTTTTGTTGCATATGCTGATTAGGAATGCTGTTAAAATGTTGCTTTGCTGTAGTGAAAATGCTGGTGCCAGAAATTTAGTTATAAGTTTGTTACTAGAATCATCACTATTTAGATGTAAGTGGTAGCTATCAGCGATTTCCACGCCTTTTTGTTTTTATTTGCATTTCTTTGCAATGGGATTTTTTCCTGGAGTCTACTGGAATATTACAAGAACATGCAGAAACTTATGAACTTGAATTGCACAGTTGCACAGCTGATTTTGACTGTACCACACATCCAGGAATTTCTCTCTTCTGTGCATTGCACAAATAGAGGATATATATGTGTGTTTGTGTATATATATATATAAAAAAAATATCATTTAATTACGACCATGAGCAGGGAAAGCAGGGATTTCCATCAGGCAATAACTATGTTATTCTACCTCCATTAAAAGATAGAAATTACAAGTACCCCAGCTCAATCGTAGTACTTGGTATGGGAATAAGCAGGCCCAATTTACTCACTTAAGTCATACAAATACTTCTGTAGTCCATAAAATTTCCCTCACGAGCCACGTGAGAAGGATTTCACCCTACAACCCTATTTCTCTGGTTCTTTTTCAACCAAGTGTCATGGTAAACTATACTGTGATCAAGTTCACGTGAGTTTGATACATCTACCCTCAGCAAATTTCTCTTGACTGACTCCCATACAAAGTAAAATCAGGTAGAGCCTTATTGGAGATACGCCTGCACAGCTCAGGACTGAGCCCTGAAACATCGCATCAACGATGTTTCTTCAGAAGTTCAAGGACAGCCAGCCTGTTGGAGCCAGCAAGGCTGCTCTTCAGTATCTAAGGATCAGGTGAAACCAAGATTGCTTCTCCATTTAAAAAAATTTCTCTAGAGAGTATTTTGTACTGTCTGTACTGTTATGGCATAAGGAATGAAGAGGTCAATTCTCCCCATCAGCGTATAGAGGCTTTCATGTACTTCCTATCAGCAAGAACAAGAATTAGCTGAACAAATTCTTTTCAGAGTGATGGGATAATAAAATTGCCAGGAATTGCATTCACCACCTTGCAGCTTCTAATAGTCCTTATCAGTATTTTTTATTTTGAAGAAATCAGTAAAGCAACATATTCCCCAAAGAGAAAATATCTATAAATCTCATTTTCAATAATAAATTTAATTTTTAAATCTGTTCATTTTGATCAGTCTCCATGATTCTGGTACAAAACTGGGCAGAAAATGTGTTTCCGCCCAAATCTAATTGAGTAGAAAACCCTCCATAAAAGAACAGGAAAGAAATCTAAACAACATCAAATATTTATATCATGGGAAAACATCAAGAGATCTTTTTTGCAGCTTGTACTGTATATATTTTACATGTAAATTAAGCTGAGTAGTTCCTCTTCATAGCTTCAAGCTGCTGCTAATGCTTCATAGATTTTCCAGGCAGACAAATATTGGTGAAAATAGTTTTATAACCTTCATACTGAAGATTTACGATTATACATGAACTAGAAGTCTAATGCACTGACATGCGGCCTTGGCTCAGTCTCATTACAGAGTAATTTGCACCCCTAGTTTAATTGCTGTTGTTTGAACATAAATCATCCTCTCCTTTCATGCAGCTCTGCCACATTTGATGTTAGTGGAACATACCAGATCTGCTGGAGTTTGCACAGCTTACGCTAAAACTAGCATTGGCTTACACTAAAAGTGTTGCAGCTTTGGAAGAAAGTTTGGAAAACCCTGTTCCACTCTCTTTCCCAATGCAAATTGGCACTGCTTCTTCCTGCCCTGGCTCCACTTCTGAAAATAATCTGTTTGATATTTTCAAATGCTTAGACACACCACTTCGATTCAGCCCTTGTACTGCTCCTACTTGAACAACAGAGTAACACCGGTACATGACACGAGGCAAATTGCAGTACCTCCAGCAGCTGGCAAACCTCACGTCAGCAATTCATTGAGATTTCCAAACAGTATTACGATAAATTAATGCTTGTGATGGAAATCGGCCAATGCAATTAGAACATGGTACTTAAACTATGACATTTTCTATTAGCAAAAAATGTATGCCAATACCGCTAGGTATTGTGCATACAACAAGAGACAATTAATGCAATGGACTGCCACTTACTGAAAACAATGGACTTCAGTATGAGCAGATGGCAAAAGACTGCATTTTTCCTACCTGCTTTCAGCCTCAAATCTCTGGCTGACTACAAAAGCAAACTGCACAGGTTTAAAATATATAACCACCAACTACTGTAATTAGCAAAACCATCATCCCAGTGGATATTTTCCAAGCTTGCGAACTATCGAAAAGGGAGTTAAACACATTCTTAGAGGGCAGGTCCACGGTGGTCTAAATACAACTGCTGGCTCAGAAAGTCCTTGCGAACTACAAACTGTCAGAAACTAGGAGCATATGGCCTGGGATGGATCACTTCATCCATCGTGTTTACTGCTCGAATGTCAGCATCCACTACCAGTGACAGATGAAGACCAAACATTTTGTACTTTATCCAGACCGGCACAATAGTTCTTATGCATTTCATAACCCAGGACCTCCAGGAATAACCCCTCCGTGAGCAGATCAAGTTAGTGGGTGCTCTGCAGAGCCAAACAGCAGCCAGGATGGGGGAACAGTACTACACGGCTAACCCGGCACTTCTACATCAAGTGTCTGAGAAGAGATATCTGCCTGTGAGACATTTTGTGCTGTCCTAATGGGAGAAGAGGGAGAAGACCCTTTAACCCAGACCCATAAAACCACATCTGCTTTATGAGATGCATGCTTAAGGCTCATTACAGTGCCTAATGGCAAAGTTGTACTTAAGTGCTTTACTGAATTTGCATGGATTTATCGAAGCAACTCAGCAATTCATGGAACTGAAGCCTAAAAGTGAGAGTTTCTCTTGTTTAACCTAAAGGCGTCGTCTTTGGCTAGCTGCTGTAGAAGGCTTACCATCTTTTATAGCTCAGCCACCAGGGAGGAAAAAAGACACATTCTCATTGTGTTATACCTGATAGGTGCATAGAATTTCTTTCCTTACAGCTTCAACCAAGTAATGACCTTCATCTGTGATACAGATAAGTTTGTGAAAAGCTATAAATATGGAGAAGATAGACTATTTAATAGTCAGTTACACTGCCTGTCTTTAGCTGGGATTTGTTTCCCTCTTGAGGATTTCTTGGTCCAGTTGCATTTCCCCATGGTTTTCTCTGCATAAACCTATCTCTAACACAGACTGGGCTTGCTGGGTTTCCTCGGGAAGATGCTGCACTGGGATGGACCATGCCATCAATGCAGTACAATCTCAAGGAATTTTTGCAGCACACGTGGATTGTACTGTGTTTGTTCCAAGCTATCTTCAGAGAAACAAACATTTCAGCAGGGATTTTTGGCAAGTCTATGGCCAAATTCTGAATGGGGGACAGAGGAGGCTCAAAAAGCAAAAAGCAGAACCAGGCTTATTTGAATCATGACTGCAATTTTGAGATGCTACTAAAGGTGACTGCAGTCACTAGGCATTTTTCTGCAGCTCTCTTCCCCCTCAAACTGTGTTAAATACCAGTTAACCCTGGGCAGCCAGCCCCAGCTTTCCTGAACATACCCAATGAGTGAAAAAAGCCAGGGATGGTGACCAGACCTGTTCCCTCTCTGGCTCAATACGTGCTCTTTATGCTGTTTCACCATCACATTCATACTGCACTATCAAGTTTAGGATGGCAACAATCCTGGCATCTCCACCTGAGGGCATCTCCCAGAACGCTCAGCAGGACAGGGAGCAGAACCACGTCATGAAGACGCAGCACTTGGGGAACCTCCCAGCTCACACATGGGCAGGACGTGATGTCTGAAGCGCAGCTCCCCACAGCACCCCTGAGCATTTCTAACCAATGCTTACAGTTAGAAGATCAACCATTTCATATTTCTGCTGATAAAATGAAATTTTCTGGAGGAAGCTGGAAAAAAGGCAACCTGACCAGCTGTAGTTAAGCTACTGACGTCAGACCACTGCCATCTTTGTAGTTTTAAGTTCTGTTTTTAGGTAGGGAAGGCTGGACAATTGCATTCAACTACATAATACAAGACAGAAAAGAATAACAGATACCAGCTGAGCTGGATCCTCAGTTTGGGGTTCAATAGGGCTGCACTGATTTGCACCCAGTGAAGATCAAACCCATGCCTTTCTTGCCCTACTAGAACTCAAACCATTAAAGAAGCAAATTACCTTTTATCATAATAGCCTCATTATAACTATACAAATTAATTTTAAATGGAATATTTACTGTGGAATATACATATACACATACTCAGAAAGCTATTATGTATGGAAATATATTTGAAACTCTTTGGACTACAATTATTTCTTTAGCTCCAACATTTATCTCTTAAAAATGAATAATACATTTGCAGGATACTTTTGATTTTAAAAGCAGGGTCAGTGGTGGGAATGGCGTGCTTTGCTTCTGACTAAGAGTAAGCAGCAAGGATTGCACCTGATGTGTCCCCAGAGAGAAAATCACAGTTCTGATGTTAAATCCTGCAGATGGGAAGAGCAAAAAACACATCCAATTTCACATGACCTGCAGTGATGACTCTCCTAAAACTTTCCAGTTAACTAGTATGTTCAACTTGCCCTATGTTGTCCTACAATCAGTGTAGGCAGCCCCTTAGGACATGAGCAAAACCACAAGTTACTCTCCTTAGTTACAGTCTCTAAGGCAACTACAATATATCGGAAGGTGACTGCACACAGCTTTAACCTGCACGGTGCTTTTCCAATACCAATTATTGGTACTGAGCAGTTGGAGCACATGCAAGATCCAACATAAAAGGCAGGTGGATGCCCAACAGCAGCAGGGTGAAGAAGGAAGGGGAGCAAAAGAAAGTCTCATTCCACATGAGTCGGAAGTCCTGGGGGAACTGCGAGCTCAGAAATGCCAGGAGGAGATGTGCAATGACAGCCTTTTTTCTTGGTTTTCCCATCAGGTTGTTGCTTCCCTGAAGAACAGCTTTGCAGAGCACCACATTTGCCCGAGACCTCAACTTTGCCTCAAGAAACTCCCCCTTTACCCTGCCAGAAGAGCAATTGTGTTGACATCACTGTCGTTGCATGGGGGAAGCCAGTAAATGAGAGCAGTCTGGAGAATATTCCCATCTTTCCCCGCTCCAATTTGGCCAAAATCTTTCAAAGGAACAAAATCCCCAGCCTGAGGACTAACAGCATTCACTTCAACATCACCTCTCTCCTTGTGCGCTTGGTCAAGTGGGAAAGGAGAGGAAAATCCCATATGAGAATCACCCCAAACTGCCACCACCTCAAATTTATTGTGGGAAGAGCTGGGAGAAATCATGTGGGAATTTTTAAATTTTTAACTATGGATTTTATGTTCCCATGTAAAGACAGCCTTCGGGAAGGACTGAAGGCTGGTACTCCAGGAAAATGCTTCACCCTCTTCTTTCTAGCATCAGCACTATCCCTTCAGCAGCATTTCCACCACTGGGTACGTCATCCTGAGTACAATCAATGCTTAAAACATTTGAAAACAGGACTGTCACAGCCCATGAAATGTACAGGATTTAATGTCTACAGAAGCACAAAAGCACTGTCTCCTGAGCACTTAACGTATTGACAAGCCACGTGAAAAGGGAACGTTTTTCTCCAAGTTGCCGGTTATTTTGGTTCCTCCGAGGAAAGCATCTCTATCACAATATCACATACAGATGGGGCCCCTCGCTGCTTCTATAGCCCCAGATGCTGCAAGTCCTCAGTCTTCACTGCATTTTATACCAAAATAATCATACCAATTAATCTAAACTGTGTAGGTAAATTTAAACTGTAGGCAGGGAATTCTCTTAAATGCATCAGAACATTTTCCAAGAAAAGGTCTATACACGGCAAAGGATTTTATTTCCAAGCTTTTTTTTTAATAATTTGAAAATGGCAAAACCAATCATGCAACCAAGTGGCACTCTCCTTAATTAAGATTCAGAATCAATATAAGGGCAATTAATCTGTGGCTGTCACTGGCTCTGAATTATGCTGATAGCCCCAAAGAGGTGACCCTGTGACCTCCAACACTTCTCCCAGGGTCTGAAGGGTTTCACACACTGATCTATTGTTTTACAACAGACACACTGTTAGAAAAGACACTGATAACTGTCAGGAAACACTGAGGGAGAAGTGAACTGAAAAGCCTATGTCTTTTGCAAAATTACTGTAGTTAAACTTGTTCTTGCTTTGGTTCCTCTTAAAGGCACAAAAGCTCATTTAAGGGAAAAATGGGATTCAGTGGAGGAGCACATGTGCTCTGCAGGGGACTGAGGACCCAGATGATCATCCAGAATCAGAGCTAGAACTAAAAAACCCCATGATTTCTGTATTTCCCAGCCCCAGCCACTCTGAGCTGCTTTGCCCCTGCCCCAGCCTGCTCTGGAGCCCAGGACCGGGCAGCACGAGAGGCACTGGTTGCGCCACACGCTGCAGGACTGGTACCGCCGGCGGAGTCGTGTCAGCATTGCTTTGAGCAGCCTTTTCTTCCTAAGGGTTTTCCAACAGGTCTCTGGAAGGTTTTGGAGAGAAGAAGCACGCAACTTAGCACAGTCCTTCTGTCCAAGACAGCCTCTTCCTTTGCGTTCTCCGTGGAAATGGGGCAGTGCAGGATTTCAAGGGGAATAAGGAGAGTACGGAACAGGATAAATCTCTTGGCTTGTTCCCTCTCACACACCTGGGCACAGATCACTGTGGCACATGCAGATTCACATTACCAGTGATACACACAGACTGGCACAAAAAGAAATTACTTGGCTTGTTTAGGGCCAGAGTTCAGCAGGTCGCGAGACATCCCAGTGCTACAGAAGGTAAATGCAACGAAATTCAACAGTAGAGAAGAACAGGTTTTGTGGAGCGACTCCCTCCTCAAAAGACAATCCCTCCGACTTCACTGGAACTTCATTACTTATGGAATATGGGGCTACTGGAGCATGTTAAAGTATCTCACTCTGAGCCCTTGTAAAAGTATTATATTAAAGAATATGTAAAAGCCAGGTCCAGGGTAAGCAGAGGTGCAACTAAGCTGCCATCCAGGGGAGACTTAAGAGCTTATCTGCATTATTCTGTACCACTCTCCACTGACAACTTTAACAGTCACTCTGAAAAACATCTTATTTCCTCCACTGTGTCCCATGCATCTGTAGCTAATACCACATCCTGCAGAGACTTCATTACAGGTGTTTTATCTGGGCCCAAACCCCGTGAAATGCAGCTTTGACTGACGTAGTCCCGTATCTGAGAACTCTGACTTGATCTGTCTCTTCATTTCTATTCTTTTCCTGGTTCAGGGCTATAGCTCATCTTTTGGTGCCTCCCTTTTCTTCCTTCCTATTAGCAATCCCCTGTCTCATGAATTTTGAGTTAGACATTTCACCTCCTCTGGCAGGAGTTCTCCAGTGTGAGATGACTAACAGACATTAAATTGTTAGTCTTATGTTCTCTTTAAAATATGCTCAGAGCAAATGCTAATAGCAGCACATCTCAAAAGACTCCTACCAGCATTTGTCTTGATCTTTCATTACCCATCTGTCAAAACCCAGGTGACAGTTACGAGTTTAAATCAAAGTTCAGAGGCACACGTAAACTTTCAAAAAACTTCTGCCTCTAGGGCCTACATTTTAAGAGGCTGGGTGTGCTTGCCAAGTCCCAGTGTTTGAACTGTTAGCAGGAGACTAAGTACATGGGCATTGTACACGGTGAGAAGAGCTAGGCAATTGTCCATTTAATAAACACTTGGGGGCAAATAAATCACAGCCCCTGGGCCGAGCAACCAATAAGTCTACTCTGTACCTCCTCAAAATGGCTCACATGGCTTCAACTTGTCAAACCAGGCAGGGTAAGGTGACAAAGAACGAAAGAAAAGAGTGGCACCAGCTAAACAGCTGGCATCACCAAAAGTCAGGCAATTGCCTGTTTCAAGATGCTGGAGATCATTAACCTATGCTAATCTGATCGGAGAAAGAGCTACAGACACACACCTCTGCTTGTGGAGCTCAAGCCACAGTGCAGAGCTGAAAACAGAGGTCATGGTTTGGTGTGAGTGAGGATCATGGAGAAAGACAACCCGTAGAAAGCTCTCAATCCTCTTCAGAAACTCCCTCTTCTCTACTGGAGTCCCAGCTCTTGGATCCGACCTATCGTCTTAGGTTCTGACATATGAACTTAGTTTTCCAGACTGCTCTGAATAGAAATCAGGCTGAATAGAAAATTCAGAATCAAGTAAGAAAACCCTCCCCAAAGGTCTGGCAGACTTTGGTGGAAAAGTGACCTTTGTTCAAACAACCGGCAACTGTCGATCATGAAATCCTCAGCCACAGCCCAACACTAAGTTTATTTTGCCAACTGTTTGTATTGCCTGCTGTAGACTATTACTCCCATACTTTTCCAACAGTTGCAGCACATTTTCCACTTCTTTGAATGGTTTATTTTAAATTGAATGTCACACGTCTATTGAAAAGAACGTGGAAACAGACTAGTGTCTACATCTTCCTGGTGATTTCTGGATACCGATGAATGCCAGTGCATGCCACAGTGTGTCCTTCAGAAAGGACAGAGTTGGACTCATGCTTTACCAGATACCCTCAAAGTTTGCTGGACTAGGCACAACTTACTTTTTCTTATAAGCATAATTTTCACATCAAAATATTGGCTTTGGCTTTCTATTTCTCTTTTCCTATTTTGCAGAAAACTTCTACCTATACCAAAGTAAATAATTCATAGTCATCATATCCCAGCTGTACGTTGAAACGAGTACAGAAAGTAGATTGCAACACAGCTGTATATTGAAACGAGTACAGAAAGTAGTTTGCAACACAGCCAAAGAGTATATTCCTGTGCAGAAATAATTTTGCAGCTCCATTATTTGCAATCAACTAGCAATGCTGTGCTTCAAGGGTTGATTTTGATACCCTGAATAGAAATGCTGTTTCCACTTCTCTGTCTTGTTACAAGAGACTTGACAGCTCAGCGTGTGCCTTGTTACTAATCCTGTGGTTTCATTCATAGCACCTGGAGGTCACATCAGGGGTGAAGTTGCCAACCTCAGTGAAGCGTGCATATCTATGTCCTGATCAACCCTTCCTCGGCTTAACCTTCATCTTGTCTGCACACTCCAATCAGACTTAAAAAACAACCTGGAAGTTTGTTCTAAACAACTGGAAGCACACAAAGACCCCACATGCATCTTAAAGGTACCACTGTGTATATGCAACAGGTCCCTCAGGAATCTGACTCACTTTTTGTGCCAGTCACTGGAATTAGACCTAATAAATCAAAATAAGGCTATAAGCCAAGCAATGCATCTTTTTCAGTGGATGGCAGAATACAAATGTAATAATTTGTTCTGATTATGGTGTTTGATTACTGAGTGTTAGAAAAGGCTCAAACAGAATGTAACTTTTAATTATGCCATTTTATGGCAGTTCATTGCAAACCCAGAAGCTCTTTCAGGGCCATGCAAGAGTTTGCCTCATTCCTGATAAAGCCTGAAATATGTCTTGGTGCCTTCTATAGCCTCTGGGTATAGTCTGTATTCATTCTTGCAGATCTCACTGTTGATTTGCTATATTTTGCTACTGCTACCCTGGCAACCCTATGAAACACAAAGAGCTTATTTCTGCACCTCTCTTTTATATGAAAAAAATGTATTTAGATACTTCTAAATAAACAACACCTGCTATCTAATGAAAACCCATGCAAGAGTGTAATATTGTTGTCCTTATGCAAATTATGGTTGACCAAGAGTTGCAAATAAATGCACCGCAGAAGCACTGCATTTCCTCTGCATACATTACACAGAGCACGACTGCATATTTCTCTCCAGGAAATCCTTGACATAAATATGGTGGCCTAAGGCTGAAGGAAGAAGGTGGGATTTGAATATGCTACGGCTATTTGAATGTCTTATGTGTGTAATTGAGGCCAGAAATACTCCCAGTTGATTTTTTTTTTTTTTACTTAAATATCTCAAAGATTGATTCATTTACACAAACCTTTCAAGCCCCACCCCAGCAGGCAGCAATGTCCATTTGTGAAGTTCAGACAAACTAAGAGCAACTCACATTTCACTATTTCCTATATTCTGCTAAAAAAAAACAACCCAAAACTTAGCAGCATCTATCACTGAAGTGAAGCAAAAGCATGAAGAACCCAAGAAATCTCATGTTTGGGTTAATACGAAAGCCTGTGTTCCTCTGGGCATAACAAGAGTATTGTGGTCCTCTGAAATTAAAATCAGTTCCCTATTTCCTTAATGGTTGTTGCTGCCCCCACCCACCCCCAGTCCATGGTGAACGCTGGTGTGGGCAAGAGTGTGGAAAGGGGAGGGAAATGCAGGTGGTAGTAGATCCTCCGGAGTTTACACATGGAGAGACAATGCAAAAAGTCAGAAAAGCCACAGAGGTGGATGCTATAGTTAGTGTCGGCGGCAGAAATGAAGGAGAGAAGATATGTTCAAGAGATGCTGCACAGAAAAGCAGAAGCATTTCACAGAATCTCAGAGATGGGGGAGGAGTGAGAGTTGACACCACTGTTGTGAGTCTGTGGCGCACGGGGCGGCGGTGGAGCTGTCAACATGAACGGGAAGAGGAGGAGGCTGGGAGGATTTTGAAGGATAGATAAAAAGTTCAGGGTCTGAGCTGTTGGGCTTCAGTTGTCAACAGGACATCCAGAATCTGCCAAGGAAAAGGGAATGGAAAGAGAGAAATCTATGAATCATGAGCTCTGGATGGCAATTAAAACCCCCATGCCATGAGCTGCTCTGTCAGCAAGCCCCTCTCCTGCAGCATGGGTGGAAGCTGCTCAATACTTGGCATTTTCTACCCAATTTCCTAGAGGAATTCATGCAATCCATTGTTCACATCTACCTTCTAATTATGCTCCCGTGGCAATTAAGCATATATAAATCAGAGGTTTGCCTGGACTGTCCCAATGAGCCCACCTTGCCCCCAGGTTTTAGGCCAGAGGTCCCAGAGATGGGCTGCCAAAAGACATAGATACATACTTAAGAAGCCCATATCAAGTTCTGAATCTGTTTGTACCTCATGTTTTCTTGGGGCCACTGCAATACAGCAGGACTATGTGCGGTCTTTATCAGAGCTGCCAGTGAACATACTGCTTTGGGCTAGTTTTGCACTGCACAGCGGGGTCAGGAGAAGAAAGCCACAGTGCTTTGAATAGAACATCTAGTCACCATTTCGGCAACTGCAGGACCTTTATTTTAACGTATGATTCACCCTTACATCTTAAGGGATTCTTGGGCAATTTCACATATCTCTAATTCCATTTTTTAAAAAGGATTTAAAAGCAAACATTTTCTCCTCAGAGCCTGTGAATGGAAATGTGAATCAAGCACCACTAACACAGTCATAAATTAGGCAATTATGTCCCCTCCCACTAGGCAAATGGCACTACCTTAAGGTATAACGGAATGTGCGGTTCCAATCCCTACACCTGGCATCTTGTGATGCCCTCATCCCCAGGGAAGTCTCCCTGCCCCGCTCTCCAGCACCCAGGGGAGAAGGCTACACCCAGTTCCCACCACAATTGCCCTGTGTAGGCTCAGATGAGCAGCCTGACCTGGGTGGGGATGGGCATACTGTACCCCTGAAATAAATATCTTTGTACCTGCCAAGGTGATACAGACTCTGAGAAAGACCTCCAGAAGGAAGTCAGCTGGAGGAACTGTACACACAGCTTCCAGGATCCTTCAGAAAGCCCCACCGCTAAGCTTTCCTCCAGAAATCCTCACTGTAATCACTTCACAACCACACTTGTCCCACGTAAAATAGGCTTGAGAAGGAGCTCAGGCTGCTTCAAGCTTTCCTGCTTGTGAAAATGTCATCCTCCTGTTCGCAGTCATACGAAATGGGCCATATTCCCTCCCCAGTCCCCGCTTTTCTCCCAGGGAAAGGAACACCCCTGGGGCAGTGCTGGCCATGTTTTTCACATTATTTCTCTTTGGGTTCTCAGAAACATCTTCCTACAGCCTGGCCAAGGAATACGTCCAGGGAGAGCCGCATCTGGATTAGTACATAAAGTTGAGTCAGCTCCTCTGAAGTACAAAACAAGCAAACAGCCCCCGACACATAACTGTGGGTCATGGGTACAGATTTTAGATGGATGTCAGAATTCAAAGCAAAGCTTAATGGCATTTACTGTTCAGAAACAAGCCTGTCTTATTATTATTTTTAGTACGTTTCTCAGACTTGTCATTATGTACTTCTGATTTACAGTATTAATGCCAGGCAACTGTGTTACCTTTATTCTTCCCTGCAGGATTACGTGAGAATATTCTTTAGAAAGAATATCACACTGGGCTAAGGTTAAAAAACAATCAAGACATGTAGCAAGCTCCAAGGTGCCTTCCCATATCTCTGAAATATAAATGATTCCCTGGCATAAAAGATTCTGAAATACATAGCCATAAAGTCAAAGCTTTGCTAAGCAAATAACAAATACAAGAGGAAGCTCTCCTTCCAAAGGCTCTGAATCACGCCGACAGCTACGGTATGCGTGAAGCTAAAATATTTCTGAAAAAGCCAAAAGCTGTCAACAGAAGGTAGCAAAGCACTGGCCAGTTCCTAGACTTTGACTATAATTCACACAGAAATACACACTGGGGGGATGGACCTACAGCTTAGAAAAAGTGCAGTATGTGTTTCTTGGAGACTTTTATATCTGGGTGTTAAAGACTGAGGGTCTTACGCTCTTCTGCCAGTGACACTCACTAACTAACTGGTAACAGCTAAATACTAACTGGTACCAGAATATCAAACAGCTTGGGGATTTCTTCCTGCCTCCTGAGATCAAATACCACTACTGGATATAATCAGTCAAAACACACAATCTCACTTTGCTTTAAAAAAATCCTGTCTATTAACAACTGAGGAATAAAGTCATCATACATTGAATAAATTACTTAAGTTGGATGCTGTGTATGAAATCAATACTTGTGTTTTAGAACTCAAAATGAGACCATAAGACTCCTTTTTCTTTGACAAACACATTTTTCTTTTGCCAGAAATACAAGAAAACAATTTTTAAAAGCCCAGCTGGGCAAACCATCTCCAAAGATTCAACAAAGCTTCTCCCACTGTCATGTCAGCATACCTACACATAACAGATTCTGGTGTTCAAGATTAGTCTTCCAAATACATCTCCTCCATGTATTTGATCCAGCCATGGATCAAACACATTAATTTATATTTCATTGTGCAGATGTGAATTCCTCCATCCACAAGCAGTTGCTACATCAAGGAGAGTGGATTACTTCAGTGTCTGTGCTCCAAGGAAGCATGTTTCCCTGTCTGCTGTAAAGAAAAAGTAGGGAGCACAGAAAATTACTCCAGTGGGTTAGAGTATAAAAACCCCAAGTGTTTAAAAAGGAACCTGCAAGAATACCAGAGGGGCAAGGCTCAAGGTCTTTGCAGGCAAGGACAGGCATGGTTTTGCCCTTTTCAGCTGCCTTTCCACCCAAAGCTGCAGGAAGGAGCAGTCCCTCAGCCAGGTTTGTTGTCCCTGGGCTACCAGTTTGCAACCATGGAGTTTCAATAATTTCAAAGGGTATAAACAGCCAGCTGATATGTGGGGATGAAGCAGAGCAGAAGCAGGAGTACTGGGTTTTCTGTTTCCATCCAGAAGTATAAAGTTCTTGAGCTGTCCCAGTCACAACAAGTGGTGTGCACAGGAATCCAGCGCTTGGGCACGCACACGGCAGGCACACATCCAGGGGTGGCACCAGGGAAACCCACTGAAAAACAGCAATATTGATCCAATGGGCCATGGTCCAGGCAAGTATCACTAGCACGTGGGAAGTACAAATACATTTCCACACCTTCTCTAAACCATAGCCTCTATTAGTTTAACCTGTGTCACTGCAATTTTCTTTTTTTCTTGTTCCTTCTTCTTTTTTCCCTAGGTATATAATGCTTCTTGAATGTGAAATACTTGCCAGAAGACATAAAGAAATAATGTCAGAGGCCTGACATATAGCATGAAAGACAATGAGCCAGACTTTTCCTAAATTCTGAAACACAGCCTACAAGGTATGTCCAACAATATTTCTTCTTATTGCAGATTCCAGAAGGAGTTACTGAATTTTTTATCACAGTGAATTTAACTTCTTTTTTTTAAGAGACTGTGAATAGAGAGAGTGTTATATATTGAGTAATTCAAGCTAAAGGTATATAGCTGTATCTCTGCTAAAGGCTTATACATAAGATTATGCAGATCATTAGTCAGCTAACTTCAAGCACTGTAACATGCTACATGCTGAAATACCCAGTAATCTGTTCTACAAGAGAAGTCATAGTCGGTAGTGATCAACCTGATTTGCCTGACAGAACCCTACAAAATTTCTAAAGAAAGTGCAGACCACAGGATTGTATTTAAAAATCCTGACAGAAGCCTTGTTTTTACTACTTACTTTCTGTAATCCCCATAAGCAAGCATAAGCTGCTGGAGGTCCAGGTGCAAGAGGCTGAAAGGCACTTTCAAAACCAAACACAAAAACATGGCACACTGTCTGTTCATATCCCACAGGTAACCATTTATCAAGCCCAGGATAAAAATCTGGCAAGTTTCATATTAAAAGTGCCAGAATGAAATAAGTAATATCCTGAATGCACATGCAAGTGTTTCAGTGCAAAGCAACTAAAAAAAGAAAGAAAAAGAAAAAACCCTGTCTGCCCGACTAGCCCTTATAATCGTGTGCAGCCTGAAAAGAATGAGTAAGAACAAGTAGGCACCAGCATCATTTGTCACAAGCAGGCCTAGCAGCTCTTGGTTATGTTGCACAGAAAATTAATGTTATATATAAGTCTAAATTCAAGTTTGCTTTCCTATCTCCTATTTATGACAAAGACAGAGCTTTGGGAAGCAGAGATGAAAATATCCTTTAAAATTAAGATCCCAGTTGAGCAGAGTACTGGAGCACTGAGGCACTTCAAGTTTGCCTGGTATTATTCAGGCACCCAAACTGCGAGTGCAAACCACCAAAATCTTCAGAATGCAAGAGCAGCTTTCTCTAAACAAGTAATCTTACCATAGATGGATCTTTTCGATTCAATTTCCAAGCAAAGCAATGTTTTGTGATTTAGTCCCACTAAACCTTAACAAAACAGCATGAGGAACGCATCTTTAGCTCAACTGTTGGTACAGTCTATCAATATTAAAATAATCTGGTGTGGACTGGCTTGCTAATAAGCCAGCATTTCAGAGATGTTGCAAAACAAAACTGTCTTAAATGTGTGATTTGTGGAGGATATAAAACATAAAACCTATGAAGAAAAAAACGCTGCCATTGGCACAGCAAGATTAAAAAAAACAATTACAAGGCTGAGTACATTAAAATAAACTTGGTGCAGTCATTCCTGACAAAAGTCCTACTGTCGGTAATTGCACGTATTTGGACTTGTAATTGTTAAAAATATCACATTGCAAGTGTTTGATGCATCTGAGATTCTGCTTCTGAAAAGCCATACAAAATTCCCAATAGAAAACTCAGGTTTTGTTTTAACATGAGCTCCTGTAATATTTGATTCTTTGCTGCTTGCTCTTTTACTGTTTATTGCCTTGGGATCAAAGATCCATTTTGTAGTGAAAATAAATTCCAAATCATTGTTTGCATGCTCCTTTACCATGAGAGACATAAGAGCCAGAGTGACTGATTCCCATTCATCTCCCCAGATTCCTGGTCCTCTAGGGATTCCAGAGCAGCAACGTCAGATTGCAATGGTTTAATAGGGCTGCTGTTGTCTCACTACCGTGGCTTTCATTTCCAGTCATCAAAACCCAAACTCAACAAATTTGCCCAGCAAAGACCAGCAGACAAGATCCTGGGTGATGCCTGAATTCTCCTTCAGCAGATAATACGTTAAATTACACCTAAAATGGATGCTGCGTTGAAGTGCTCCAAATCAACTGTCACGAAATGACAATCTCAACAAAGCTATGCACCACCATTTAATTAATCAACCAGCCAAAAACTCAATTTTACAAAATAAATAAGAATCTAGGAAGTCCCTCTTATGTATTTCAACATCAAGCTAACTTTCCTGAAATAAGAGAGTACAGATCAAGCAGGCCAGGGCAAAGTGAGGGGGGATGCCTGATTATTTAGTTATTAAAAATATTCTTGTTATTTTATATGCAGTTCATTGGTATTTACACACTCTTGACTTGCAGTGTGATCTGCAAACATTGTAATGGATCTACCAAAAAGTTACGTGGTCACTGTCGTGTTCACAAGCTCATGCTTGTGAGACACAAAACCATTTGTGTTGCCATTTCCTAGAGTGAACGTCCTGTCTAAAACACACCTACACCTTGCACAGCAAGCACTTTGGAAAGTCCTCTTTTCTCTCGGGGAAAATATGGCTTAGTAACAGAGCTTTCTACTATACCATCAGTACAGTTTCTCTTTTGACACCTGTCATTTCCAAAAACCCTGAGGAACTTCAGCACCCAATTTCTAGGCAGGAAAAAGTGGCATTCTGTGTGTGTTAGAAAAAGTCATAACCTAATCTGTACATCTGAATTGCATTATTGTAGGTCCCTTTATTCTCCCTTCAAGCACAGCCTTTTTCTTCTGAGCTTCTCAAGATCAGTAGACACAGATGTTGGCAGAGGAATGCAACACAGCAGTTCGGGTAGCACCCTGTCTGCACGTCATTGATGTCACCATTGATCACAACTCAGTCCAAAACCTTTTAAGCAGATAAATTAAAGCACACAAGTGAAGTTTTCTTGAACTCAGGGAAATTATCTGTCTGCCAAGTTAAGACTTGGGCTTCTGTATGCTGTTGAATGAGGACACTGCTTGTCACTTTCAAAGTTATAGGTTGGAAGGGAGAAACTAGTCATCCATATACATCTGTGGTATACCAGGAAAAAGACACTATCCTTGCTCAATACCTTCAACAAAACAGTTTTGCCAGACTCCAATACAAATCAGTTATTCAGACATGGAAATGGTAGCTGGTGGGACCTCCTGTAACAACTCTCCTGTTCCTCTTAAATGGACTGTGGAAATTTTTAATCACTGTTCTTAGAAAGCACACTCCTTAGCGAGCATTTAAGAAGTTGCACACTTATGAAACTTCAGAAAAGTCGTCCAGAAAAACTTACCACGTCTCATCTAAGTCTAGACACTTGACCTTTTCAGTGTCTGCTGATGCAAGATGTTCACCACGTAACATTGCTTACTTGGCTTATCTTGGATTAAAAACCTTCACAAAGCTAACAAACCTTTTGCCACAGCTGCAATCCCCACATGGCCCTCCCAGACGCCTTGCTCTGGTTATCTTGCCTTGCTCTGATGAAGTTTGGATGCAGCAGATAGGTCATACCACCAACACACGGGCCTTAGTCCAACAAGCCCTCAACACATCTGCTCCACGTCCTAAGAATCAGGACAGAAAGGGGTAACCACAACTGCGCTACGCACCACCGAAACCTCCACCCGCGTCAACATTCCCAAGTGCGACAGGAATGCAAAAAATTATTTAAGGTCAGCAATTTGTTTGTCATTGCACATTAGGCACCTCCTCCCTTTCTGGAAAGCGTGCTGAAGCGCGGGGCTCGCCGAGGCAGGGCCACCGTGCTGGGCTGCTCGGCAGCCTGCTCTCTTGTGGCCTCATTAGCCGAGCTCTTGCAAGCGAGGCAGCCGAGCGGCGTCCCAGATTTTCACGCACCAACTCTGACATTTATAAAGTACTTTCAGTCGTGACAAGATCAAAAACTCAGCATTCTTTCAAATCTCATAATAACTCTCAAAAACCCCCAGCACAAGGCTGGAAAAAAAACCCCGCAACTGAAAATGATAAACCTCTTATTAGATAAAACTGGAGGAATTATGGGATTCCCCCCCACCTCCACCTCACTCCAGGCCTTCATTTGATTTCTGCAACATACTTTGCTCTTAGAAAACACTAATCACATTACCTCCTGGACAGGCCTCATTTGCAATCCCTGCAGTCCTTCCCATCGGCTCTTCCGCCAGCAACTTACTCAGTCGCTTGTGGCTCTTGTCTCATTTTGGGCTCTCAACCATCTACTCCTATGATTATATTTAAATGTCAATGTGAGACAACTCCACTTTGCATGTTAGAGCATTACCCTCTAGCCAAGCTTAAACAGAAGTTGTGTTAGGGCTTGTAGTCTAAATTATTTGTTCTGAGTTGGATAAAGGGACTGTTTTGTTTTATGTATTTTGCCATAAAAGCTATTGATCAAAACAATGTTTCTTGTGTGCTTGCACTTAAGAATTGCTAGAAGTGACTGAGGTGGAGGGGAGGGGGAAAGGTTGAGAATACAGTAGAATTGAGTCTCCCTTGGTCACAGCAAATTGTATAAAAGATACCAGTATAGAACGACACGTCGGCTGTTGTGTATTCATATAGGTAAAATTCTTAAGCTATTCTTCACTCATAATCATCCATAAGAAACATATGACATACGGTGCTCTCCCTTCCTTGCAACCACACATTCCTGTTATCTATGGTGCGTTTGGACTCTCCTTGCTGCCGCATGTCATGGGATGGACCTCTACGTGCTACCACTGAACCACCAGCATCAGTAATAATTGAGGACACCTTGCGCTTGCATAACATAACTAATCCAGAAGGACAGCACTGAGTTTAATCTATTTTTTATCTGACTTGAGAGCCAAGAGCTTGGCCAATACGTGTGTTTCAACAAAAGCAGATTGTACCCTGAAGGTTGCAGTTGTGCTGGACCAAGCAAGGGCATTACCATCTCGGCTAACAACATAAAACCACGTGGCACAGATGATGGAGGAGGAAATGCTGAAGGCATCAGGTAACCAATTCCCTGGGAAAGCCTCTTCCTAACTTCCAGTGTTAAAGACTATGTAATTCTCAAGAAATGGAATATTTCTATCCTTTTCAATTTTCTTGGTTGCTATACAAGTATTAAGTCTTTGCTTTTGCAACCCTAGATGTTCTTTTAATCTATACTAATACCCAGCTTTTCTTAAATCTGGATAACTTTATGCCCAAGTAGCATGCTACAGCTTATCTATTTGCAATATTGTAGAAAAAAAAGACAGCTGAATACTTGAGACAGGCTCTGTTTCTTCTGTCTTGTAATAGCTCTATTGACAGCTCCTACCTAGAGTAAGCATGACAGAGTCCCTGAAGTACACGTGAATCAAAGCAAAATAATAACAGGAGCATACACATGGACAAAAGGAGTGACAAATTTTCTGGGTTAGAAGTTATACAGTATTGTTACTTATTACTCTAAGGACTTTGTTTTTATTTTCCTTCTGTTGATTCATGGCCTTTTACTTACTTTTTTTACTTGTTTATTCCAAATATAAAACAGCTATTAAATCCAAGCTGTTCAAAAAAATACACAATTGAGAACATTTCAACTATAAACAATACTTGCAGATTCTCTCTATGAAAACCATAACTAAAAAGCAGAGTGACTCTTCAACACAATGAAATCACAGACAAAATAGGCAGGAAACAATTTAAAAAAACAATAAACCACACACTGCCATTCCAGACCTGCTTAATAGCATTCCAGGGCTTTATAAAAAGTAATGATCATCAACCATGAGAGCAGACTTTTAATTAGCAAACTGATGTATTCTATAGAACGGAGAGTCACGTTACATTGTTTTCAAGAGTCTCAGGTGTGTTTATACGACTTACTAAAATGAAATCTTTCATTCAACCTAAGCTGGGCAACCGTATGCAGCATAAAATACAAGTTCTTGTTTACATAGTGAAATTGTGATTAATGTGCACCATATGGAAGCACGGGCCAGCCCCAGCAAACAGTTGTGTCTGTACAGAAACTCGTAATGGGTTTGTAAAAGAGGCGACCTGGCACTTTGCTAGGGAATGGCAAAAAGGATTTAAACAGAATATCCACCAATGGGTTAGTAACTTTCAAAATAGCAACACTGGCAATTAGAATAAATAAAAAATAAAAATTTAAGTAGGCAAAATAATTCTGCAAGTAGCGGTTATGAATGTGGTAGATAATCAGGACAGGTACTTAGGACATGGGGATTATATGTGGGTTTTCATTAACAGAAAGAATGCAAGTGATATTTCATCTAGCAAATTGCATAACCAAACTGAAAGATTAAGCTAGCGTGTTAATCTGAATCAGAAATGCACAGGAATGTATAATTAATGTATTGTTCAGGCAGCTCCTGGCATGACACAGAATGCCAGTAAGCAGATCACCAGGCAGTGTAACCTAGCACAGCTCCAGGCAGCTGCAATAACCCACAGCAGCTGAAAATACTCTCCCTGCTGCCCCAAATTAAGGTAGCTTCCATGTTAACACACTCTTACTGTATGTCTTGCCGTATAGTCGGTATGATTAACAGAAAAGGGGAGTTAAAGGTATTCCCTGAACACAGTTATGTCATTTAAACAATACTATCCAGATTCTTAGCAGTCCTTGTGCTTTTGCTCCATTTTCACCTAAGTTGGCCCTGACGCTGGAGCAGATGCAAATTTCTGGACTCCTGGTAAGTCTCACTAATTTGAAATAAATGATGTATAAACATGATTGAAACAGCAGAGCCACAGACCATAAAATCTTTATCTATGGTGTGTATCAGAGACAGGAGACCAACTCCAGTCTAATAGCTCAAAAAGTTTTGGGTTTTGTTTTTTTTTTAATTAGTGTTAGACAGAGAAGAGCCCGTGAAGTTGTCACTTGCCAGAAAAATGGAAGCTGTCCTGCCTAACATCACCACACAGGTCTGCCCTGTAACCCTTCCATACAATGCAATCATAGTTTGCAGCTGCTGAGTTCAAGACTGAACATATCCCACTATTACATATGCCTAAAGCAAGTATTTGGGGCGGGGGGTGGTGGTTTTTTTTGTTTGTTTGGCCCTTTTTTTGGTTATTTTTTAATAAGGTAGGCAGAATAAAAGAAAGGATGAAGAACTAAATATTAAGTAACTTAAATTTTCTACCATTTCAGAAGCAAAAATCCTAAGTATATTAATCCCAAAAGAAGGGGAAAGTCCATGGCTTGCAGTCCTGAAAAGTTTATAAGGTTTGTAAGAGTCCAGCCCCAAGGGCTGTAACTGAACTGTGTTGAGTTGGGCCAAATCCGACTTTTTGTAAAACTACAAAAGTTTTTACTTTCCTGTCTCTTTTATAGTGCTAATTACAGGTGCAGAGCTGCTAGAAGCTGGATCAAAACCACTGCCACAATATTTGATACAAGATCACTCAGCTTTTGGAGCTTAAAACCCTCCTTGACCTGTGACTGAACAGGCACTTGTCCTGCAGAGCGTTCAGTTTCTGCCAAACTTTGCCAGTTTAAAGGGTGTTACAAACAAATGCACCATTAACAGTTTACTCATCCAACACTTAAAAAACCACCCCAAAACCACCAAGAACAAGCAGCAAGCTTTAAGAAATATGCTCAAACAGCTGACATTAATCTTGAATGAGTCTGCTTCTGCTTCTAAGTCTCAATAAAATCTTCAAAACAGACTAAATTTCTAGAAACTGAAACAGCCTAGTGGGGTGTTGCCCCTGCCTGATTTTCTGTAGAGTATCTAAAGACTTATTTTCAAGTACCGGTACCTGTTGAGGAGTGGGGGTAGCCTGAGGCTTGACTGCACACCTGGGGAGCACTGATGTCCCCCGTCCCTGTTCATGACACGCACAGCTTAACCATGATGTCCCCGTACCTGTTTCAGGTTTGATCACCAGTCAGATGCTCTTCCAAGGGAGCTGAGCCGAAATGCAACATGAGCCAAGCTGACGCCTCCCATCCTTCTACCGAGCTTGGGTTTGAATTACTCTTCCCGAACAAAAATGAGAAGATCCCCCAGGATAGGAGCTCTGTGCAAAGGGACTGCTTAGAAGTTTCTGCTGTGGGCTACTCTTTGCCATCTAGCCATAGAGAAATGGGTCCAAAAGGGCTCTGGAAATGGAAGTGACCTGGCAGTTAACACAGGAGACATCTGAAGCACGTGGGAAGCAGGTGCTTCTAAGAACCCTTTGATGACAGAAGCCAGCAAGACCACCTGAATTGCATCAACAACAGACAACTCACACATTTGGTCAGAATTTCCTATTTCAAACCCCTCTGCCAATTCCTTACGCCGCTGTAAACATAAAGAGCAAAAAACCAAAGCTCTTTTTCTCTAAACATGAATATTTGGCCAGAAGCTAAACTATGGCACCCAACGCCCTGAGACCCCTGTGGAAACGACACCCGTGGGGTGTGGGGTGGGTCTCGTGTTACCCAAACACATTACTTGAGCATAGAGAGGAAATAACTTGGGAAGAGGAACTGCCCCTAGCAGCAGCGGTATTTTCTCATGGGCATTCAGGTCTCTACACACGGAGATGGAGACTGATTTTTGGGGGGCAAGTCATGGTGAATGGATTGGGGGGAGCTATGCGAGAGACCGCTGCGTGTTTGAGCCTTTGCAAATGGTTTCGCTCTGCAGAGCGTGGATACGACCATGACCATGAGCTCAGAGCAGAGCAAACCACTCACTCGGCTGCTGCCTCCTCCTCCTGCCCCTGGAAAGCAGGCAGGGAACAAGCGTATCCAAATCCCATGTGGTTCACCTTTTGGACGCTGAACCACCTTCTGCCTGGTCCCACAGCTGGTTTCAGGTTCTGCTGCTGAGCAGATTTACCCGACGTGGTGCTCGCAGGAGTGTACAATAATGAGAGCAAAACAGGCTCTTCATTTCAGGGGTGTTTGTATGCTAAGAAGGTCGTGAAAGCATAAATCAGGCCAACAGACCTGCAAAAGCCTGCTCTGTATTCCTTCAATTCTTCTTGCCTCATTTTCTTCCCTCACATATTTTTACCTTCTTTGCCCTGCTCTGTTTGGAAACTCATCTAATTGTCACTTGAGATGACAAATGTCCTTTGCCTCAGTGCCCCTTCCTTGGTAACGGATGTTTCCTTTCTGTATCACTCTGCCTGTAGAATTCATTTTCTTAATTAAGTGATGTCTGCATTTATCACTTCCTAATTTTTATTTCACATCTTTCTATCTCTTTTTTCTTGGCAAGTATGCTTAAAAACCACTGCTCATGCTCTTTATTTTATAAGCTGAGGTTTAAACATCATAAATCCTTCCCTTAAAAAAGCACCAACTTCTGGTACCGTGGTTAGCTTTCACCTTAACCTGCTGGTTTTGCTATTTCCAATAAAACATGAACATGCATTCAGTTTAGCTCTGGAAGAAAAATGAGGCATAGTGTATTGATCAAAAAGGTTTGAAGCCAAAAAGTGCTATTCCGATCATTAGTTTGACAGTCCATACAACACAAAACAAACATTTGTCCCTGGGATTCCTGCCTGTGGTAATTCCATTTAAGAGCTACTTGGTTGCTTTTAGGTATGGATTTTCAGCCTGCTGACCTGAAGTTGGCCATGTTAGAATTAAAAGAAACCAGAAAATATTACATTCTTCACTGTCTTTTGATCTGTTTGTTCTTTTTGCTATCACTGCACTACTGTACTACTTTAGAGTCAATCAAGAAAAACACCTAGTTTTCAGCAATGATTGTGATATTATTTTTTTTCACTTTTGCTACCAAAACTATAATCAAATGTTTCATCCACCATCTGATTTTAAAAGAGGCCAGAGACAATAAGCCATCTTCTAGAGCAAGAATTAGTGAAGGCTAAGTTCTTCTTAACTGAATGGGGAAAAACAATAATCAACAGCATCCACCAAAGTTTTTATGCTGCTACTTCCTATGACCTCCCTCAGCACCACAACCCTGTTATAAATAGGGCTTTCTTCTGCAGGAAGAAAACATTTACCCAGAACATGAAAATAATTTGCTTTTTTATTGTTTTCATTCTCTTCCCCTCTTCCTTTCCTTTCCTCCTCCAATTTTCATCCATCAATACAGCAACGGAAGCAAAGCAGGAGAAAGCAAATGCATTTCAGTGGCATGATACTTGGTACGGGGCGAGCAAAACGCCACTTGCATTGATGGTACCTGGGATTTCTTGGCAATCTCCCATATAAAAGCTAGCCGGGGTCAACACTACTTAACCTACAAATTCAAATGAAACAGAATACATTCAATCTGTTCGATCTACAGACCTTATAATATCTGACATCACCCATACTAAAAAGGGTGTCTAATTAAATTAAGATAGTGATTGTTTTGACTTAAGTCTGAAGAATTAGCAATCCATACTCTGGGAAAATGGCAACAAAGGGAGAAGATGGAGAGTTTCCCCCACAGAGCGCCGACCCCTCCGGTTCATCCCTCTGTGTTTCACAGCACTCAGCTGGGGGGTCAGCTCATTTGTGGGTCTCCCACGCCACACCATGGTGGGGCAGAAAGGGATAGCCGTCCCGCAGATGCAGCAATGACTTAAGACCCATCACACAGTTCATCTCACTCTGCATCTATAATGAAAACAACTCTATCTGGACAAGTTATTTAAATACCCTTCACAGTCAATGGAGACAAAGAAGCCCTTCTAGGATATGAGTCATCTGATCCACCGAGATGTATACCTTAAAATAGAAGTATTGTGCCTAAAGGAAGGATCTGCTTCCATCCCTTCATTAGGAAGGGGATCTCTGTGAGTAGGTCAAACATTGAGATCCACAATTTCGTGAGATATCTAAATTAATGAAATTAATACAAGTCAGTGTCCAAGTTAGTCACATGTATTAGAAACAATTTAAACTGCTAAATAGCCCCAGAACATGAAATAATAATTGGTCTAGTTATTCAACCCACTTGGCTCCCAGCTTTAGTGTATTTGCTGGGAAAAAAAAAGTCACGGTAAAATATGATTCAATACATACTCCTACAGCCTCAGCGTCTGGTGGACCTCTGTGCTAACAGGGTAGGTCACGGTACACCCAAAATGTCACAGCAAATGATCTCACGAGGGAATTACATGGGTCACAGAAGAAAAGAGCCAAGAAAAGAATTTTATACCTGTCACTCCCTGTATAAAAACTTCAGACAGTCAGAGCAGACACTCTGCTACACACCCAGAAAAGACAAGGAAATGAAAGGGAAAGGAGGGAAGAGAAAGCAAAGGGAGATTGTTAGGCCTCTATGAAATACAAGATGATTAAATACTGTCAGGCTTTAATCCCTGCTGACAAGCAGAGCTGCATGAGAGATACGGGTTGATTAATTATGAGGAAAAAAAGCTGTGACACAGGCATATGAGGCAGAAACACCAAAAGGAGGGATTTGATATTTATTTATTTATTTACTTTTAAATAAAAGGCATTCGCTAAAGAATGGAGAGCCACTCGTCTGGATCTAAAACTTTCAGCCCTACTTCTAAATCCTAATGCAGTCTCCCAGCACATACCTGGAAAAAAAAAGATCTCACGGTTGAATTTGCTTTTCATAACAGAATTGAATTCAGGCCCTGTGTAAGCCTTTCTGGTCAATACTCTGGGTTTTATTACTAGTGGCAGCAAAGAACAACCCTGGAAAGGCTGGTCCGACGTATTGCAATGGCAAGCAGACCGGTGGGAAAAAGGACTGGTGTAAGGCATCCCTCAGAGCACAGAGAAAGATTTCAGAGGTGCAAAGTGAAGGTTTTGAGAAGCCAAAGTGTCAGGAGAGATGCAGTTCAGTAAGTATTGGTAGGGAACAAACAATTGTGATTATTTTCTCTTCTTTCACGTGACTAGTCAGTATTCAGAGCTTCCTTGGGTTATTTGCTGTTCTAAGAGAATTTGATCACAGCATTATATTTTTTGGTGTAGCCCCCTCCCCCTCAAATACAAAGCATAGTATACTTTTTTCTCTAAAAATAAATAAATAAAAATTCAATCAGAAACTTGTTGCTTTGCTCGCAATCCTAAGCCATGCTCTCTGGCCACAGCTCTGCCAAAAATAGTCTCCTGGGAGCCTTTTCACAGGGCTGTGCTCTGTTTGAGGCACCATATTGTCTGAGACGTGGTTCCTATTTCACCCAGACAAACCCTGATGAAACTCAATTACTTGTTCTAACACCCACAATTGATCTGGCATTTGGAAAGCGGTTTCTGTTGTTTTAGCAGTTGCTAAATAAATAGGGATTTAATTCTGGGCTGCCTGGAAACTAGTCAGCCTAGGTCTAGTATGGCACTGCTAAGGTGAGCTTTTGGCTTGTGACTTTAGAAAGATGACAGAACAACCAAAACAAAAGGAAAGAGCAAACAAAATAAAAAGGAAAGAATAGCTCTGTTCAATGGTACATTTCCCTGATACCCCAGCAAGGGGAATAGCTCATTTGAATTAATTCATTTTAAAGCTGAAAAGATATATGAGACATTCCCATAGTCTGGGGTAAGGGAAACCTGACTGAGACAACATCTGCTACCAGCCCAACTTGGATGCTCTAGCAAACTTCCCCGAATTAAAGCTAAAACTGTCAAGCCATTTTGGCTGCTGAGAGATGTGTTGTAATCAGGCATCTTATCAGGAAGGAACACATCCTAAAACGAGAGACTGAACAACCTCTACGTTACTGCAGGCGAAAAAAATCTATGGTTTGGAAATCGGAGGAGGAAGAAGCAGCTGTGCACGTTCTCACTCCTGATTTTCAAGCAGGGGAATTTGTCCTTGCTGCAGACACTGCCACCCATGGCTCCCTGGCCCGCGTGAGGGTATGTCGATCTGCAGCATGCATGGCAAGCACAGCCATACGCTTGCATCTGATTTATGTGCGGGCAGACTTACGATTTCTCTTTACACCCCAGTGAAGGCGTGTCGCTGTTTGAACGCACTGTATTTCTGGCCTGCTGACTTTCAGCTCAGCACCATCGTCCCTGGGATTTGAACGGCCCCTGGCACCGAAGCGCTCCCTTCTCCTCCCATGGCAGCAGGACCTGAGGATCACCCACCTCTGTTTAAGGGGCTCCCTGGCAGCGACTATATCAGGTGCCCTACTCTATCAAGGATTAATTTTTTTTTTTTCTTTTTTTTTTCCCCCCCCAGCAAGATGCTTGCTTCATCCTAATTTAGTCAGCAGAGATGACCAGGGCACTAGGAGGTGAAGAGTTCAAAACAGATTTAAAATCCAGGTTTTCCTTAATCGCAATTTCAGCTTTCCTCACTAAACCACTCAACCTTTTCAGATACCAATTCCAACAGCAAGAAATAAGAGAAGGAAAAGCAAAGAGAAAAAAGATACGAGAGAGGGAACAGAGAGAGGAAAACAGAGACAATCTATTATAGCCCCATAATTTCATCCTGCAAAATTTCAGTCTGCATGCACCACTGATTCAATTACTGTATACAGCTTTACCCTTCAGCAGAACTAGAATTACAGAAAAACCCATTTGTAAAGGTTAGTGAGAGAATTTTTCATTGACAGTGACCTGCTTCAATAGGGGCACACAATGTAAGGTAGGAATTGTATTTGCCTTACTCCTCCAAAACAGATATTTAAACCTGTTTTGGGCTGCAAGTGAAATATGTCTGGTGATCTTAATCTACTCCCCATAGAGAGCAAAGCCAAGGAACACTTGATTACCAGGTTCTTCGCAAAATACTGAACCTGGCATTACGGAGGATGTTTTCCTGGACAGAGGAGCTGATCCCTAAGGCATGTTTAGGAGTAGATAAAAAATTCGGAGTCACAGCTATAGCGCTGGCAGATCAGAAGGGGCATGTTTTAATGCTCCTAGCATCAGGAACTCCACTCTTCGTCTCACGTGGTCATGCTGTTGCTCTCCGAACCGTTTCTCTTAGCATTCCTTCATTGGTATTTTGGCAAATTGTATATACTTAAAGGCAGGTATTCTGGGCTCTGTGGGGCACACCCACTGCTGGATGCCAGAGGAGACTTGGCACCAAAGCTGCAGCTCCTCAGTGTCTTCACACGTGCAATTTAAAGCATTTCCCCGAAGTTGTTCTAACGTGCTCAAGAACATAAGGCCAAAAGGGCTATTTTGATGAGAAATAATTGGGGTTACTGCTTAAATATAATTTTTAATTACCTAAGCAATGGTAAGCGAGTTGCCAGCGTTTGTTAGACAGGGTAAAACCATATTCAAATATATTTTTTTCTCTCAAAACAGTATATTTCTCCAACATGTTTCATTTACCAAAGCTATAACCACAAGCATACAGAAGTTTGTCTGCAGTTCAGACTCTTGAAAACCATCTGATAAATAGCTGTCTTTTAAATCCAGGAGATCATGCCTATGCCTTGCTTAAGAAGAGCTCTCCAAAGGGAGCAGCAAAAGCATCTATGGTAAATCAGAGGCCACGTGGCTTCAATGAGCCTGGAGAAGGGCTGAGCTCACAGGACACCACTGATGCTGAGAAAAGATGGAATTATCATAACTATTTATATAATCAGCAACGCTAAGACAAGATACAGTAAAAGCAGTGAAATCACTACTAATTATATTATTCTAAACTTAGTGTTCTCAACCCAACATGGAGTTCTCCAGGGGAATTTTCTTGATTATTTTTTTTAATCAGCTAAATTATAGCCTTCCAAAAAACTCTGGGCAAATGACAGCTTATTCTTCAAGAAGACTGCTGTACAATTGGACTGGTGAAATATCAAGATCATTTCTGTGGAATATATTCCCATTTCCCATCCTAATTACTGATGGATTAGTTAGTGTCACTGGAATTATAATAATTTGCCTAAGTAGCAGGTTTTTAAATAAAGATGGAAATTGCATTCAGAAGCTCCTCTTCCACACATTATTTATACATACTGTGTGCCTGTTTACTCTCCATGCATGAATGGCTATTTTGTCCCTAAAGATCCAAGATAACATGATAACAAGGATCCTACAAGCGCATACACACTTTCATCTTTTCTCACTTGCAAGCATTTCCATTTACAGGATTATCATCATGCTAATGCACGTCTGCCAGCTGTCGCCCTGCTGCATTTTACGTTCGCAGCGGTGCCTTCCTCTCCCCCTGCACATGCACCTGCATGACACATGCAGGGGGTTGTTAGTTCATTCTAGCAGTGACTAACTCCCTCTCCACCTTCAGAAAAGATAAAAAAAACCCTCCTTCCATGTTCCAGCTGCCATGCAGGTGGGCTAGTTGGTTGAAGACCACGTTCCCTCTCATCCAAGCAAAACCCTCTCCTGTGCGGAGCTCGTGGCTCCGTGCTGATCCCCTTCAGGCGATTGATTCCCCCCAGGGTGATACCACATGCCGTTTCAGCCACTTTGTGGTATCTTCCTCCTTCCCTCTTTGGCTGTTTCAGTCTCAGCATGGCTTCCCAAAGGCTATGAGGTTTTTTTCTGTTTTCGTAATTCATTTGCACAAACAAAAACATTTAGTACTACAACACAACAAAGCCTTCTGGAACAGGCTAGGCATCACTAACTTGTCATCACTATGCTGTTTTTAGCTGGCTGATTGCTTTTCCCCCTTCACAAATAAACGTAAAGTATTTGGAGGAGAGAGGAGGACTTGTTTTCAAACTAAACCAACCTCTCCAAATCTTTGCCATCTGCAACCTCCCGCTGGACCGGGGGAAGAGTGCCGTGCTCGGGCCATGTCCAGCAGGCTCCAGAAACTGGTTGAGTACAGGTCCTGGCAAGAAAGCATCCTCGGTCTCCCTGTCCATCCCCTCATCTTCACCAGCCCTGCACCAGACTATGAGGCCAAAGACCTACAACAACACTAACCCTAACCCTGCCCTGAACTCCCTCCTGACAGCCATACCTCCTATATGCTAAGCAGCAAGATTGTCCAGAAAGCATTTGACCAAATACATGGCCTTTTGAAGCTTTTAAAAGTTCTCAAGTGGTGTTTCTCTTTCACATCCACTTTGGCCATTGTAAAAATCTCTTTTTTACCCTCGCAGAAGCGCAGAATGACAGCTGGAACCCAAATCTGAGCCATTTTTCCTTCTGAGCCACTAAAAAAACCTCAAACGTAACGCTCCTGCTCAGCCCAACATGATTCAGAGTCTTAAAAACATGTTGGTGCCATGGTTGGGGCTACACAGGAGCTCACACGGCCACCACACTGGAACCAGGGGAGCCTGCATGTGTAGCACATGTATCTGCTTGGGAGATTAGGTCAATGAGAGATTAATAGTAAAGCCACAAAGGGAAATCAGATGCTAAACTACCAAAAGCCACAGGGAACTGGGTGATTAATGTTTTGAAAATCCTCCTTATCAATCAGGGGCTATTCTAAGGAAAAAGATAGGTTAGAAGTATCTCCAGTTAAAGGGAAAAACTATATTCAGTTATCTGGGAAGAGAGTTCGTACTTGTTAGAAGCTCAGAAAATGAGCTATTTTCACTGTTCTTATACTACTTTTTTTCTTTTTCTTGGAAAATGGGCCCATTTTGAACAGCAGCAACACCTTGTTCCAGGATGAAGCACTCAGCCCATGCAATACGAAAAGGACAGCATCACCACTCCCATTTTACAGGGGGCACAACAGGATAAAGCGAGGGCTCTGAGGACACCTTTCCTGCAGCAAGAGAGAAGATTACATCCCGGGACCACAGAGCCCCTATTCCAGCCACAACTATTAAATAATACTCTTACATATGTAGGCAGCAAGTACAAAATATTGGCAGGTGCCCTAGCGTGGTAACACACAAGTGTGACGGGAAACCTGAATAATTGCTTATCTTGTGATACAGAAGCAACAGGGGCCCAATACAGTGCGATATTCCAACAAGTTTGGTAAACATGCCAGAAACTGCTTGATAATAATTTTGCCTGTTTCCAGAAAAAAAGACCTTTTGAAGTTTGTGCATGTGATGTCAGTTCATTTTTTCAAAGGGGCAACATGACAGCTGTGTTGGTGATAATCAAGAAACCCGGGGGCAATTAGGTTTTAATGCTGTGACAGTGGGGAAGTATATCAACCTCCTCGTTACAGCCACAAGTTTCTCAGCAAAAATGTTCTATAATAGGGCACATGGGATATCATCATTTCTTTGCAGAATTTTTTTTTTTTTTTTTTTGGTTGAAACCGTGCAAGGAATTACTTCCAGATTTGCAGATGCCAATCACAGCTACAGCACCCTATTTCGCTTGAAGTAAACATTATTACAGTTATAATCTACATTAGGTAGAGGAAAGGAAATTTTGCAGACATTGCTGCCTTATGCAAACTGAAGAACAAGTATGATAGCAGGCAGTGCTCCAGAGAGCACTTTGATTTCTCTGGTACATTTATGCCTGATGTAGGGATGTTCTTCAGTGTCTCTGGTGTGGCCCCTGACTACCTCACATCTGGCAAAGTACTAGTCTTCCCAAAATCCCAGGTTAGGGTGAGGGAGCGCCCCTGGAAAGATGGCAAGTCCAAGCCTAGAGAAGCCAGCTAAATTATTCACAGAAATTATGTTCCAGAAACAGGTACTCAACCTGGGCTCTGTTTTTCCATTCTGTTACTTTCTTCTGTTGGCACACTGCAATTTCCCATTTGTTTACAAACAATTTATGAGTGTATCCTCTGTGGAAACTGAACTTTCAAGGTCTGCTTGGAGCACCTTCTCCTGATGCAAAGACTGTAGCTTAGGCTGTCGCAACATCAAGAATGAGGTGGACTTCACTATGCCACGGAAATCTCCCTGTAAGTTACTCCCTGAGCCTAAAAGACCACCTAATAATCGGTCATTTAAAAAACCCCACGTATTTTCATTATATTCCAGAGCAGTTCAGCAAAGCAAAGGTTTGGGGATTCCTAACCTGGCACAGACTCCTGACATGCTGCTCGTGAGAATGATAGAGCTGAGGGCAGAACTGCCATCCATCCTCTCCCTGAGCACTGGTGCTCCAGGTACAAAACGCAGCTGGTCTTACCCTCCTTATCCTTCTGCCAAAAGCACTCTTACACTTTTCCTTCTCCTGTTCCATGAAAGCTATCTGAATCCTTGATCATTTCTCATAGTGGTCTTGCAGAGAGAGAAAATGGAAGGAGACATGAGTTGGTGGTCGGGGGGTTGTGCCTAAGTGATGTGCTGGGGGACAGGGAGGGGAGAGCATCCCATCCCTTCCCCACTGTAACCCCCCTTCCTTCCCACACCCTCCTGACTGCACGAGTTCAAAATCAGCTTTAGCATGTCTACGCTGTGGAATATAAAGCAAAGCAGTATCAGCTTCAGCAAAAGGTCTACAGCACCCAGCAAAACATCAAATGCACAGCATCCAGGCAGCATGCCTCACCTGCCAGGGCAAGGAGCCTTGGTGGGACAAGATGTTCAAATGGCTGTCTGACTCCCAGGTCCAGAGCCCCAGCCAGCCCCAATAGCTTGCAGCTCCCTCACCTTCTCCCTGCAGGCTGTAGGCACCCACAGCAGCACCAAATGCAAGCTCCAGCCAGTGCTGTTTTACATTGAATTTGCACAGGTGTAAATTGACTACTCAAGGCAAAGGAGAATCAGCTTGCTTTAGCAGCCAAAGGTGAAGCGATGCTCTGTTTTCAATTGTACAACCTCCTTTTCTCAAAGCTCCCCGTGCCATAAGAGCCTGCTGCCCTTTGCCTTCCCTTCCCAGAAAGATTATAGATTCTCCCACCACAGCCTGCACTGCCACAACACAGAAAGCACCAGATTTCCAGCAGCAGAGAGGAGGGGGGTAAAATTAGGAACTCTTGACGAAAGGCTGCCTGTTCTCAGTCTTCTCTCCTAGTTCTACGCTCAGACTTTGTGCCTGACATAGTTTGGTTTTATATGCAGGTCACTCAGTCATTCTTCTCACATGTACATCAGGCGCTGCTGGAAAATGTGGCCATTATCCATCAAGTCCCTTGCTTTAGTCAGCTTCCAGCAGAAGAGTAACAGATGCACTTGTGTTGTCACATCATTGTCCAAAATGTCAGGGGAAAAAGCCCTGAACATTAACAACTCCCTAAGGAAATCAGTTCTTAAAAAAACAGAATAAGAAAAAAAAAAGTGAGAGGGACAGAAAGATGCAGAGCATCCCTTTTTATCAGGGATGAGTTATGCAGAAAAGTGCCCTGACTAGCTCTATGCCAGCCAAGTACCCACACCGTAGTTTTACTTCCACTGAAGTTTACGTTGCATCTGGATAAAGCAACATGTGCATATGTTGGGTTTAATTTCCAGGATCCAGAATAAGAAATAGTCTTCTCTTTGGACATCATATATTAAAAGAGATGTATCAGTTTGAAGGGTGAGTATAATCTCTTCCCAGGGCACTCGCATTAAGATTCAAACAGTGCGGTGAGGTGATAGTATCAGGCAGAGCAAATCTTCATAGACAGTTAAGGAAAAGGTGGATAAAAACAGAAAAGAAAAAGATGAAATCAAAGATGACAAGAAGCAGTAGTCAAAGTTAGGAGGAAGAGGTCAGGCACACAAACTAATCAAGGTGGCGTGGTGATATTTTCCTGGTGTGGTCAACCTCTATGATCTGCTTTTAAAGGATTTGCTAAAGTTAAGGGAGAACTACACAAAGCTTCAAATCTTTTAAAGTCAGGTAAAATGTTGACAGGAACAAAGATATTTCTTTGCTGAGATGCAGGGAAGAAAAGCTAAGTGGAATGGGAGGGAAAGAATACCCTGCCCAGAAAAGCCTGAAGGTGAATTTTGGTGACCTCTACTCACTAATTCCTAAAAAAAATACCTGACCTGGGACTACAAACCCTGCAGAGGAGCTGTCACCAGTCCTGACAGGCTTATGATATTGGTACGTATTTTTACATTTGCTGCTGCAAGTACACAACATCAAAACCTCTAATGAGAAAGAGAAGGTGCAACAAATTTGAAAGCGCTTTGCCCACTGCGTTTTTGTTGAGTGCCCCTTTTACACAACCCCTCGCTGCAGCACAGTGAATACATCCAAGAAAGATGCTCGTAAAAAATAGGAAATAAAGCCAAAGTTAGAGAAGACTGCAGGAATCTGGCTCAGAGATGAGTAACGTCACCAGTTCAGTCACCTATACCAGATACATCCCTTGCCTTTCCAAACTTAAACATGTGTAGCCTCACTCATGCAAACTCTGAAAACGGACCTTTCAACTCGTGTCCCAGCATGGTACCCTTTAGGACAGGGGAGGCATGGCCACGCTCTGAGCACTACAACCTACCAACAGTTCCTTAATTGGGCTTGTGTATTACTGATAAGTAATTGATACACAGGAAATGAATGCGAGGCCGCCACCGAGTCTGCTTCTGCATACAAATACGGGCAGCTGAATGCGAAGCAGCAGCAAACGCTGCAGCTTTGCCATTCCTATGGCATTTCCAGTATGGACGTGCTTAAAATATCTCAACATAAAGTGTTTCACTTTGTACAAATGATGCTGGCGTGACTGCTCACTGCCTTTTCAGAGAGGAAACCGCAGAGCGCTGAGGGGGTCAGATAAAAACAAAGATAATGTGTTATGCAGACACTACTCTGGATAAATATCTAGAGGAGAGAGACTTTAAGGGGCAACACAATAAGAAATCAAGATAAAGAGGAAAGGCACACAAAGGCGAGCATACAGCTCTCCACACATTCAGCCTTTAGGGACAATCTTCCTATTTTTTCCTAAGAGCCATAAAAAGCCCAAAAATTAATCTCTGTGCACAGCCTAAATTTGTACTTAGTGCCAACTTTGTGTCTGCATCAAATTCCTCCACAGCGTAAGATGCAACTGTGTAAATAGGCTCATTTTCGTTATTTTATCAAATTGTGTTAACTTTCCCTCTGCAGCATTCTCTGAGGCTGGCAACACCGAGACGTGCAGGAAATGTAAATCACTCCCCTTTTGATATGATAACCGTAGCAGTGAATTGCATCCCAGAAATCAGCTCAGGATTATAGCCGAGAACTCGCTGAAAGGCACTTAGCTGTGGCATTGTGCCAGAAGGGTAAACTTCAGCTGGCAGGTCAGCGCAAAGCGGGCTCAGGTCTTGGGAAAGAAGAACAATACGTAACATCCAGCTATCTGCGGCTGCACAGACCTCAAAGCCAACAGCCTCAGGGTCAATATATAATTAAAGGATGCCAACAGGTGTTAAAAACAAGTGTGTATTTATGTATGCAAATGCATGGGAGACCTATATTAAATATGAATAAGCACCTAGGAAAGCAACAGCCAGCAGGCTATAGGATAAAATCTATTTGCCAGACAAATACAGATATATATATAAACAACCACATTAAAAAAAAAAAAAATTGCATTTCCTGCATAGAACTATTTATGGTAGAGAACATTATAATAATCATTTTAATCATGTATCATTTATTTAAGTAATTTTTCAGTTTCAAAGATTCAGCAGATGTTAGAATGCAAATAAAGATAATCAGAACGTGAAAATAATTGTTTTCTTACTGTCTTATTTTCATGTGTAAACGCCACTGCTAACAGCTACTAGCATTAACCCTGGGCCAGAACTCCACTGAATTCAGTACTGCGCAAACAGAAAAATAAAAAGCTGTCTGAACCCTGAGGAATTTGCAGCTCTAACAGAAAGGAGGCAGCAGATGGATATAGACAGAAATAATCAAGAAGTAGTAGTTAACAAGGCAGGAGTTAGTCTCAGCAAACCAAATCCCTGATTGCTGTGAGCGTCGTACAGGCACCACAACAAAGAGGAGTTTTGATCATCGATGCCCCGCAACACACGGAGCTCTGCACATCCTTCATCTTTGCCGCTGTGCTCCATCTGTCTCCTCCAGGCTTGCTGGCAATCAGGTCTCGTTCACCCAGTACACTTTGGTTTTTAACAAGAAAACTCTTTGGGCCAAGGACTGTCATGTATGACTCACTCTCCAGCACCGAGCATAGTAGGGCTCAAACTGGTCATAGAAACAGATAAAACCATTCATGAACAAAACGGCTCATTATTAATAATGTTTATTAATAACTGCTCCAACAGAGTACGAGCATGCATGCACACAAGTCTAAAGTCAAAATTAACAGACACAAACCCCATGTAAAACAATAGAGGCATCCGTCAATATTTGAGCAACAGTGCCTTCTGATGGCTTTTATTCAGTCCACACACCTCTTGCTCTAAATCTGAACCATGCAGAGGAGAGGAAGAGTAGCTGGCACATAATTATCTTGTGAAACTGCAACACATCATCAGTAAATGCATGTACTATGCCCCATCTCAGCTGGAACCTCTCCAGAGGCACCACACTACATACCACAGTAATAAAAACTAGCCCAACAGATAGCTGGACGGCTATGACAAACAAGCACCATAAAAACATTTAAAACATCCTAAACCAGTTTTCCGTAACAGAGATAACATCTGCAGGGTACAGCATTCTTGCTGGAAGGTTTTATTTCAGCACATTTGTCTCTATGACCTACTTATTACTACACCTTTCAGACTAATCTTAAGTCAATAAAGTATTTAATTTGTATAACCAAACCTGTCTTTCATGACACAAGACCATTCTACATGGCTTTCAGGTTCTTAAATTAAATGCTTAAAAGTCACAAGATGGGAGAATAAAAGACTGCTGTACAGCATCAATCCATCCCTTCCTCATGCTTAGCTGGACCTACTCTGCGGGGGAGCACTGCCCTTCCAGCCTCCACTTCCACACTGTCATCAAAGGATTAAACAACAAATTTAGCCATTAGAAAATTAGCAGTAAATGGTAAAAGGATTGTTTTTGCAGCACCCCAGTGCAGCGCATACAGCCAGGTAGCAGAAATCACAGCCCTGAGCTCCCCTCCAAAGCTGCTCTCAGTGGCAGCAGGGACCCAAGCAGCTAAACAGTTGGGTGCTGTGAAGAGTTGACTCCCTTTCAAAAGCCTATACTGAATACTTTTTAGCATACTAATGTTTTTAGTGATGTCTCTGTGGAATAAATCTTCAAAACAACTCCACCTGCATAACAAAAAAAAAAAAAAAAAAAAAAAAAAATCTGTCGTTGAGCATTATATATCTTTGCACCAGGAACATCATGAACATATATCTTGATAGCTAGGATTCATTCTTCTCAATATCTTTGTATTTTTTAATGATTATTTTGTGTCTTTTTTTTTTTTAAATCGTGCATTCTTTTTTTTCCCCTTGGACATCTCCCAAAGACCAAAAGCAACTGACAGAAAACACTGCTTAGAGTTAAAGTTCATGGAGACTTCACTCTGCACAGTTAGGCATGTTCAATATCTATTAATTACATTACTTTTTCAGTAAGATATGGTGAATTGCAAGGTAAGAAAGCAACTCCTATATAATGGCATGCTCAATAAAGTGTTAGCTGCAACTTCCATGTTCAAACGTGCAATGTAACAAATTTTCCAATGCAATTCAAACCTCAAAAGTGGAAAAGAAATAGCACGTAAATGGACCTCACTTGCTCTTAAATCACTGTTAGCAAATCTGAATCTCTTTAAGCCTGGTAGTTTCAAATCAGGCCTATTTAACTTGCAAAGGTAGGTCAGGTTTTACTGATGACCTCTAATGCTTATAAATGGACTCTTAAAAAATGAGAGTAATGAGAGACATAAACACACAGCTCAGTTGCTAAAGGCTCACTAGAAAAATATGTGATAATATTTACAGCCTCCAAGCTATGCTGTTGTCAGTGCCATTTCTATACACACCAGAATGCAGGCTTGCCAGTTCATATTGGAAAGGGAAAAAAAGAGTCCTTACCAGAGAGGAGGTGGATTAGTATTTGTATTTACTAAAAGCACAACTATTAACTTGCAGAATACAGTCACAGCAGCACAAGTTCTCATTTACTCCTCAGTTATTATTCCTCAGCCTTGTTTCAGTGCAATATTTTGTGCCTGGATTTCCCACTCAGAGTCCATGCTATGCCCTGCATTTTGAACTACTAACAACTGGTGGCATTATTCCAGTTGCTATAGAAATAAGGCAGGCTTATTGTTATTTATATTATGGCATCACCTAGAGGTGCTTTTAATTAATCAGAGTTCCTTCTTCTACACCTTTCAGAGAACGACCAGAGAACAAGCCCGTTTATAATACTGATGAGGTTGTTAAATACACGAGGGCTGACTATTTGAAGAACCTAGATTTTAAAGGAATGAGATGACAAATAAAGGAAATAAATACATGCGATCTGGCTAAAGGCCAGTGATCCACTTTTTAGCTGAGAAACAGGGGAACACCTAAATAAAATGAAGTGCAGCACTTTCCACCCATATGGACAAGCACGAACCAAACACATTGCAATATCTAGATACAGTCTTACCTGATACAGCTTTTTGCTTTCCTACCCTAGCTTTTCATAAAAGATTTCACTTATGAACCACTTCTCAGAAAAATGAAAAGTATTTTTAACATGCAAAACTAAACATGATTTTCACTTTGTTATTTTTCATGCCATGCGAAAATAAAACCACAATGGATTTTCAATTGATATCTGATGTATCACTCCCATTCCAACTATTAAATACTCATTTTTATGGCCTGACAGAGATTCTAAATATAATATTTACAGACACATAAACACATAAAAAACCAATGCAGTTAATGTACTAGAACAGACGCAGGATTTCTGGGTTTTATTCTACTGCAGGCTTCTTGTGCAACTCAGACAAGTTCCTTAATCAACCCTTACACCCAGGCTTCCTCCTCCATCTAATGAACAGGTGAGGTGCATAAATGGATCACTGCCTGAGACATGCTCTGGAGCTATGCTGTCAAATAGTTAGAAAAGCCAATAATAAATAGCATAAATCCTCATCATCAACTTTAGGCAATTATCAAATGTTTATTAGACTCCAAAGTGAAGGCTAATAAACCTGCTTATTTTAGCAGATAAAGTCAAATTACCTTGATTGAAGTTGGTAAGTGTTCAAAGATGAACAGCTATGGCCTCATTCGCTTTTAGTTATTTTTGATGAAATGTCAGCTCAAAAAACTGAAAGATAATTCCTAGTTATTTAGGCAACGTGAAACTTGGGCAGTTATTTTCCAGGAAACATGGCCTGCCTGACAGGTTTTAAATGAATAAAAGTGATATTATTACAATTATCATTAGAAGAAGATGTCCCTCATCAAAATGTGTCTGGATTTTAATTGACAAGGTCTGGGTTAATGCTGTGAAAATGCCAATGAAAGCAAAGCCTGTGGCTCAAACTAATTGTCAGCACTGAGCAACCTCAACCTCTAACCCACCACAGATTTATCACTCTGTGCACACTGTACTCATGACAAGAAACGTTTGAATTAATCATTAACAACTAGAAATTCCTCCCAGACAGAAAGCGAGCAGAGCGCAGGGCTGCCCGCCCCCCTTTCCCTTGCTCCCGAGCCAAGGAGAGGTGCCTACAAGCCTTCCTAATGAGAAAGACTTGTTTTGTTGTTTCACCGCCTTTTCTTTTAAGAGCATCACAGGAGAAACTTGCTGTGGTCCTAAAAGGAGGAGAGAGACATTAGCCTGAGCAAACTGCCTTGCATGTATAGCTAAACGGCTTCCTACCACCCTGGCCACCCTCCCCAGACAGCTCCAGCACAGCCAACAGAAGCACACAGCCTTCCTAACAGAAGGGACGGTGGTACAGCACGACCACGTGGGGTCACACACGAACACAAATCCCCACGCGGAGGCTAAGGGGCTTCCTTATTCCCAGCAAGACCCATGCAATTGGTCCCTCTTCTCAAGAAAGGCCAGCCCAGTGTGCAACATGCTCCTCAACAGAGCAGATGCGTGGTGCTTGCCCAAGGCACGGCGACTGCTGCTCAGTGCGTCCAGCCTGCTCCTGCTGCCAATCTTTCATACGGACTCATCCCAAACAGCGGCACCAGTTTCTAGTACCGGACTATGCAACTGAGCACCCACCAGTTAATTCAGGGTAGGTGCTACCATGACCACTGGGACTTGTCAAACTGGAGAGCAGCCCGGTGAGCTTCCTCTGCAGTGGTGGCCATCAGTCACAGCGCAGTGGGCCACATTGGTACAGA
This sequence comes from Buteo buteo, assembly GCF_964188355.1. NCBI lineage: Eukaryota > Metazoa > Chordata > Aves > Accipitriformes > Accipitridae > Buteo > Buteo buteo. The sequence continues at coordinate 8,849,659 of NC_134194.1, read as the reverse complement.
GACCAAAAGGCAGTCCGAATCCCAGGAGAGAAGCCAGCAAAGACTGGGATGTGAGCACAGGCCTAGCACGGTGGTCCTCCGTGTTTTGGCGGCACCCCTGGGAAAGCACAGCAGTGCAGAGAAGGACTTACAATCTCCCTACTTCAGTCACAAACTCAGTAACACTTTGGAAGGTCCCCTCAGCTGCAGTGGCAGTCAGCACCACTTCTCCCACCCAATTTCATAAATAAAACACAAAGGGGTCTGCCAAAAACTTCCTGAGTTCTCTTTATTTATATTTTCTCTACCCTAGCATGCTGGTGCAGACCCTCCAGAATATCACTGGGCAGGAGAGAAGCTGAGCGCCTCCAGTACCTGACAGAGGCAGGAGGTCTGTCCGGGTAATGGCATGGTCCTAAGCCTCACGTTGCCTTTTACAGTCTTTACTTGGAACGCTTTGGTTCTCAGCTTCTCCATCTGCATGGGTTATGGCATCATCACAACACAGCTTGAGTGCAGATCCATTTGCTGGTCCTCCCAAGCCCAAGTCTTTAAATGACAGCTGATGCAAAACTAAAGAGTTTCTTCTCACGTGACATTAAGACTGGAAAGCACAATAGCTTTGGGAAGAAAGGAAGAGGGGAGTCTCCAAAAAAGATCAGAGGCCAGTTCCTGAGGTGGGGGAAAAGGCATATGACCACTAATGTCACAAGGCACCGAGCTTGTCTGGTGAGATATAAATGGAGCTACTTACCCCACCTAGTAGGCACGGGGCGGGGGAGGAGAGAGATTCTCCCTGTTATCAACTGACTAGTCAGGAGAAAACAACAGACGGCATTTGCTGTGGTGAAGGAGTAAGATGCTACCTTGCTTAGAGGGTGACAGTGCCAACAGGGTCTCTGCTGGCCCCTTCCCAGTAACTGGGAGGCAAAGACTGATGGGGGCATTCGCCCATCAACAGAAATGCTGCTCACTTCACTGTCCCTTTTCTCCCAGAGATGAAAGGCAGCCGTTTCTCCTCCCATTCACCTCCAGCTAGCCTGCCTTTCTAGTTTTTGCTGTTTTCTATATATTCAGAGCAGAATCTACAAGCCAGAAAGCTCCCATTAAACGATGCCAACAAGAACTCTCCATTCACAGCTAACGCTTGGCTGCACACATTCGCTCTTATTTCCAAATGTTTTCAGTATGTTTCAGCCTCCCTTCATTAAACATATTCATAATTATTTGCAGCACATCTAAAGAACTGGTACAACAGGTTTGTGCTTCCAAATACAGTCTCCTGCCTGCAAAAAATCAGCATGACAGCACTAGAAAAAGGTTTGCATCAATCAGGACGTAGAGCTCAGGAAGAGGAAATGAGATGCCACACCATCATGATTTGAGTCAGTGATTTCCACCAGGCAGCAATTTGGCCCTTTACAAAATCCTAGGTATTTCTTAGAGCATCACCCCTCAGTTAACTGTCAAATTAGTCAGCAACCGTGACAATAAATTTCATAATAAAAATGTGCATAATTGAGACTTCTGGTACCTTAACTGAAAACTTGAACAGCCTAAAGGATTTTTCTGGTCCACAGAGACACTGTTAATATAGCACAGTATCTCCGTAACACTTCACACCAGTTACTGTTGTGGCTTTGCAAGGCTATTTCCATCACACAGTTCAGTATCCTTTAGACTAAACAAAGGCTTCATTGAGGAAAGTTACACCAAATTCTCATTTCTTTAGCTCAGCCCCAAAGAGTCACTTAGAAAAGTTGTCAGGGCTTTCCAAAATCCTGACCCTTTCAGGCACTTTCATGCATCCTACAAAGCTATCTAAGGAAGGGCATCTTTGGCATTTAAATTGTGCTGCGCTGGCTCTGCAGTGCTCAACTCAAGCTAGTAGGACCCAGCGTGCAATTATGAGACCAGAACAGCTCCTGAAGTACACATGGTGCTGGGGCTTCCAGCAATTATTTCTGTGATCCTTAAGACAGAGGTTGTTCAGGGACAGAACGGCTCCTTTAGGTAATTATACTCCCAGGGCTACACAGTGCCTGCAAACTCTCCCCCCTCTACATCACAGGCCAGTTTTTGTGAATCATTATGAAATATATATGTCATCCTGAAGGATGAAAATATAACAAGCTGTGGCTCATCTGAACCTCAATATTACCAAGTCACCGCTATAATGAAACACAACATGTTGCTCCCTGACTGCATATGGGACATGGGTGACTTCCCTATCACACACACAGGCCTTTATCAACTAGGATGCGCAATTAAGCTAACATTTGTCTAACGAAAGGTAAAAATGACTATCTGGGTGGTGTCACAGCTGCAGGCAGAGCAGTAAAGGCTCTAAAGCATCCTGAGTGATCAGTCCCACATGTGACATTCTCCACTAAGCTTTGTTCTGGCAACAGTCCCACTATTCGAGGAAGGAAATGCAGTATTCTCCTCCTTTTTTCTGCGAGGCTGGATGTAAAGCTTGGAAAGCAGAACAGCCTTAACTACATGGCAGGAGGATGGTAGTTCATAATTAATTTTCCACATGAACTGTTGGCCGCCCTCCTCTTCCTCTTTGCTAGGCTACAAACTGCCAGTGGATACTCATCCAAAGAGTAGACATGCCACAGAGCAAAAAGTATGATTATTATTAGCTAATACTTTATAGTGTGTGCCAGTCGAAAATAAGAGGTAAGTGAGCCTGGGCACAGTGAGAGCAGTACCAGTGCAAAGGCAGCCCTGCCTGAAGCTGCTTATATCATCTGAGATGCAAAAATGAAGGGGACAGAAAAGCAGGATGCGGAGAGCGAGACAGATAGGAGAAGGCTGCAAGCAGATATGGAAACATGGTCTCAGAAGAAGGTTTTGAGTCACGTAATTTCAAAACATCTGCAGCCCAAAGAAACACACGCCCTTTTCCACCCCAGTTGCACTCTGGCCAAGACATGGCCCATGGGCTGCCAAGCACCAGCTCTGCAGAGGACAAGGGGCTCCAAACTGCTTCATCTTCCGAGAAAAAGAAGGTGTACTCCATTCAGAATTGGCATTTTCCACTCCTCAGTCTCCAAATCTCTCAAAGACCAGAGTGCAAAGTATTTACAAGGAGGTCATTGGTCCTCACAGGAGAAAGGTCTCCAGCAGACAACACACCACTACGTCACCATGCTCTCTGAAGCAACACTGCAAACATCAGAGTCCAGAAGGCAGAGCCACAGGCTGACAGCCCAGGAACAAGCCCATTTGTATGACTTTGGGCAGACCCATTGAATTCTCAGTACTTCAAGAGTACAGGTAAAGGACTATTGTATTACTGTTCTGTGATTGATTTCTTAAGAATCTCATGTTAGTTTTGGAGTTTCGTACTTACTTTCAGAAATTCAACTCAGTTCTGTTGCTGATATCAGCTTTTTAATTCATTTTACACCAAGATATTTGTTATCAGAAATTGTGCTTTGTTATGTGTCAGGTTGATGGATTCAATAAAAGCCCTGTCAGGAGAAGTTGAGTGAATAGGGTTGCAGAAGTGGTGTCATCAAGGAAATTGATATGTTAACAGCCAGTCTGCTGATCTTGCAACAAAACATGCAAACATAATAGCCATTTTATTTCCTCACCCTGGCAAAACAGTTCAGAGAAATACTACAAAACATTTGCATAAGTGTTACTTATACAACAAACTCAGTGTGCTCACTGATAAAAAACATACATAAAAAGTGATCCTGCATGCCGTCCTGTCTACCTATTTGGTGTGCAAAATTAGTCAAGAAGAATAAAGACTTTATTCAAAATAAAGCTTTGAATTTAACTTTAGGAATTCAAGCAGACATCCCGTGACGCTCCAACTGAACTTTTCCTTCAGTAACATAGGAGGACGATTTTATTGACACATTTTCAGACACAGCCAGTAGACCTGCACCCCTCATCAAGTCATAAGAAAGTTGCATTAAGGTCTTTCTTTGACATCCAAACCCACAGGCACATAAAAACAGTTTTTGTTTCTGATTTAATAAATGAAATCACATAAGAAGTAAGACAGATTTGAAGAGAGAAATAATAACTTTTTATCAGACCACATAATACAGGGAGTGAGAAAAGGACACCTGCCCACTGCTCGGCTATAGGTCAAGCACAGCTTGAATATGCAAGCTCTTTGCTTCACCTGTATCAGACCATCACAGCTGCAACACTACTGTGCTGTCCTGTAACGCAAAGAGATTTTGTTAACTTGAGCTGATTTACAGAACATTTGGGAATGGTAAAAAAATGTGATGTTGAGATTCAACTTTTAAAAAAGAGAAATAATATTACAGCCTAAACAAAGCAAAGGGAAAACTTCCAAAGCAATTCAACTGAAAAAGGTGAATTACATTGAGGATTTATATCCATGTAATGAAGACAATTAATTGCTACAAGACCCATAAAACACATTAAATGAACAGGGTATTTTCCAATTCTACTTGCAAGATAAAATTTATTAACTATGTTTAATGGCTACTTAAAATTTTTCTTACATATTTATTAAATTTGCTTTTTCAGCAGAACAGAGCATTTTAATAACCGGATTCTACTAATCTAAAAAATGAGCAATTTAAGAAAAAATATTACTCTGCATGTTCTCTAGAGATCCATTTAAAATATTCCTTACACAATAAGATTACCATCACCACAATTGCATAAATGCTGCTAAAAGGGAATCTGCTTGTCTCGCATGCACAAACAACATTCTGCTGCAAAGATGAATGAGTTCGGCTAGCATTATTTGGACATATGTTGCCATTTCCAGCAGAGATATGGAGCAAATGTGGGTCCTGATGTCATCTGGTCCTACTGTAATCACTTAATTAAAAACTCCTCTACTTGTGAGGGCAGGACACATGGAAGAAACTGGCTTAGATCAGAGCAGTGACCTCAAACAGATCCATATCCAAATCTCATGCTTTGCCCTATAGACTCAGCTGCTCAACCAAGGCTCTATTTGATGCACCTTTTGCACTTGTGATTGCATGCAAATCAGGGACAGATGTTTACCGCTTAACAGTGACCTAGAAGTGACTGTTCCTTATTTACCATCTGTAAAATGGGGATAAGTAGCATTTCTGTCTTACAAGGGTCTCATAGGAACAGATAAAGTTGATGGTAGTCAATTATTCTGGTAAGTTCGCGTGAGCCCCCAAGATGAAGAGAAAGGATTAAAAAGGGTCTCAGCTACTTGAATGAACAACAGCAGTGTTGCCAACTCTTTAAACTTTAGCACAATCTTCTCAATCTGCAATACTCTTCTTCAAGATCAAGTTTCCATAAATGTGAGCTTTCCTTAAATAAGAATCAAGTTTTTAGATCAGACGGTCACAAAGTAAAAGGCAAAAATATGACCAAAGTCCAACCTAGAGTTTAATGCCTGAATAATAGCTTTGCAGAAATCAATTGTATGGTAAATGTTCTGTGTCCTCTGAAACGGTGAGGTTCTGCAAAGTCCTGCACAATCTCTGCATTGGAGTACTACTCATGCTGCAGTCTGAGATGTGAACCTTAGACTGAGAGGTGGACCGACTCAGGTGGGAGGGATGTGGGGAGCTCAGCTCACCACCATCCTGCCCAAGGGTCAGCACCACAGTCACACCAGCAACCAATTGCTCTGGTGCAGATCCTTTCATGCCCTGGGGCACCCTGCATACCCAGCAAAACACACATGCTCATTGCAAGAAAGATTTACGCTTTCACCTACGAATCTGACACAGAAATGGGGAATAAAGAAATTGCTGTGATTTCTACATTATAGTAGCGCAAAATATTTCTCTGCAAAAGTCAAGAAGCCCTCTTGATTATGAAATAGCTCTCCTACAGCCTTCCCCTTCAGGTATTATAATCACAAAAGCAGGAGCTTGTAAATAAACAAAAGTGAAGATGGTAACAAAAGCATGAGCAATGTTTAACAACCTCCTCTTCCAGAAACCAGATGCCACTGGAGCAGAAGACAGACAAACAGCAAGAAGTGCAGTGGTTTTAATGATGGGAACCTCTCCCCCCTGACAACAGTGTTGTTTTCTTGAAATACCTGTACAAAATAATAGCATATGATGTGGCTGGAACAGCTCTTTCTCGACCCTCAACATTTAAAAGTTAAGTACCTAATTTAAGCTATTCCCATCAACTTTTTTCTGCAATCGCTGGAGACAGCTCTGCTCAAGCATGAGAGTTTGAGCCTACAATTTCCAGAGGTAACATTACTGGTGCAACCAGATCAAAAGCAGGAGAATGAACGCACACTCACCTGTATGCCTCAGAGACTTAAAAGTCTTGATTTCCCCCCCCACCTAACAGCAAGTGCAGGTGTTATATTGCTTCTGTACTTTTCTCTACAAGACTATACTGCTAGCTCAGTCACATAAGAGTAGTCAATACCCACATGTTAAATGAAAAACGGTAGCATTATCCGATACCATTCTACTGAGATCTGGGAACCAACACTTTAAATTTGAGGGGTTTTTATCAGCAAACTTTGCCTTCACAGAAATAACTTGGCTTAGATAAAAGAAGCTGTAGAATCAGAGGCTATAGTACTCTAAATGCTTCTATAGCACAAGCTTTGTCCACAATACATTCCTTAAGTACTGGCCCTCAATTTCTCATTAAAAGATAGTTGCATATTGCCTTGCTACAGTTACAGCATAACCAAGGCAATATTTGCGTGTATATGAGAACATACACACATGCAAAAATTTTAAGTGCTACACAACAAAGGGGGCACATATGATTATGCAAGAAATTGGTATTATTCTGTCCTTGGCAAACAACAAGAATATACAAAGCACAAAGGAAAGTACAGGGCTGTATTACAAATGGGCTACTTCAGCATCACTTTTTTTTTTTTTCATCTCTGACCCTCTGAACTGCAGACATTAGTGAAACACAACAAGTGGGCTTTCAAAATGTGGATGCCTATCACCAAGTATACAGCACCAACAGCAAGACACAACCATCAACAAGCATTTTGTTCAATAAAGCACTTGACATAAACATGCACCCCCTCAAGCCCAAGACTTCAAAAATGCTTTACTCTTGATGAACACTCTCCAAATTCAGGGAGAGCAAAGGTTATTTATGTAGGCAGTATGAGCATGGCACATATAGAGCAATAAACACAAAGGCTGCTAATTTTCTATTTTCCCCCATATGTAGATATTCAGAAAAGAGCAAAAAGACAAGAGCAGAGGGAAAATAACATACCTTACCAAACCTGACTGTTGGACACAACTCGTTTCAGAGCAACATTGGTATGAAGGTAAGCTCCTCAGGCGACCACCAACTGCAATTCCTTTCTGAGCTCCCCAGAGGCTCCAGCTCTCCCTTGTCCGTGTCCCTGAGGAAGATGCAGTGTCCTCCAGTATTTCAGAGCCTCAGCTGCAAAAGATGCTGTTCGGAAAAAGGAAAGAGAAGAAGGTGGGGCATTAAATTCTAGGATCACTTGTTTGGCAGATTCAGAGCAGAACATAAGACAACATCAGATAGGAATGAAATGTCAAGGCAGGACAAAGAGTCTGTGACAATCCATCATGCGTGGCACCTTTGGAGGGCAATCTTTGAATTCAAGAACTGCGGTGCAAAGCTCTTCTTGCTTTACAGTACTTTAATATTGTCCCTACACCAGGAAACAAATGACAGTCCAGCTCCTTTTTATTCCAGTCTGACATTATAATAAGAAAATAAGTAATACACTTCTCAATAGGGAATATATTAATTCATTATGGCGTTTCTGCAGAATAACAGGACTTTCATATTAAAAGCAGAGATATCACCTCAGTCTTAATACTTTGCTCTGTTAAAATGGCTCTTGCTCAAGGAATTCAAAGCTTCTAAACAAGCAATCACGTTAGGACCTCACAGCTGATGGGAAGCAGCGACTCTCAGCCCAAGGTCCAGCATACGGATTTCCAAAGTTCAGCCTCCAAAGCAATTGTCATAGACAGGTAAATGGCTCGAACTTTTCTGGGAGGGTAGGGGCTCAGCATCACCATGTTTTCTACCTCACTATCACTGCTAGATGTGCTCAGTGTTTCCAGGAGGTTGGACCCTGGCACTGAACACGGACATGGTGGCCTCACTGCGGACACCCAGGTAAGAAGACAGTGATGGAGACGACCGCCTGGCAGCAACACTGCCAGCAACCAAAAACCTTAAAGAAGGACCGAGAAATTCAAATGTTCATCACTGTCATTGCATTAATCATCCCTAATCCCTGGCATATGGGGAAACACTCAAAGGATCATCCTTCCCCCACCCAGACAACACAGCCTGGCGAAGCAAAACCAGGCAGAGCAGCACACCGCAGGCAAGGACTGAGCAAAGAGCAGGATCCAAACTCCCTAGGTTGGATACATACACGCTAGGTGGTTTGTGTCCTTAAACTGGGCTCAGAGATACTTTTCTAACATTAGCTCAACAGAGCAGCCATGAACATACTCTAACTTTGCCTAGAAATGCAAAAAGAGAAAAAAAAAAAAAAAAAGAAAAAAAAGATATACAAACATATTTATTCCTTAGAGGTGTCCTGCACAGGAGAAAGCCTGTGGCAGCTTGAAATACCACAAAATCCCATTATATCTTCACAAAAAATCATTACCCCATGAACAGGTTACAGCTATCTGGAAAACCCATTAGCTTCCCGACTTGCAAGAAGGAAGATTTCACTAATCAGCATGTAAAACTGTCCATACTGAAAGTTAGCATCATACTACCTTTTTATATATATATATATATATATATATATATATATATATATATGTGTGTGTGTGTGTGTATATATATTATTTTTACCAAAAGTCCACATAGCAAGCATGGTGTCACAGATCAGAACAATCAAATATATTCACTTCATTCAGCACCAATTACTTCACTGGACCTTGTATATGTGGTTTATGTTACATACCACACCTAAAGGCTCTACAAGCAGACAATCTTGTGAGATACCCACCACAGCAGTCAGGGTGCCAGAGCCCAGCCCTGCATTTCTTGGTACACATTTTCAGACCTTCTGCCTCTTTTGAATTCAGACATGCAGGACAAAAGTGGACCTTCACAGTTCCTGTCCTCTTCCAGCCTAACCACAAAAAATCAGACTGCCAACCGAAGTGGCTGCTGAATGACTTATGGGTATAGAAATGGATGATGTTGCAGTAGTTTGATCTGCAGGTAGCAGCAAGACCTAATTCTACTGCTTTTAAGGGATTTCTATCTCTGGAGATCACAGTTACAAGTACTTTTTAATTTTTGCTTGTAAATTGTAACGCAAAATTGTCACAAAGAAAATCAGTGCTACATTTTTGTGCATTAACTATAGCATCAGCTGAGTTGAGAAGTAGAATTAACAATAATAGGACTAGATCATCACTGCAAGCTAAGTGCAGGAGCCTGGTCTCAGGTTGGAAAAGATGTGGTTTTGAAAGCTCTATTTAGTACAGCCTGCCAATGCTCATCGGAAGCAAATCTCTTTGGTAAGAAGTTGGCACGTTGCCTTAATATGCTGCTATGCATGCGCACAGAGTTTCTGTCCCATCTGAATTCCTGCACTGCTGGGTGGATCATAAATTACAGTACAGGCAGAAGCATGCACTTCTAGCTCTTGTCAAAGACAGGAGAAAAAAAAAAAGGCAAAAAATAAAGCTTCCCTCACTCGCAAGTACTACCATTACAGTAATGAGAGCACAGCAGAAGTGAGCTGGAAAATGTTGCTGCCAAGCAGTTGCCTGATGCAGACTGAAAAGGCAGAGTACTGCAAACAGGCAGTAATGGGAGGATGGGAAGTAACAGGAGGTGTGGACATGGAGGGGAAAACAACTTTGGTCATGACAAAATGGAATCATGGAATCACAGGATAGTTTGGGCTGGAAAGGACCTTTAAAGGTCATCTAGTCCAACCCCCCTGCAATGAGCAGGGACATCTTCAACTAGATCAGCTTGCTCAGTGCCCCATCCAACCTGGCCTTGAATGTTTCCAAGGATGGGGCATCTGCTATCTTTCTGGGCAACCTGTGCCAGTGTTTCACCACCGTCATCATGAAAAATTTCTTCCTTATAGTTAGTCTAAATCTACCCTCTTTTAATTTAAAACCATTACCCCTTGTCCTGTCGCTACAGGCCCTGCTAAAAAGTTTGTCCCCATCTTTCTTATAGGCCCCCTTTAAGTACTGAAAGGCTGCAATAAGGTCTCCCTGGAGCCTTCTCTTCTCCAGGCTGAAGAACCCCAACTCTCTCAGCCTTTCTTCACAGGAGAGGTGCTCCAGCCCTCTGATCATTTTGTGGCCCTCCTCTGGACTCGCTCCAACAGGTCCGTGTCTGTCCTGCGCTGAGGACCCCAGAACTGCAGGTGGGGTCTCACGAGAGCGGAGCAGAGGGGCAGAATCACCTCCCTCGCCCTGCTGGCCATGCTTCTCTTGATTCAGCCCAGGATACAGTTGACTTTCTGGGCTGCGAGCACACATTGCCAGCTCATGTCCAGCTTTTCATCCACCAGTACCCTCAAGTCCTTCTCTGCAGGGCTGCTCTCAATCCCTTCATCCCCCAGCCTGTATTGATACTGGGGGTTGCCCTGACCCATGTGCTGGACCTTGTACTTGGCCTTGTTGAACCTCATGAGGTTCACACAGACCCACTTCTCAAGCTTGTCCAGGTCCCTCTGGATGGCATCCCATCCCTCAGGTGTGTCAACCACACCACTCAGCTTGGTGTCATCTGCAATGACTGTGCACCATTCCCACCTCTCTGATACACGAGAGTGCAACATAACAAAATTAAATCTGTGGCCAGGATCCCCACAAGCAGCAAGGTGCAGATGCTCCAGCTTGAACGCAACATGCTTCCTCCACACTCTGATGACATGCATCACACAAATACAGAGTGAGGAAGGCAGGCCAGGAACCATTCCTAGTCAGCTATATAGTAAGGTAAAAGGCTACTAAAAAATAATGCAAGGAAACATGAGATATAATTTGTGCTGACTCAGAACCTTCCAGAGGAAAAAAGAAAAAAACAAAGAACGTATGCCAGTCCTGTTTCCCAAACCTGCATGATTTTCCATAAAAATGCCTTCCCATTCAGTAAGCCACTACTGACTTAGCAGTCAGTGTCCTAGCAGGCAACTGGTTTCCCCTCTTAGAGTAAAGGAACCTGGAGAGCCCATCACACAGCTCCTGAGATGCTCCTCGGACCTCCTTGACTTTGGGCAGCTCTAGTGAGCAGCTGCCTTGAGGGCTGGAAAAGCCCGGGCTGATGGTGGTCTGCCGGAGCCGCTGCCCAAGGCCAGAGCCCCAGGACCATTCCACAGCTGCAGAGATAGATACCAGCATCCCTAATAAAAAAACCATTCATTTCAGTCTGCAGCTGCTGTAGGAACTGGCACTGCTACTATCTGAAACAAAACCAACTCTGAACTTACAGAAATGCCCCATGTACTAGAAATCCCACAATTTCAGTTAGTTTTGGTTCTAAAATTTTGTGCTCCCCGCATTCTTCTTTGATCAGAAGTGTGGAGGTAACTGCCAACAAACTACAAACTACTTTCACTGTCCCAGAACTTCAGATTTTTACCTTCAGTTTCTGGAGCCCTGGACTGAATGTTCAGGTGCATTCCTAAATTAACCTAATTAAGTGGTATCAGATCAGTCTTCAAGTCACAAAAGCAGGCATATAGATGTGCTCATTAATCAGAAAAGGCAGACAAGACATTTTTCCAGTAAAAAGAGAGTATTTCCCTTAGAGGAGTCTCAGTCCTTTACAGACAGAAAGCATTAATTATACAAAATAACTATACACATTAGACGCAACAAATCAGATCAAATATCAAATTTGAAGACACCACTTCTATCTTGAGATGTTCCCAGACCACAAATCAATGAAGGCTAGGAGACTCACAGGAAGCCTTGCTATCCCTTTGCCCTGTTCTCATACTTTTCTTTAGGCATCAGCTATTGATCACTGTCAGGGTGAGGACAGGAGCCGGCTGGACCCTTATCTGACCCAGCATGGTCATCCTTATATTTGGGTGTCATATAGCTCAAGGTGCAGCTTGGGCCTTGTGGCTAGATATGACAATATTGGTGAGCATTTGCAACTTTAGATAGGGCAAAAAGAGGTACCTAGAAGCTGAATGACATACTTGAAAGCAAATACTACAGTACAGTAGATACTCAAATTAGTTATTAGTTTGTCTCATCAAAAACTAGTTACAATCTACCTAACTGTAATTGAAGAAATTAGTTGGGCATAGAAAAGATTAAATATTTAAAGATTCTGGTGACTTAAAAATAATTGAAAACATATCTCCTTGCTTAAATATTAAATTTCTATTTTTTATTTTTTTTTTTTACTGCTAGTGTCACCATTAAGAAATCAAAACTCCGTATGTGCGTGCATCCAGGCAGACACATACAACATGCTCAGGTATATGTAACATGTTCATATATAGTCTCGCAATTTCCCTCATTCCCTATAACTAAACTTGGGTAAACATGGTTGACTAATACAGAGGAGCTCTACTGGTAGAGCCAGAAGAAAGGCTGTGAAACAGGCAAGGGAAAACACATTTTTATTGCTAAGTATTTAACAAGGTCAACCTCCTCTGTAAGTGCAGGGAAAACGATCCCACAGCAGACTCTGAACACAGCAGGGGATTATACCAATTCATTAGCAGGTATAACTTCTAATTACAGCCTTGGACATTAGTCCCCATACAGCTGAGCAGGCAACAACTGCTGCATTTTGCCATATCCTCAGGATCGAGCTCACTGTTTTCTACTGAGCTTCAGGACAGCTTGGCTTAATGCAATCCCACCTCACTAGCTTCGGCCGAAAGCAAGGGTATCCAGTTATCTCAAAGGATGCTCCTGACTCCTCACAGCTCAAGTCCCAAGAGAAGCCGGCTTCTACATTTTATAGGATTTGTTCCTCTGCTCCTGCCGCGTCAAGGAAGCTGTAGGATCAACAGCTCATCCTGTCAGCTCCATCTCTGGTAAAGATCTCACATTAATTTAGTGTAAAGGTGACACTGGTGAAGAAGGGAATAAAATGAGGCTTTGAATCCCTCCTTCCAGAAGGCTAATGGTAAAAAATTGGTAGCAATGCAACTTTGGCACCTTTCCAACTATAACACTTAGAGCATTGCCCACAGCCGTGTCCCAGACATACTTTATCATTCACAATGTCTCAGTACAAAACATAAATAAAACAGAAGTCGCCAGCACTACCGGCACTCAGCTGTTTTGAGGCTTTTTTCCCCTTCCCTGCCAACAAAACAAATAGTAAAATAGCAGAACTGCAATTCAAGTGATAACATCCATGATTAGGAAATTTGGTAGGTTAGTGGTGTGATGGAGTTCCTCGGGAAATTAACTCAATTAAAGAATGCAGGCAATAATAAAATGAAGAATACATCGACTGAGGTGAATATAATGGAATACCATGATGTTGCTGCAGATCAGCACTGGTTTTTATCATGCAAGCGCAAACTAAGGGTACCCAGGAAAGAGGAAATAAGAGCAGTGGTTAACCATGCCTGTTGTATGAACTATTCCCATCATAATAGTATTAAAGTTACATGATTAATAACTTGCTGGGTTAGAAGATGCTAAGACACTGCACAAGTCTTGCTGCTGTTGCATATGAGTAAATAATTTCTGAAAATGAAATCCAAGAAATACAGTGGAAATACTTCCAATTTGAAATAAAACATGCCTGCTGAAGAAAGGAGCTTACATTAACGAAGGCTGCTTCTTAAGTTCAAAAGCATTAAGTTGCAGGCTACTGTCTTAACTGTCTAGCTGCTAACACTGCATTATACTATTAAGTTTTTTTATTATTATTACTCCTCCTAATACTACAGTCTGGTTACACTATAAAATAAGATCTCTTGGGCTCCTTAGATTCAGACGTTTACATCTGCCCTTGTGCTGAAGCTCTTTCATGAGATTATTGTTTCTTCTGTCAGTTCAATTGAAAGCAATGATAAAGTTATAGCAATGCATATGTCCTTGTCAAATAATGCTTTCATAGGGTTGGAGGCACATTTGTGGGAAAAAAAACAATGCTTAACTGACTTTCTGGATTTAGGAGAGAATGGGTATCAAACAGCTTGCACTTAACTGGTGAGATCTTCAAAATAATTGAGTAATGAAATAACCCCAGTTCTTCTTCGAAACAAGAGCTGACAGGTTTATATCAGAGGCAGCTGTGTGATACAACCTTTGCTGATATGACAATATCTAACTGGATTTCCTCTTACTCTAACTTAAAACGGGAATTTAACTAGAGAACAATCATGTCACTCATCTTAGTATCACAGTTAAACTGCAAGCCTTACTTCCATGTTGAGTGTGGTGTAACTGGCTCCGTCAGGACTATTCATAGCAAATTTGAAGCATGTTTCTCCAGCCCAAAGTGCATTGTACCAGCATTAACTTGTTTCCCAGCTTGCTAAAAGGCTTCATTTCCAAATTTAGGATGGCAGAGTCCTTAATTCATTGGTAAGGCAAAGTCAGCATCTTTCTTATCCCTTATCCTCTTTCTTTATCCCCTTTTTCACTGATCCAGGGACAGACTTTTTGCAACAATTGGGACAGATTATCTCCTTTCCAGCCACCCCTCTCATCCTGTGGCTCACACAACCACACACCTCTGCCAGGGTGTTACAACGGTGAGGGTTCCACTCTACAACCACAGCATCACCGAGGTGGGATGTGCTGCGAGAACCCCAACTGACTCAAGGGAAACAAAATTCGTCAATATATGCCACAATGCAGAATAATTATGTTAACCAGGGAAAAACATTATTTTGGGATCCATTCCAAGACAAACTTCTATGTGCCCAAATTTAGTGCACTGAGAGTCTTCTGTGATATATTTTCTGTATTCTGTAATTCAGGTACATTCCAGGATGAAGAATGCTGTTTATTACTAGAAGGTTCAAATATATTTGGATGTCTTTACCACAGCTGATAGCACATAAGTGGATCATATTACAGGATCAGGACATGAAAGCATAAGCTTTTTATAAACATACTGTACTTCTCTTTCTCTGTATCAAAGGTATTATCTTGACCGCTATTAACTTTAATCTCATTTGAACTCAGTGCATTTGTATTTTGCCATCCAAAACTGACTTCTCTGTATCTCCTTCAGACACATTTTTACCGTCCTTTTGCCCCCCTCCCCCCTTTTTTAAATTTATTTATTTTATTTTTGTTCAGGGACTCTCTCTTTTTAATACTTCAGATGAAATTTCCCAACAGTTCTGGCACTGGCCTCACTCTGCTCTCACTGGAATTGGTGAGATTCATTACTGGCCTGCATTAAGACTGGTCATAAGAAACAATTATTTTTGCTGCCCTAATCTGTCACTCTTCAGAGATACTCTGCTTTGTGTTACTGCCATTTCTAACCTGTTTTCTGTTAGAAAATGAATAAGTAAATGCATATCTCCATCTACTGTTAAATGTCATTGCTAAGCAAACCTTTCGTCCTTTGCTGAAGTTGCTTATCTCTAAAGTTTTTTATTTAACTCTGTTACTTTATTGTTTATCTCTGTGGAACATATTGGGATAAGCTGGTATACCAAATGTTAGAAAAAATACAAGTATATTGGATTCTGTGGCACCTGGAGGACACACTGCTGTCAGTCAGTTGTCAAGCCAGAATCCGAGCAGAGTTTTTTCATTATAAATTCAGATTATTATTCTCAATGTTTTGATTTTAAAAGCCACACATAGCACCAAACTCTGATGCATTTCCTGAGAGTCTAAAATATGATTCTCCTTTGATGCTTTAAGCCAAATTTAGTTATATTAGGAAAAACAGTTGGGTTTAGTCACTTTTCAAACTTTGAAAAGTTTTGTCATATAAATTAGTTGTATACAATGTGCTGTCACTCTGGAATTCCCACCTGTTGCTGTAGTTTTATACTGTGACAAGCCAGGGAAAAGGTAAGAGTCAACCAAGTCCATAAAAGACTCACAAAGGCAGCCTCACTCAGTGCACAGATCTGATACATTAGACTGAAAAGTACATCAAATTCACTGACACTTGAAAAACACCAACCTAACTTCTGAAATGTAGCTTTTCCTATGTGGATCGTATATTTGAAGAAAAATAAACTCAACTTGAGCTGGAAACCAGCATAAAGGCTCTAGAGATTTACCAGGCTTTTAAGTGGTTTAATTTCAGCCACTGGTACAAAAAGGACAGAGCGGGGAGGATACAGAAGAGGGCATGCAGAGGGCTGGCAGAGCATCGGGGAGGAGGTGAGGGTGAACGGATGCCTGCAGCAGCGTATGAGGACTGTAAGTGCTGGGTGAGCGCACTGGAGAGCCAAGAAGAGGCCAGAGCAGACCTGGGGCTGCAGGAGGATGTCGGTGCTTTCCAGGAGAAGTGTCAGGAGTTTGGAGAGAGTTCATGCAAGTTAAAAAGGACCATAAAGAAACAGGAGCACATGAAAGCCCCAGAAGCTGGCATTTTGGTATACAGCCACCAACACATTCGCAGTTGCAAATCAAGAATCCCTTAATGTCTTCTCCCCTTTCCAAGCGCGCGTACTGCTCCAGTCTATGCTTTCTGGACCGGGCCATCTAGTCTTACACACCGAACTACAGAAAACCTTCAATAACGAGTACAAAGCAATGAGCAATCCAACATGGACGCACAAGGCATCCGTGCCTCAGACTCCACGTGAGAACGATCTTGAGTTCACCCATGTGAACACCTCCTGCTGCCTGCTCTCAGAGAGAGAAGGTTAGATGGACTTTTCTAACAAGTCACAAAACTATCTGAAATACTCTCGTTCACCCATAAAATAAGGCAGTGTCACAGTGTTTCAGTCGGTAAAGGCTGGCTTCCTCGGCGCACTGTAAATCCTAACGAATGGAGCAGAAATATAGCACTCGGCAGACTGCACGGCAGAGCCAGACTGAACAGCAAGTATCTGAACTGCCTTCAATCTCATTAGGTGCTCAGTAGTCTCAGAGCAATCTTTCGATTGTGCTGAAAACCAAAGCAGCTAAAAGTAGACTATCAAATGTAAGGGAATTTAGAATAACTTTGTTATGAAATAGGCTGAATTCTCTTCAGACATAGCTCAAGACTGCTGACTCCACTTGAGATCCATGATTAGTAGACCCCAGCCACAAATACATCACTAAGTCCAGGTAGAGGTTGGCATGAGACGAAGAGACTCATTTAGCCACCGTCTGCAAAGAAATCATACAATGCACCTGAACCTCATCTAAATCTAGACATGACCAAAGTATAATAATGAAACACAGATGAAAACAATTCATAACAGGGGAGCACTTGAGACAGAAATTGGCCTTATCACCGACAAAAATTTTTTAGTTCTACAGATGAACATTTACATATCGAATTAACAGTGCTTACAAGATAACTGGCTGTGCCATCAGGTGGTTGGATCCCCAAACTCTCTTCCACCCATAGTTCATCATGCCAGCAAGTAATTGTGTTCAATTAAAATCTCTTTGGAAATATGATCCCACAGAAATCATGCATGAGAGTTTAGTGTGCTTTGCCTCTTTCTAAAGTCCTTCTAAAACCCCAAATAATAATATTGTCAAAACTATACTGCAGTTCTGCATGTATTTTAAGTCAATGAGCACAAATTTATCTCAAGGGTAAATTTTTTTCAGTCTGCTCACCCTTAAACAATTGGATACTGCAAAAAAGCCTACAGCTATCTATCTGCATGGCACTGCAAACATTTTGAACACCACTAAAATAAAGTTCATTGACCTGAATTTATCTCTGGTGTAACTGCATTGACTTCAGTGGGCTTTTGCCAGTGACAAATTTGCCCACTGGGTTCTGCGACACAAAATGACTATGAAATCACAGCTTGTAGAAATGTCAGTGAACAGGTTTGGACGTGGGCAAGCCTGTGTATCAAGAAACTCTTCTCATTACAAATCTGCAAACCTTTGGCAGTTTGCAAAAAGCTGCTCTTAGAAACATTTTGAAGAGCTATAGACTGCTCAACCTATGATAGATTATACTCTGTGAAGGCTCCAAGTCTAGAAATGTCTATAGCTCTGGGTTTTCAGTGGGGGCTTTTGGCACTTCTTTGACTCAAGACAAATTTTCAGACTTCCAAGTTTTCACAAGTGTGTGGGCATGTGCGTGTCTATACGTGCATGCTACAGTCACTGCTTCTGGGTTCTTTCTGTTTCTAATGAAAAGTATTTTAAAAGTCACAAACTGACACCATTCAAAGAAATTGAAATGCCCGGTGAAATTCCCAATAAATAAAAAATCAGAAAGACCTAAGTTCATACAGTCTGATGTCCCTGAAGCTTCTAAGTTTCAGAAGCCATGTGGTTTCAGATGTCCCTTAACTGGCTCTCACTAGCAACTTCAGAAATCTTGATGCAATCTCCTGAACTAACCTGAAGTTACAGCCACGTGCTCTGCTCTTCTGGAACAGCTACTGAAAGGGCTGAATTTTGCCAGCTCTGACCTGCATTCAGAGTAGAAATAGTTACATATTCTTACTAACTCATCCGTTCTTCTCAAGAAAAGCATTACTGCTCTGATTGCTCACTAAGCTTGAAGAATGGCATAGGAAGATGGCACATGCACATCACAGAAAATATGAAGCAATAAGCAGAGGGAGGAAAAAAGTATGATCAAATTCTCAGCTGGTGTAAGGCAGCCTACTGTTTTTTAAGTTAATGACTACAGAACAATTTTTATCTTTTTCAGATCCATACCATGCGTTGTGTTTTTGCAAGCAATCCAACAAAGAGATGTGACAACCGCTATCCAGCGATAACCATTTTACAGTGGCCATTACAATTACATGCAGGCAATTATCCCAGTGCCAGAGATTGATGAGAGGTATGCTTTCCCTTTTCTATTTTGCTGTGAAAGGACAACAAAAAGTAGTTAAAGTATATATTAATGGTTCTTCAAATAATATACTTGATTACATCTACTGCAGAATATTTTCCTTCATGTTTTTGTAATGAATCTGACCATGAAAAACAAATTTATGCCTACAGTTTGTATCATTATAAACTCAACTCATTTGATGTGGAAAACCTACAGTTTAATTGCTTGATTTAGATTTGGCTGGTAAAATGCGTACTGAAACATTACTCTTTTAATTATGTTAATTTATAACTGAAAAGCTAAATTTACAAAGGCAATAACATTAATTATTTACTTGCCCATTAAAGCCGAATATTTATTACCAAGCTAATTGGCTTCATAAGTCTGCCAAAAAATTAAAAATGAGTTTATGAACTGATTTATACAGGAATGATACTGCTCTATCTCTCAGCAGGTTGTGTGTGTTTATTGGATTGCTCTGATATACAAGTACATTGCTTTCAGTTATAGTCTGTTACATATAGTATTTTCAAAAGATTTTATTTTTTTTCCTCGATACAGATGCCAGTTGTGACTCAGAGCAAGGTCCTTTACTGTTCTGTACCCAAAATCCATTATGCTGTGTGATGGACTTGCACTGGTCTGTAATAATTTACAAAGATTGCATCTCGCCTGCTCATTTAAATGCTCACTGAATGCAGGACTGCATTGGGTTAAATCAACCAAAAAGGGAAACACAGTAGCTCAAAATAATCCAGCTCACAGCCAGAATAACAGGGCTGTTAAGAAACAATACCAGTAGTGAGGAGTCTCCATCCTCGCTAATATTTTAGCTTCATTTCCATATGCAAGATAACTAATATATTCAATATTTATTTATGCATGCATCCTCAAAATAATACAATTAAGCTACTGATGCTTACAGAACAATTTGAGTGTTACCTTAATGTATGATGAAAGGCTAATTTTGATTGCTGTCGAGACAGAAATTCTAATTCCATTTGGCAATGTCTTTCAACTCCGGCACAAAGCAGATACCTTCTCTTCCTCCTTATGTTGCTTAAATATAGAATCATAAAATCGTTTAGGTTGGAAAAGATCTTTAAGATCATCAAGTCCAACCGTTAACCTAACACTGCCAAGTCCACCACTAAACCATGTCCCTAAGCGCCACATCTACACGTCTTTTTGAATACCTCCAGGGATGGTGACTCCACCACTTCCCTGGGCAGCCTGTTCCAACGCTTGACAACCCTCTCAGTAAAGAAATTTTTCCTAATATCCCATCTAAACCTCCCCTGACTCAACTTGAGGCCATTTCCTCTCGTCCTACCTCCACCCACCTGGCAGAAGAGACCAGCACCCACCTCGCTACAACCCCCCTTCAGGTGGTTGTAGGGAGCGATCAGGTCTCCCCTCAGCCTCCTCTTCTCCAAACAGCCCCAGCTCCCTCAGCCGCTACTCGCAAGACTTGTGCTCCAGGCCCCTCACCAACTTGGTTGTCCTTCTCTGGACACGCTCCAGCACCTCCATGTCTTTCCTGCAGTGAGGGGCCCAAAACTGAACACAGGACTCGAGGGGCGGCCTCAGCAGTGCCCAGTACAGGGGGACAACCACCTCCCTGCTCCTGCTGGCCACACCATTTCTGATACAGGCCAGGATGCCGTTGGCCTTCTTGGCCACCTGGGCACACTGCTGGCTCGCATTCAGCCGGCTATTGTGTTTCTGTGAAAGTCCTCTTTGATTGAGGCCTACTAATAATTGGTCTGCAGATTGCACAAGATAAACTGAATAGGAGAGCCAACCCTGAGACAGCGCTCACAGCAACAGAAACTAGTACATTCAATATTTATTTATGCAGGTGTCCTCAAAACAGGATGATTAGGTCTAGATTACAATCAAAACTTGCAACCATGGTGTAATTGTATCGCAAAGGAAGGACAGAAGTGTCCAAGAAAGAGAGGCAGTAGGTCTGTGGATTTGGCATCTCCTCTTACGTGAGAAGGAATGGATTGAATCACAGTTTAAAACTTTGCTACCCTTAATTTTTTCCTGCAACTCCCCTGCTGCTGCCTGCAGCCCCATGGTGGAGCCAGAATGTGGAACGTATGAATCTCTGTCTTGGGGAAAAATCATCTGGCTTCAACTATCAGTATTTCATACTGCCCAAGAGGCTGGATTCAGGACATACATTTTTTTTTATTATAAAACTGATACAGGGAAAAAAAAAAAACCCAAACCCAAAACTTCTAATTGAAAATCTCGGCTTTCTTTGTCCATGTGTTAGCTCCCATCACAATAAAACAGACCTGAGCCAGGACCACAAGTCCATCCAACATCTGCCATTTCTAAAATTATACAGGACATTGATCCTTATGCCAACAGAGCAGACTTGCTAGTATCTCTCAGTGCCCATTTTCTCTAAATACAAAAGAAAAACAGCTCAGTATAACACAGCACTGTAGGGGTACAAGGCACAGAACTGGCAAGAGCCAGAAGAATTTGTTAACACCCAAATCCAACCTGTGATGTTGAAGACACACATTTTTTGATAATTCAATTCAATGCCCCCCAAAACGACAAGGGGTGATATTCCGGGTGAGTACATTAAACCAGGCTGAAACTAGAGCTATTCCATAAACATATCCAAACCAGCAGCGGGGTTGCGTGGCAGGTTGCTGCAGGCAGACCTGCACCTACAAGCCAGAATTGATGCAGGCGAAGGCTGTCTTACCCTCAGTCTCCATGGGTAGGTTTCCACACGGCCACTTGCACAGAGTTTCTCTTCATCCTCTTGCAAGAGCATATACTTCGCATCCTTTCTAGTAAGACCTGACCAAAAGGCTGCTGTCACCACTGCAAGGCTCTCCATTAATTTTCAGAATTAAATCAGAATTGCAGAGTTTGTCCTACCTATTGTACTCAGGGCTACAACAAATTTATGCACATTAAATAGTCACGGAAGCAACCATATCTCTTGCTTTGCGTTATCATATATCTAGGAGTTTGGTGCAACACACTTCTCCGTGGGCTTTTACTGATAGCCTGACCAGATCGGAAATCGATCTATGTGGCAACGTTCTCTGAGATACAATGACGCCACTTCTAAAGCTTTGCCTCAGAAATGTTTGACTTATCTAAATTACATCCGCAGCTTCTTCCTCCCAACAAAGCACAGCCCAATGAGTTAATAGCAAGGAATCACTAAGCAGGACAGAGGAGGAAATTTTTCTACCTCTAAAAATTTGTTACTTAAAAAAAAATATATATACACACATATAATTAGACCAAAAGTCAAAGTCTCAGAAATATTACTCATAAAGCTATTATGAGTTAAATTCCACACAAAACTCATTTGTGCAATGCTTCACTGAAATTTCAATTTTTTTAAAAAACTTTAACTATAATGTAAGATACATTTCTTAGAAAAAAATTTATTTCAAACTAAAACCCAAGCCTTTTGTTTAAAAAGCTATAGAAGAAACTGATTTTAATGAACACCACAACTCTTGTGTTGTTCCATTTTGGTTTCAGCCCAGTGTTTGCTGAACCTGGCCTCTCCCTCACTATTATTAAGGTATTAATGGTTTGGCACCGACTGGTGCCAACACATCAGACTGCAAAATCCAGATCAGGC
This sequence comes from Buteo buteo, assembly GCF_964188355.1. Classification (NCBI taxonomy): domain Eukaryota; kingdom Metazoa; phylum Chordata; class Aves; order Accipitriformes; family Accipitridae; genus Buteo; species Buteo buteo. The sequence goes on along the minus strand of NC_134194.1, from coordinate 8,827,170 downwards.
CTGGCATGAAGTAGCAAACCTCGCAGATAAAGACCCGGTACAAGGCAGTGCTGGTAAACAAGGCTAATACTGCATGACAGACAACTAGCAGAAGAGAGGATGGCAAACAGAAGATAATTGTCAAGCATGTGGTATTTTTAGCAACAATCAACCAAAATGCCTTAGACATCAATTTCAAGCCACTTAATCCTCTTAATGACATGCTATGGCATTTGTTTACAACTAGGGTTTCACTTTGTTTTCTATAGAAGATTCCCCTCAGACTCTCGCATTCAATGTGCTTTGTAAATAGTTCTGCAAGCACACTGAGTATTAAGTTAGAGTTTAGTTATCACAGTGCTAAATTATTCCAGCTGGGTCATTATTAATTCTCCTAATTTTACTATCATTCACTATCATTACAACAACACAGCACCCTATGGATACATTTATTACAGAGCATAAATCCAGCGCTTCTATAAGACGCTAGAATGCCTCCTCTGCAATCTTTATGCAAAAGCCTGAGGAATGTTTAAAAAGAGTTACCTTTAAGACAACTTTTTAAAGGCTTACCTCTAGATTCCCAATCTCCACCCACCTATTACACTTTCGTCTGATGTTAGGTAAGTTTTCTGTATGTGATACTCCACTGCAGTACAGGCTATTGCCCAAGGCAAAACTCTTTCATAGTAAATACACTGGGGAAAGGGATGGTGGAGAGAGAGCAAAGAAAAAGAGTATACTGCTGTATACAGCAATTTCCATTAAGAGAAAGCATTTATAAAGACAGACATTTAAAAATATCTTAATGCATATTCTCCTCTCCTTCAGAGAATTTATGCTACTGCATATATCTTTTTCCTAACACAAGCATATGTTTGATTGGGTCTTGAATCAGAAAAGCAATTCATTCAGGATAGAGCTTTTAGCACCCACTTAAAACCTGTCAGAGAAAAAGTTAAGCAGATGCTTCAGTGTTTTCCTAAATCAGGACCATAACTGGATTTACGAGCGCATAAATCCCTCCATGTCATGCATTCGTGCATACAAATTTTGAAATTTTGGTTCCGTTATCAAGGCAACTCTCTACCTGTTTGCAGACCTTTGAGTCTGGTAATGAGAGGCCATAACTCTGTTTTAAGCAGCTGCCTTGAAATAGTCCCAAATGTGCCAGTACCATTCTCTCCAACTTCCTCAGGTTACCTCCCTTCTTCAGTAAAGTAGCAGCATTTTCCGAGTATAGCAGTCCACAAACTAATGCTACTAGTAATGCTAGTGCTGGGTTTGTTGCTTCCCTCTAGGGTTGCCCACATCCTTTGTGACCACCATATCACAGCAGCTTCTGTTGGCTGCCTATCGGTTTGGGGGTCCACCGTGACATCCCCTGAGCTCTCCTGAAGCAGTGGTCCCTAGACAGCAATTCCTTATTTTGCCTGTGTGCAATTGTTTTTTCTTTTTAAAGATTGGGGCTCATACACACTTGGGAAATGTACTTTCTGGGCCGTCATCCAAGCAACTAATGGAAATTATTAAGGAAGATCCTTCTCACACTCCATGGCCAAAATGTCCAATGACATTTGAGTTAAATATTAATAAACAGCTCTTAAGATTTTGTTGAAGTCAGGTGTGTAGCAATTAGTAGTTATTGGCCAGTGAATTCCTTGCTACCTGGGAATGTGCACCTCTACTAAAAGCTTCTAACGATCCGCTAATCAAAAAGTTTGAAAGCTACAGGAATAAAGCATGTTAGATACTATTTGCTGCTCACAGGTGTGTGCAAGTTCAATAATTTGCTCTGTATCTTTGGGGGTATTTACAAGCCTCTTTTTCCCTTGTACTGTCCTCTGTGATGACAGGTACTATGTTTGCCTTCCTCCGGACTTCTGACAATTGCCCTATTCTCCATGAGCTTCTGAGAGTCGTAAATAATTCAGTGGGTACATTTCAGAAGGCCATGCTGACCCAAATATATCACACTTATCTAAATACTCCTTATCTTGTTCTTGCCTTTGCTCATAACCCCTTGTTACAGGGAACACTGGTTATAGATCTGACACAATTATTAACCTTTCTGTGAAGAGCAGTGCAAAATAATGGCATTTGGTATTTCTGTCTTCTCTGTCTGGTCCATTTATTTGCTTCGCTTTCTTACTGATGGACTTTTGCCTTCCTCGTACTTCCAGTGCTTTTGTAAGTCATTTCATAACCTTTATAGCTGTAACTGACTTTGCCTCTCAGTCCTTCTGATTTTAGCCTACGTGGCTGCACAATTGGTATTTCTTCTTAGCCACACACCTTTTGCTCGCCAGGTTTGTACCATTTCACATTAGTGAAAAGCTCCTGCTGTAGCCGTGCTAGTTCCTTATGACATTTTTTTAGTAAGACTGATACTAGGTTTAGATGTATTGACTTCAGAAGGGGCTTGGCTACAAACTTTGGATGCAGAGGAGCTCTAGAAGCCACAATATGCCTCCCACATGCACTGCCCCAGCACAGAAGACGTACCCTACTATGCCAACGTCCGTCCTTCCACCAAGCGATGCACAGCTGGATTGAACAGCACGGGGAAAGGGCTGAACGAAAAGCATCTCAGTTTTTCACTCCTTACCCCTCCTCACCATATGCAGTGATTAGAAGGGACACAGCAAATATCCACATTCTCAGGCAATTACTCACTGTGTGAATAATCAGAAGATAGGATGGAGGTCTCCTAGACCTACGTGTCCTCTACACACAGCCAACAACCTACCCCCACATATTGCTGAAGACTAAACTCTTCAGCTATACCAGCTTTAGCTAACTCTAGACTGAAACTCAAGAACCAGTATGAGTTTGGTGGGAGCTTGCCAGCTTCTTAAGTCTCAGTTAAATGCATTTTCTCAAATCATCACTGCAATCTCCTTCACAAAAGATTTTCAAATTCAACAAAAATAGTTTAAAAATAACTGCCTTCTCTTCTTGGACTGTAGTCACTTAACAGAGCCCAGAGCTAGCAATTAATTTCACGTTCAGCTAAACTGATTGAAATGCTATAAGTTGCATTGATTAGCAATGCTTTGGCTTTAAATCTCGAATTGAATTCTGGGGAAACACATAGAGATCATTTAATAAAAGAAATTTGAGAAGTGGACTGTATGCAGTCATGAAAAAAATATATACATGCATTAGTGCAGTATGATTGGGTAAAAGGTTTGAACGTGCCCCATTTTTTTATTCTCCAAGCAAGATATTAAAGAAATGGGTCACAAACTGGCAGGACTAAATATCTTCTAGATCATCCTTGGATTTCAGGTGCCAGTCTACCCCTGACCTACACTTGAGGTAGCCATATACACTGTGCAAAACATGGTACCCAACAGGCACTGAGAATCCTGAATCCATCCCTATAAAGGGCTACAGATGAAAGATGCGGAGAGATGGGACCCTTTCCTAGAAGAGCTCACAGAGAGGCTGGTGCTGTCCTGGCAGTGGGAAATGGGGGCACACATGGGAAAGAACTCATCAGAGGTCTCATCTCATTGCTGTGCTACTCCCCCAAAATTACCTAGTCTTTGTGCAGCAGAGCCCCCAAATGCCTCAGCTCTACAGCACTGCTTTAATTAGTAAGTTTGCACACAGCATCTTCAACATCAAAGTGGGGGGGTTTTCCTCTCCCAACATTTTGCATCCCACCTTATGTTCCAAACAAGCTCAAAAGGTCAACCCCTTTTTTTAATCCATTACCCTCTGCCCAAACCCAACCTGCTAAGACTCTGCAAAAAGAAGCTACGTGACACATTCTATACTTTGGGCTGTCAACATATCCGTGTCCTAAGCTGCCTTCCTACAGCCCACTGATCAGCATAAGTTATTTTCCTCACTGAGAGCAATACCCTTGTACAATGTTCCACAATCAAATGCCACCTGCCCTTCACCTACACTGTCTTCACAGTTACTCTCTTGAATATTCTGGTGGCATCATTTTGTCTTCAATACCTTTTGGATTTTGTACACCTTGGTCATGACCCCTCTTAATCTCTTCTGTTCTAATGAATATAAACATAATTTTCTTAACCTCTCCTCCTAGTTTATAACCCCTGAGGCCCTTTATCATCCTTGTTAAGACTGTATCCATAATTAGGGTACCTAAAAAGATCAAAAGGCATGAACAAGAAAGTGCCTACTTAATACAAACTGTTACATGAATAATCAACATCTCTCCCACACCAGACTCACCCTTCCCATTCCAAACTGAGTGCTCAGTGTTGAAGGGCAGGTCGGCTGCTGATTTCTGCACATCGAGCAGTTTAGCCAGGGCAGCCTTTGAAGCTGCAGGGCGCACCACTCCTCCCCAGTGCATACTGCAATATTCATCTTTCCGCTATGCGTGCTAACTCGTTACAGCTACACATACAGACACATGCATTTATATTCTCCGCAGATAATGGAAAATTCACACCTGCCCATGTTATATATCAGACAAACTGCCCTCCATCTGTCCATACACAGGCACACATACAAGTTCATATATATATACACGCAGGTGGCAGACTGTTCCCCGCATGTATACATAGGTATGCATGCACACAGATGTAGGGACATGCTTAATACTGCTGTTACCAAGGAAAGGGAACGCTGACCATAACCACTTTTAATACAAGAATTACAGATGAAGATAAGACACCAACTGGCCTTCAGTGCTCGCTGTGGCCGACATTCGTTAGTTGTATATATCCCTGAATACTCCACTGATAAGAAGTGTAGAAGTCTCCAAGGGATGAACATAAAGTCACAAAAATGCCCAGGGCACTGAGATAAACACCTTGCAGGGGATATCGCTGTGTCCTTACGGATTATGCTATATGATATTTAGAATTTGGAATCTGCCATAGCAGATCAGACAAGCGCTCTGTTTAGACCAGAAACCTGAATCAGACAGTAGCAAAAGCAGATGCTTCAGGGAAGGGTTTGAGAAACCCTTGCAAACAGTTGTAGAACAACTAAACCACCTGGGCTATTTTCCTCCTCATCTTGATTCACCAGAGAGTTGGCAGATAACCTGAAAAGGAAGAATTTCTCTACCGCTCTCAAGCACCTCCCTTTGAATCCTTACCATTGTACGTTGAATGGTCTCACTGCTGTGAAACGAGGTCCAACCCTGAGGACTTCAGCTCTTGAGCTTTTGTCCTTGGTGAAACCTTGTCGCTGTTTGTCCCCAAGCCTCAGCAACCCCACAGCTCCTCCCGCACCCACAAAATGGGAAATCACAAGCTCATGACCCACGTGCTGCTCTTGTAAGACGTTCCTTGCAAAATTTGCTCACACATTAGTGAATCACTTCCAATCTGTTTTGCATAGGCAAATTTAAGGTATTTCATTATGGAAATTTATGCCAAAAGACCTTCCCACAGAGCTTCATACTGTCATGGTATGACGCAGATACGTACGGTCGAGACTGCAGTATGTTTTACAGAACACAAGGCTGCGACCTGTTTGTAATGGGGTAATGATCTATGCAAGTATAAAATCTGAAAATGCATTTATTTGTCCTTGGCATGCTTTGTCACCACATATCTGCTACTCAGCAGGTATAGCCGGTAGTAACAACCTGCAGAAGGAAATGGTACTAAAACTGTAGCGCCGCGACACTTATGACTCTATTTTTCTTTGCCTTATTATCTATCAGAAGATGGTTACTATGAAACATTATCTACATATTTTATCATGCCTACATTTATGCTATCAGACCAAATCAGCAGCTGAAAATACCTTTGTATTCCTCCAAGAAATCTCACTGCCTTTACAAGATCTTAAGCTGGTAGTTCTTTATCAGCATCTTATTTATCTAGGCAATTCCCATGCTGCTGATCTTCATCACTGCAAAGGGTGGGCGACATACACTGTTGTTTAATACTACTGGCCTTTGCAAAGAAAATGGAGCTCCAGCTTCAAAGGGTGAGGACACTCGGCCGCTTGACTAGCTTAGCGGTGCAGGATGCAATGAACATTTACAATGCTGCTATTTAATGCCAAAATATCGATGCATCAGCACAAACCAGGTCAAGCCTGCAGCTCCCTTCCTCACAGGCAGACCTTCAGCCTCCGAGCAGCACCCAGTACATGGAGAAGATCAACCAGAAAACATGTTTCCTCAAGCCCTCAACACCCAACACCAGCTTTATCCTTCCTCAAGAAGTTCACTGTTATCGAGCTACTCATCACGCCGTTTTCTGCAGCTCTGAGCGCTCTCACCAAGTGGCCTGGCAAGGAAGACAAGAAGCCCCAGGAATCGGAGGCTTTTTGGGACGTGCAGGTCATGACCCTCCTCTTCCAAAGCAGGGAGCCTGAAGACCCCTGTTGTGCCGCTGTCCTCACGGCTCCCCCGCTCGGTGCCACGGAGGCAGAGCCCAGCAGCTCTGGTAGAGCGACCGAAGAGCTGTGATTTCCAGGCTGTCACTGGTATGACGTGGACTCCCAGGGCTTCTGATCTCTGCTTGAGCTGTCCATCATCTGGGTGACGGGGGCCTGGAGCTGCAGGGCAGGGGAAACACAGCTCAACCAGGAATCTCCAAGCTTGAGTTCAGCTACACTTTGAAACCTTAACAAAATGTTTCCATTACATCCCTTTTGTGGTTCTTTTGTTTTACTTGATTTTTAAACAGATTTTTCACTTCTCTTCAGAAAAGGAACAACCTTCTCTTCCCCTCCCACCAACTAACTGCAAATTTTGCCTTTAAATCAACTCTTTGTGGATGATTCTGAATAGCTGCCACGTAGCTACTTCTCATTACAATACTCTGGATGAGATTTTCATATTGTTAGGAGCTTAAAATAATGATGAAGTTCATATTTCTCCTCCAGATATATGTTTGTATGCTAGCATAAGAGTTCTGCTGGTAATTCTACTCTCCTCCAGTAGATGCAAGCTGCAGGAGCTCATAACTACTCCACATCTACTATCTGGGCAACAGCAGTGACAGGGATCAGACTGGAGAGGACTACTATTAAGCTAAAGCATATTCACTGCCTCTTGGCCTGTAAACTCAGCAAATAATTTCATGAGCTCTCCTCTAGTTCTTGAGTGACAAATAATGGGGAAAAAAAAACAACAGTTCACAGACTTTCTAGCTGAAACAAAGTAATAACGTTCAGTAATAATCAACACATGCTCTAATTCTTGCCTTTAGGATTATAACTGGTTAGGGAGAGTCTACATACAGGTGTACATAACCATGAAGATCTATGAATATTATTAAAAGTCCAGCTGATAGAAGCAAATTGCAAAGTACAGGCTTGTGAATGCAAAGCCATCAAAAAAAAAGGTTAAGAGCTTCTTTTAGACTTGGCTGGTGGTTAAAAAAAGAAAGAAAAAAAATCTTATTTCCTCTTACTGGTGAAGGTGCTGGCTTGACAGCCCTGAAGAGTGATCTATTTATTCAAAGTAATGCTGGCAGCAATGGTACACATTTCTTCCAATGTACCCAACCCTGTATCTATTTTCAGTTCCATCAGTAAGCTAAAGGTTAAAGCTATTTATTTAAACCCACACCCACATGCCATTTAAATTGACCCAAATTATTGTCTGAGTTGTAACCTCTCTGTATTAAAGTCCCCTCAGGGGCTGCTTCTTCATTTCAGGCTCAGAAAATTCCTCCCTCGCAGGATAAAAGCAGGGTAAGGAGCATCTCCAAATAGAAATGGAGAAGGAAAGTGGTAGGAGGAGTTCATCTTCAAAGAATGCCTCTTGGTGTTGTGGATTCTGCAGAAAACTTCAGTTTTATTAGATAAATATCTAGAGAGGTTAGCTCCAGTCAAAGTACACATTGGTGATAAAAGATCTCATTGTCATTTCAATTTTAAGGATTCCTTAAAAAAAAAAAAAAAGGGGGGGGGGGAATAAAAAGAAACCCACTACATGTTCTGCCTGCCTTGTGCTGCAGCTGGAGTGAAATCCATCAAAACACCCCAAAATGGAAAAGGAAAGGTGGTCACACACAATCAGCCTGCTATGGAAATAATCCTCTGCAAACAATCCTCTGTGTGCCAGAGGACCAGGAGGACTGAGAGGGAACAGGAGCCTCTTGCAGTCATGCACCAGTTAACATGAGCAAAGTGCCATCCCAGGAGTGAAATTACTCTCCAGGCTGATAAAAGGCAAAGGGAAAGCAGCATCTGGCCTACAATATTTAGCCTTTTCTACACAGTTTAATGCTGTGTGAAGCATGGTAAAAGCAAAGCTTCCTCAGCTCCGGGAAGACAGCTGGCGATGAAACGCAGCAGGGACACCATATGATGGAAGGCTCCTAATTACAAAATCTCTGTCTTGCCTGTCAGAGCAACCGCACAGTAGTACAGGGTAGTTCACAGAGGAGTCAGGGAAAATCAAGCAGAGATAAGACTTGAAATCCATCTCCAGATGCAAACTTCCTGTGCCTTTGAGTACAGCTGGCTCCTGGATCTAGCTCCAGCCGAAAAAGATGTGGTTCTGCAAGGTCGAGATATCCCCAACGTTCAGGCCTTGTCCAACTTTGGCTTCTGATGGGGAGCCAGCCATACAAAGACATATTCAGCGGAGAATTTCAGCGCCGATGGGCCAGACACCCAATTCCATCAGCATGAGTGATAATCCCGGGACACCAAGATTCACTCACACCAACACAAAGCACAAGGATAGGAAAAAAGCCAGTAACCCAAGAGGTTTGAATTTCATTTGATGTTCACTAGACACATAAGAGAAAAAGAAGGACTTTCTCTTTCAACCTATATAGAGCACCTCATTACATACTGATACTGTTAATTGCTATTCAAGTGCCCAGAGGCAAAGACACAGTACACTTTTAACAAGCTGAAAAATACTGTTAAATACATCAGTATCAGAGAGAGGAAGGCAAACCCCACTAATACCGTGAAAGCAGGCCCACAGAGAACCAAGGGATGTGACTCCCTGCTGATGGACAGACTGGTACTGGTACCCGCTAAAGCAGATTTGAAACCCACCACCTCTACGCCATGCTTCAGTCACCACCGTGACTACACAAACCCCCTGAGTCTCCTGATAGCAGCATCTCACTGAGATCATTGCAGTGACATGAAGGACCACATGTCAATGAACCTCTAAATCTGGGCTTTCCCTCCTCCCCTCTTCTTTGGTCGCTGAAGATCTGCTATATTAGTGCATCGGCACCATCGGAATTATAAGGGCACCACCGTCTGCTGGGGAGGAATGGAGCAGTGATATTTTCAGCTGTACTGCCAGCGTGTTTCTGCAGTAGCATGAGGGGGGGAAAAAAACCTGAAAGAGCTGTCTGAACTCTACAGCAAATATAATTAAGCTCCTGCTAAACCATATGACTTTTGCTAAATTTGAAGCACAAATGACAAAACTGTTTTATCAGCTTTATGCTGAGTAAGAAAGGGATAAAGAATTAGATTTTTACAACTCATTATAAGGCAACCCCAGCCCTGCAGAATCAAGCATCACCCAGGCTGTGCGCAGGTGGCAGAGCTGGAGAGCTAATTCTTACAACAACAGTAGATAGATATCTAAAACTATCACTCAAAGGGCTTAAATAATGAGTTGTAAATTAATTCATAATCATTTGCTGTATAGCTGATGAAAAATAAGTCAGATCTCATATGCTGTACAAGTTTTGGTGAAACCTGAGAGGTGATGCTTTCAGCCAAGCGACAGAAGCACCTAATGCCAGAGGCTTCATTTGTGACCATGCTTCACTTCCAACAAGCGCTTGTTTTCCGCAAGAGTAAAGTTCTCATGAATTGGGGGTAGATTTGACTAATCTTGGTTAAAGTTTCAAAGTTAACAAATTTGTGCCTAGATGAGAACATGACAAAACCTCCCGGTCACGAGCTTTGATATATGTGTTTCTGAATTACACTAAAGCATTTTAAGACCCAAACAGCTCAAACTAAAACCAAGTAAAATCAGTGCTGCTGGTTTTAGAAGAATAAACAATAATAAGGAAGAACTGTTAAAAAACAGTAACATAATGTATTAGTAAACACAATAGAAGTCAGTCAGGAAAGTACGTAGACTTTCATTTCAAAGAAGAAAAACTGGTTACAGAAATTCTCAAATAGTAAAACAAGACTGATAAGCATTAACTCTCCACAAAATTAAATTACATTTTTAAAAAAAAGAAGAAAAAAGTAGGAGCAATGAGTCCTGATAGGGAAAATGACTGAATTAACATATCAAAGGAAGGAGATAGGAGAGTAACCCAGAGGGTAATACAAAAGAAAAGTTTAAGGGACACCTTGGGATAAGTTTTCTTTGAAGTACCACACTTCCTAAAATAATAGGAGGGCTATCTAAACACGCCCATCATGCATCACAATTATTGTACAACACTTTTACTTACAGAAAATTCATTATATAAGTGGAGAGTAAGTGGTCCTGCGGAACAGGCCTAATTAAGAAGCTCTCATAACGAGTGGAATTAGTGTCAGCGATACAGAAGCCAACTCTGTATTTCAGACCTGGGTGTGCACCCAGACCACACACGATCCTCCAAAGCAGAGCAGCCTGCTGAGATTGAAATCTTTACAGTTAGTGTATCTTACGAAGCTAAAAATGGCTCGTTGTCCTACATCTCATCTCTTTCCCCCCCATGTCCCATTTCCACAGACTCTGCCTGCCTCTGACATCAGATGCAGCAGACGCAAGATCACCAACAACTGTTACATCACATGCAACTGGCAATACTTCATTTTCTATGTATGCTGGAATAAAAAGCCTTGCAGGCCATTAAAATAGCATAAACAAGCCTAGAACTTGAAGACAATTAATGAATCATCAGTTTGCAATCATTTCTGTAGCATGCTGCAGGTGCATTTCCTTTGTGGAGACATTGCATTTGTCTGCAATGGAGAGGAACCTGATTTCTTTAGCAACTGAAGTCACAATCAATGTTTAAGGAATAATTTAATTATTGGGAAGACTAGAAGAAGCGGCACCAGCTGAAGAGATGTCCGGTTTCTACAAAGCAAGAGACTACTCCTGGCTGAACAAGACCAAAGGGCTGCCCACGCTCCGCATGGCGAAACCATACCAAAGAGGCTCCTTTGTTACTTTTTTGACTGTGCTGGAAAGGTAGAGATTGTCCAGTTTACAAGTAAATATAGACACAGTGTATTGCCTGAGGGACTCCTTGGGCAAGGTCTTTGAGAAGGATCATCCTGCTTCCTTTCCTAAAACCATCCCTGTATTATCACAATGCAGTATGACTCTGGCACATGCACTTATTTTTGGAGATTTAAGATCTGCAAATATTTTACCATATTTATTTTTTTTTAACTTTAATGGAGTTAATTTTGCCTCAAGCCACTCTCCTTTCCCAGCCCAGCTCCATGACCACCTTGCAGGAGCAGTGGTGCATCCAGGGCAGATTTGCTCACGTGAGCTGTACTGCATCCGAACGGGATAACTCAAAATGAGTAACAGCAGATACTAATTTCTGAGCTTCATTCTCCAACGTATGTGACAGAGGATACAGTTATCTCCAGATGATTGATCTACATCCAATAATCAAATATGTGGCAGATATGATCTTTAGATGAAATTCAGTCTGGAAGTTTAAATGGAAAAGGAAATCAGATAATTAAAACCCTGCCCTTAGTAATACATTTTTTAAAGTGACAAAATCTATAAAAACCTCAGGCAGAAACATAAAGTGCAGCTGAAAGAGATTCATTGAAAACCAAATTAATATTTTAATTCTGTCAACACGGAAAAAAGTCTTTAAATGAGATGAAGTTCAGAATGAGTACCAAGCACAGTGATTTATTGCCTTTTCTCCATAATTTAAATGACTGTTTCTTAATGTTCACTAAATTCCTCCCATAGAGTTTCAGCCTTAGCTTCTGACAAAAAATAAAATAAAATAAAATAAAAGCAGCTTGCACTTTCAGTGCTCTCTGTAGCACTTCAGAAAAAGGAACATTCAACTGAGAAAAAGCCAGTGGTTTTCCAGTAGCCATGCCAAAAATCAATTAGGCTGAAGGACCAGAGATGGGATTAATAAAGCTTTCTTCTCCTCTGTAGCTCTGCACTTACTCTCTAAGCAGTATGAACGGGCTTGTTTGCCATACAGTCTCCATAAACAGTAAGTTTCAAGAACTGAAACTATAGATATTTATGCACCTGTAGTGCAGCACAACGCTTTCAAAGCCAGATCAGCTGTTCAGGGCAATTATTTCAGCTACATACACTTTAAATGGTTTCTCCAGCTTTTACCTTAAAAGGTGCTTCCCTTAAACATATCCTCTCAAAAAGCAATAAAAATAAAAGAAATTAAAATATTAAAATCACAATTTGGCTTGACTGCTTCTAAGATCCTACAGTAATCACTAAATGGGAGGTTGCCAAAACTGCAGTCCTAATTAAGTGAAGATTAATTGTTAAATTAACCTAAATTTAATACAATTGAGTGCTGTATCATATGAATTGATCAAAAGCACAGCTAGCAGCCATGCACAGATCCATATTCAATAATATGATTCCAATATTCAGTTGACACATAGCATACAACCACTTTTATTAAATGTATATGATGATTAACATGGCACTGCCAAGCCTTTCCAGCATTCCTGCCATTAAACAAATAAAAATCTACAGATGCTATTCCTACCATCAAATTCCTACTCTTTGATATAATTACACCAGCACGTAAAGTACCCTGAATAGGAACAGTTCGTGGCAAGGGGATAGGAGAGAGTCATGCTTTTAAAATGACGTAGCTGTCAGCTGCGACTTCCACGTTTAGTGGTAATCGCAGGAACCCAGGACTGGCCCCTGCAAAGCAGCAACGTTCAGTCCCACCGTCCCAGAACAGCCACGGCATCTCCCCCACTTCCCAACTACACAACACTCCCAACGGAGAATTACAAATTAGCACCAAGAACCCAGGCCTGAACCAGAAAGGTTTCCATGAAGAAAACAACAGACATCAGCAGAAGGAAGGAAGGAATTCGGATGAAAATGCCCAGATGATCCTAGAAGGGCAGCAGGTCCTATGTGGAAAAGAAAAACAAGAAGAAACCTGAAAACAGTTCTTGCCTCTGATATAGAGAAAAAATTCTTCTTCACCTCAAACCTTGGAAGTAAATTAATTCCAGGTAACCTTTTGGCTGTTTTTACAACAGCACCTTTGCCAGGCAGCCGAGATTTCCAGTAGAACCAGGAGTGGTTCTAAACATCACACACCATCTTGCCAGGTTCTCTCGTTAAAAATTTGATGTTTCTAAATAAGGTTAAAGGACAGGGAGAATGGAACTTATGCACTAATATGTGAGCAAACCAGCAACAGTCCCAAGGTACCACAGAATATATGACCAACAAAATGGCAAATCCAGTAGGCACTAAAACACATCCAGTGTCTTAATGCCCAGTTACGAGCTTGATTTAGTTAATTACAGCCAAATATATTATTATATAGACAGGTCAAAACCCTCCATCCCCAACATCATCTGTAGCCTGTTACACATGCCTTTTATAGGTTATTTATGCCCATCTTTAAAATAATATACAAAAACATCAGAGTCTTTCATGGGCTTGCCTTTACAAATTAGAAGGCTTTTCTGAGCATCATGCTTGAGACAAAATTTAGGTTCTTTCTGGTGAAAAATTCAGTGCAAGATAACGAAGCATTCCCATACAAAGGAAAACCAATTCTGGTGGCTTCAGTGAGGGGCTTATTGAACAGAAGCATTTCATAGACTCGTGCTGTTCTTCTACGCAAAACCAATTTCTATTCCATCCACAAATCTCAGGTTTTAGCCTCTAACAATCGTGTCTGCCACTCTATTAATTTTATTCTGAGATGCAATGTATTTAGAAAACTACTTAATAATTCCATATTTTCTCTTAGCCAACTTACAGCATCCCTTTCCAGAAATGATCAACATTGTGGGATTCATTCTGATATGCTTACTCATGCACAATGGGATTACAGGAATATAGGAATAAAACGAACAAAAATAGCCACTCCGCACTTCCTAAAGCAGGATTTTAATTTTATCTGTCATTGGCTTGGAAGTTATACTCAAATGAGCCTAAAATTTTAAGAACCCCTTAAGGGCTAGATCTGAGCTCCTACTAATTACGTCACCCCGCTGAAGGTAATGAATCTGTATGGATTTCTACTAGCGAGGAACTGCAGGAGCAGGAACTTCAGCAAGAAGTCACGCGTGTGTATCTGAAGGCAGCATTTAAATCTTGTAGGGAAACAAAGCAACTTTCATGTCCAAGTCCCAGAAGAGCCGCACTGGAGCTGTTTGCTCCGCTCAAGCTGTGTGAGAGGAATCAACCGGGGAAAGGTGAATTGCTGAGTCCACGAAACAACAGCTGGCTCCAGTTAACTAAACCCAAGGTCATTACTGGTCAAAAAGTGGGGTATTTGAATACCAGCAAAACAAAAAAATGAATTTGGGGCTTTATTGAAATTTTCACTTGTCCCATCCTTAAGCTCCTCAATGATCCTTTGTCCCTTCCTTACCAACCTTCAGTCATGTCTCAACTCAGACACTCCTCTTTCTTTTCCTCATTTAAATGTTCTTCAAACAGCTGATTTGTTCGGATATTCATGTAAATTCCTTCCATACCTCAAACAGATGCATTATCATGCCGCACCCCAGGATTTGAGAAGAAATGCCACAGCAGCATCCTGGGACTCGCTACCTAAACAATAACCCGCTTCATTTGCAACCAGCCCACGAGAGCTGCGTGCCTCCGCGCGTGTCCTGCCGGCTCTGCCGCTCGGCTCCGCAGCCGCTCACCGGAGTCAGCAGCCCACGTGCCCAGACACTGCTGGGCTTTGATCTACCAACCAGCTTAGGCTCCCACTTTATTTTCAGGATGTGAATTGTTTCAAAGCTTATAAGCTTTGAAATCAAATCAAAGACCTGATTTTCAGTATTAACAGTTGTTCTTTAATACCAATTAAAAGAAATAAAAAAATTTAAAAATCAGCTTGGTTTAGAGTAGGAGAAACATCCCGGCAAATGGATTTTGCATTTGGGATATGCTCCGCTGTGCCTCTCAAGCAGCGTGCGGTGTTTGCCTGGCAGCCATCCCTACCACCTGTATTCCGCAGCAGCAGCAGGAAAAGCCATTGGTATTCAAAGCATACCCTAGTTAAGACTACTACCATATGTTGACAAAATATCTCGTATTAGATCCTAGGACAGCTGTTTCCCTACCACCTTATATGACATAAGGTGAGAGCAAAAGGAAATTATAGGGAGGAAGAGAATTAAGAAAGCTAAACAACTCAGCCCAGGCATCAATCATTTGTATGATCCTGCTTGGACATGGGGGAACTTTGTGCGGAAAGCTGGATACTGCACTCAAAAAGTGCCTCTGATGCACAGATCTACTTCTACAGCCTTTAAGGAAAAAATTATTTCTCATTTAAGTCATTAACAATGGTTATTCAGAACTGCCAGGGGAAATATGAAGCACCCTACCACCTCATAAGAATAATGCAATAATCTGGAAATATTACAGCAATGTGTCACTTTCACTTTTGTTCTAAATAAAAAGAGGGAAATAAAAATTAAGTATCGTATTGCATACAAATGCTAATTCATTCTAGATTTCTGAAGGTCATCCATTTTAGAGTACAGTGCATCTAGACATCTCATTATTTAAAAAAAATTAATTTAGCTGTGAAAGAATATTAATTTTCTTGGTGAAATTTGATCTCACTTTACAGTCTTTCTAACTTCATTAGAAACCTCTTAGTGAAGCGTGAATTGCCAGACACTGTCCTTCTGCAAACTGGACAATAATATCAATCACGGATCCATCAGAAAAGAAAGGGAAGACAGAGAAAGTGTCACTAGCAAAATACCTTTGACTATTTAAATTGTTGTTTTCACAACAGTGAGAAATGCTGACTGCTTCCTCTGCCATTGTCGCCTTGTAGGAATACAGTGCTGTCCAAATAAAATTACAATGTGAATGCATTGCTGAACTGGTAGGTGAAAACTATTATGTGCACAATCTTTGCACAAAGAAAATCTACTCTCCTCAGAGTTATTTGTTTAAAAACACTATTCTATTTATATACAAATATTTACACAGCATTGAACAGCACTATGTTGATCTCTTCTTGCATGGAATACATTATATTTAAAAATAGAACTATTCAACAATTTTCAAGAACAGCTATTACAAAAATATCCCTTGCATTGGGAACATAAAGACTAAAAGACACTTCATTGGGTGTTTATATCCTACTTATGCAATGCAATGGAGATCTAAAACAGTTCCATAAACCCTTGGAGCTAGTTGGCCTAGAAAAACTGCATTGATATTAAAAATATATTTTTGATTACAAATATTTTCATAACCCTAAATTAAGCAGCCTTGAATTACCTTGTATTTACCCATGAGGAGATACCGTGGATTAACTGGGATACATCAGCTTGTTATCCCAGAGCCCACACACACATGCTTACCCCAGGGTAGCTTAGACTTAAGAGGTAAATCAATAGGGTATATCCCTAAGATGTCATCCCTAAAGAACAGGAAAAGGTCTTCCTAGATCCAAGCAATATAGTTAATAATATTCTCATGGCACAGATATACTAATTTCTCACACATCTCATGTCTGCCAGGGAGGAAAGATCCGTATGTGGCATGGGCAACCATACTCAAGAAATCCCCCTGGGGATCAGGCAAGCGCCAGTAATTTCAAGTGAGACTTCGTTATAAAACACGCATTTTTTTCTAAACTGAAAAATACCATGAGGAAATGCTGGCATTTTTAGCCCACCTTGTTTTTCCCCTCCCCGATGACTTTTAAATAAAACAGTACTGAAAACACAGTTAACACTTTTCCTTTATCATAACTCAGTTTTTTTCCCAGTCAATCCAATTTCCAACATCCATTTGCAAAACAGCTTAAAAATGTTGTGAAGAAAAAGGGTAGTTAGAAATACGGAGGGGCAGGGGAGAGGTAGGAGTTCTCATTTCAAATATAACTAATAAAAAATAACTAACTAGGCTTACATTTAGCAAACAAACATGTTCAATACGCCCAGTTGAATACACCTAGCCTACACTTCACATCCACCTAGTGACATTAGGGGACCAGATACCCCATCATGAGGCACAATTAAGGCTGGTTATCTTTACAACTTTCACACCCTTTAAAAAAAGAAAAAAAAACAAACAAGAAAAAAAACCACAACCCAGGGGGCATTCTCAGAGAAATAAGCAGCCACTGCCACGTACCAGACCATCGCTGGAGGCATTTCCAGGGGAAAGCAGCCACGTGAAACCCATCTGCCCTGGCTCGCCCTGCCGCCCCGGGAGGCTGCGAAGAGGTGAGGAATTCAAACATGAATGAAGTGTTTTCCTTGCACTGTCCAGCGTAACCCCTCAACACGCCTGGCTGGCGTTACAAAATTGTCTGCTTCAGCGTAACACTTGCCAGAAATTATTAACACTCAGATTTCTCACGGAGAAAGATTGGCTCCTCCGCACTGCCGAGGTGGCTGGTGGGGGAATGAGTGGCTGCACGAGGCAGTCGGCATCCTCCGGTGCTTTATTTTACCCGGAGATAGAGAAACAGGGTAGAGCTGAAGAAGCCATTTTCCTCTGCTTCACTTGCCTTACACAGGAACAATTTAGGCAGGTGAGAGGGACAGCGATTTTGACCTCGTTGTGCGAGTACAAACCTCCTACATGCAAATTTCTGCTACCTAAAAAAAAAATTCTAAATAGTCACTTTCCGCCCACCGTTCCCAGCACGTTACCACCTCACTATCTGAAGAGTCTTATTTGGCCCCATTAATGTAGTATCCATAAACACTTCATCATCCTTAACACATACATTCTCACAAATCCCTGGGAGGTAGAGAATCACGCAAATCATGGTTATGTCATTTTTTCAGATAGCTTTTACGAGCCACACTTTCCCAGGCCTTATACCGATAACCAACCTGTAAAACAGAATTAAAGAGCAGATCTTCAGCCAGTACATCAGCCAGTCAAAGACAAGCCCAGAGTGAGAGTTTCCAAGAAGCACCGTCGCTCCCTGCCCTGCTCAGGACAGGTTCACAGGGAAGGAACAGTCTTTAATTCCCTTTCTATGCCCATTCGGCTCAAGGCACGATGCTATGAGCAGCACATTTCACTTGTCTCCAGTTCCCCAATAAAAGAACTTCTGTGTGTGCATGTGTGGCTTTACCCAGTGTTACCCGGAGTCCACTTATGCACCTCGGGATGCTCAAAGAAAGAAAATGGGTTACACTGATTTATTTAATCATTAAATATGTTTATTTAAGAATTAAAAGAATTTCTCTGATACAGGGATATCTGGCAATAAAGAAGAGGAGAGAAAATCCACAGCTCTTTGGGGCTGGTGGACCACAAGTGCCTATACGCTCCCAGAATTACGTGCTGGTAATGGTCAAGGCAGGCAGCGATGCTGCATACAGAAATGTTTTGGCTAGAAAGATAAGTTTGTGTGAAAGAAAAGAACAGCAGTAGATGTATGCAGCTTTATTCCATGCCTACGCACGGCTTCTCCCAATGCTGGCCACTGCTGCGTTTGGAAAGTGAACCCACGTACCCCCGGGATACAGCACTTCCCTAGTACTATAGACTTCAGGACATTAAGACAAGAAAAAACTGATTGAGAACAGCAGAATAGCCTGGAAAAGTCTGTCCTGGACCAAACAGGGAAAAAATAAAATTAAATTAAATAAAGAAAAAGCATATTAAACTGCTGAATAAAGGCCCAGGAATATATTTAACTTTCTCTTGAGTCTACTGAAAGGCGTAGCCAGCTTGGGCTAAAGCTGGAGAACAAGTACATGAGTGTTTTGTTGATTTGGTCCTAAAGAGGACTGAAAAGGAAAATAACTATTACAAACCTGGCGGTGTGCCACTGCTCATTTCATTTCACACTTTTGATGAGGAACTGAACACAATCAACACTTTCCCCCCCCAAAAAAAAATTTCCCCCTATTTTTAAAATCAATTTTCTAATTTGTCAAAGCACTTTTAAATTAATCTTTCTATTTTACAGCATAGCTTATTTTTCGGTGAAGCAGAGCAACATGTAGACCTTCGTATTCCCTAGGCTGCCAAGTACTCCATTGTTTTGCATTCTTCCGAACCACCCCTCCCTCTCCTCTCCATTTCTGTCCCGGGCTCCTACCCAGCCTCCCACCAGCATCACGGTGGACGCTGTCAAAGCTACCTTGAAACAGTACAGCGAAACATCCAAGACATCTTTGTATAGTTTGATCTGAAAGAAAATGCTGCAAATTACAACTCCTAACTATGCCATTATGTCACCAAAACAACAAAAAACAGCAATGAGAAACAGTTATTTGAATAAAATTGGGAACAGATATGATACAGTAAGTACCCACTATTATTTGAATTGCAGGAAGCTCATTTTTTTCTACAAGTTCAAGACTATTTTGTATGTTTTCATGTGGATAAAACGTGCTCAAATCACATGCCTAACAGGATCTAATCTTCACTCAGAGCCCAATCCTGATGTAATTTACACCTTACACAGGCAAACACAACAGAGCACTGAAACTCTATTTAATAATCTACATTTTTCAGGCTAGAAGGACAAGGGCTAGGTAAGGAAAAAAAGATGCAATGAAACCCAAAACATGCAGGTATCTTAAAAGTCACCCAAAATCAGGACAGAGAGTCAGTCCCTGTGCTGCATGGAAGGAATATGCTTGTGTGCTGACCCAGCACACCTCAGCCAGCTTGTTCTGCTGAAAAACAAATAAAGACTTTTTTTGGTTGGCTGGTTGGGATTTTTGCGGGGGAGATAGTAGAGAAATGGAAAGCTCACATTCATAACATGAACACGGATGTTTTAAACTGGCACACTTGCCTATTATTCTAGTCACATTCAGGCAAAAGTTTGGTATTATTTCTAGCCAACTCTGAATATGCAGAATATCATACATGCAAAACATCCCACTGCTGTTGGGCCACACAGCATGCCGTTCTGGCCAAACACCAGGTAATGAGGAAGGGAAACAAAAGACCAACTGCAGTATTTCTCCCTTAGGAAAGGATAAACTTAAGCTAATTACATACTTTGTCTGGAATGAAGAGAAATTTAAACCACAGTTGCTTCCTCATAGCTAATATTTATGTTAACAAAGAAGGAAAACAGCTACTAGGATACACCTAGAAGTGAAGAGCAGACCATTATATACCTTTTGATAGATTACAGTGGTCTTAAACACAATAAATAAAAAAAAGTGTGGACGCTACCAGTGGAGACATGCTTTAAACAGGACTCCACATTGGGTTTTTTCCACAATATAATGTTTTATCCAATTAATCATCCTACTCTCATGGGTTTTTCCTCCTTTTTCACCCCTAGGTAGGTCACTGGATAGTGATTCGAATTTGTCAAAGTTCTTGTGCAATTTTCTGCTTATTAAAAAGTGAGGAATCGCACTGCAATTTCAAAATCTATACCACACAAGGCAACTCCAGTGCCAGGTTCTCAGAGTGACCTCTTGGTGTTGATAGAGGAAAAAATAAGTCTCCTTCGTTTATATTGGAGATTAAAGTCTTTATCCCTTGCTGCATCAGACACTACAGCTTCCTTTCCAGTGGTATTTTCTTTGGGGTTTTGGTTTTCAAATACCTACAAGGAATAAAACAGGAAATAACATGCCACATTCATATTTCCTCTCCAATTTCCTTCTGACTTCACACAATTTAATTACATGAAGATGGAAATTCAATTTTATTTTAAAATAGCATTTAAATGCTTTCTGAAAAGAAAATTCTGTATTTACCAGGAAAGGATGGAAATTATAATTCAAAGGCGTATGTCAAATGGGGAGAATTAGAAAAGCAAGTGCAATGCTTTGCTATGAAGCATTCAGCCACAAGGGAGAAGAGAAAAGGAAACTAAACAGTCTCTTCCTTCTCATATATGTTGAAAAAATAATGAAAGAAAATGTGAATGCTCTAATTTCATATATCCTTTTCAGTATGTGGGACTTGAGGAAGCTTAAAAAAAAAAAAAAAAGCCCAACATTTGACCACTTCAAGTTCCCCCAGGAATACGTTTCAGTTGCTGAAAAAGATCCTAAACTCAGATGCTTACATGTGCAGTGAAGTCAGCTGGACCGCCACTGAACAATCTGTTTCAGCACTTACTAAGATCCACTCATAAATCTTCACATGCTCCAAAAGAGAGGCTCCAGACAGAGGCTGCTGGCCACCAGCCCTTCAATAATTCATTTCTAAAAAATCATTTCCTATCACTCGCATGGAGCCAGTGGCCAGCCCGGTCTTTGAAACGAGAGGGGCAAATTCAGTAGGATGCAGGACGCTGCAGCCAGCCCCCGAGCACGCTGCCAACTGCAAAGGGCAGCTCCTGCGCCTGCTCCCTGCCCCCTGCTCCTCTGCAAACCCTGGCCAACACAGGTAAGAGTCTATAAAATAAAATAAAAACAAAGACTCACCAATGTAAGAGCCAAGTCACGCTTTGACAAAAGAGGCTTTTGAAAAGAATATGCCTGAGGTGGGTAAAAAGCTCTTCTCTTCCAGCTAAGTGGAAATATTTCAGTCCTCAAATAATTTTAAAAACAAACCCTCTAACCTGACGAGAGAATTTGCAGGGTGAGGGGAGCTGCTCCTTC
Source organism: Buteo buteo (assembly GCF_964188355.1). Classification (NCBI taxonomy): domain Eukaryota; kingdom Metazoa; phylum Chordata; class Aves; order Accipitriformes; family Accipitridae; genus Buteo; species Buteo buteo. Next base: position 8,805,540 of record NC_134194.1, on the reverse strand, counting down.
ACATCCACCGTAATCTCCGAGAGACCAAACTCACATTTAGCGGGATACCTCTTGTTCTCTGCTGTATACAGCAAGGAGTCTAATCCCACTGAGATTAAACTGTCAATCAGAGGGACAGTCCTTAGTCCCTGGGGGAGATGCTCTATTACACAGGGAAATTTCTTACCCGGAAACTTTCAGCACCAACATGTCATTCAGTTCCTCTTCCTGTGACATAAAAATAAAGAAACAAAAAAAACCCCAGATTTGCGTTTTTTTGTGCTAGAAGAAAGGCAAAGGAGGAGGTCTCAGACTGGTAGAGGCCAGGACTGGATGTGGAGGATCGAGAAACAGCACAGCTTCCCACCCATGGTCGGCTCCAGGTTTCATACTTCCAGGAGAACAGAAACCCTAAATGCAAGAGTCTAAAATTACTGAAATATTACATTTCGATGGGAGAGAGGGGCCTGCTCGGAGCATGCACTGGGGAGAAATCAGAAGGTAGAAATAAATATCTGCTCAAGGCAGACGAGGTTAAATGGAGCTTGCTAAGAACAGATAAGAGGGTCCTGTCAAGGAGATTAAAATAAAGTAGAAGCTTGCAATGGAAGGATGGAGGGAAGATCGGAAACCAAGCAGTGTGAAACAGGAGGAAAACAGGAGGAAACCACAAAACACGATGGACAGCCTGAAAGGCAAGTCCACCCGAAAGACAGTGATGGGCAACTGCTGCCCTGATTTATGCCCATTCCATCAGGTCAAAATGAAACCCTAACACACAAATAGAAAAGGTGAAAGCCTCAGGATTTGATCTAGGCTTAATATTTAACTGCATGGGGTTGGGTGGCATTTCCACCACTAACCTCCCCCTTTTTTTTTTTAAATCAAGATTACCTGCCCAGTTGAGAGAAGGAGTTGCTCTCAAACACAGAAAAACTGATTTTTTTCAGTCTTAACAATGCCAAAGTGCATTCGCTGTCAAGGTGTGCTAAATATTACAAATGTTCAGACTGACAGTAGCAATTTATATGGGTACTGGACTATATTTCCATCCCTTTAGAAGTTATTAGCCTGCAGTTCAAGTAGTTTGAACCAAGAGCTCAGATCCAAGCCACACCAAACTTACAAACAGTTCAGAAATGTATTTTACGCATAATTCTTGTCCTCAACACAACTGAAATCCAAATCCTAATATGATCTGAGAGGGTGAATCACAGCTTCAAGAGTCTTTGTATTACCCAGTATTTCGCCATGCCTCTCACCGGACGGGAATACTAAGTGATCCCCCAAACCAGCAGCCATCATATCTTCAAAGGCAAAACAAACTAACTGGAAACAAATTGAGAAGAGAAACGAGCTCTTCATTGCAGCTGTCATTAAATGAACCAACTGTCTAACACTAGGACAAATATTGTACTTCACTGAATTTAACTCCATTTCACCCTGGCAAAGCTGATTATAAAAGCATAAGATAATTTGCAATTATGCACTAAAAAACATCACATTTTTCAAATGGCATACAAATTTTACAGTGTCCATACACCGACATATAACACATGCCATCTAAGGATTTTTGGGTTTACCCCAGTGAGCATGCCAGGCTAACTGAACCTATAAACTGCATCACCTACGTTCAGAATATCAAAGTTTTTCTAAGTGTTCCTTCTCCTTCCTTCTTCCTTCCCCAAACTTGCAAAGTGAATCTCAAGACTGAAAGCTTCAAGCTTGGCAATGAAACGCGAGGATCTGCAACCCATGTTTGTGGGACACTGTTCACATGCCACTTCCAGGAAAATACACAGAAGTGGGAGGCTTTCAATATTCCCTGAAAATCCCATCACACTCCAATTCCAGGAAACTCTGAAGTACCATTACATTCATATAAAAGTTCACCCATACATTTCTAAGCTATGCGGGAGAGAGAAGCACCTACCTCCTTTCACACTTCTGATAAATTATTTCCCCCATATGATAGATCTGTACAGCAAAATAACCTTCTCATTGAGGTTTATGTCGTACTTAAGCTTAAATCCGAATTCCTTGGATTTACAATGTTTCTTTTGGTAAAATTATTATATGCCTGTAAAGCTGTGGGAAGGCTGGAAAAAGCTGCATGTAAAAGGCACTCTCAGATTGAGCTTGGAAGAATACAGGGGTTTTTCTGAAGACTATATGTAACAACAGCCACAGCTTCTCTGAAGGCTAAGCCTGTCTTTCCCTGTGTCACCATGGAAAATACAAAGGTAGCAACAACGATGATGAAACAGAGCAGGATGATCCCCTGTGTCCAGGAGACCACGGGTCCAGCAGGACGCACTTTGCTGCTCCATTCGGCTGCTTCCCATGTCACACGAGTCCTTGTCCCTAATCCCACATCAACGCCGGGACAGATGAGGGGTGATGGGATTCATGGTGAAGCTGCAGTCTCGCTGCTGCATGGTGCTTTGCATCTCTTCCAGATTTGCATCTCCAACTCTACTCCTCTCTCCCTCCCAATTTTCTCTCTCCTCTGTTATTTTCCATCACTGGAGACGTCACCAAGTTTTTCATCAGCATGAAACATTCACTGGAAAGAGTCAAGTTTCTTCTGTTCAATGTGTTTTTGCTAGATAAGCATTTGGGAACTGCTATTTGTCTTGCAGAAGTCCTGTTTTCTCTCGATACAGGCCAGCAGCCTGCAAGCCAATTTCTGTAGCATTCTACTTAATTGTGAGTCTTGTTTCTTCTAGTCAGTCTTCATGATTACAGTCAAGTACTATCCTGTCCCGATACGCATGCAGTTGCACTTTTGTCAGATGTATTTCTATTCAAATATTACAGGTCTTTGTTGGGAGTAATTTTATTTTTTCCTCTACAAGAACCGTGATGTATTACGTTGCTGGTTGGTGCACAGCGACTCCCCCAGCGTGCCGAAATACTCCCCAAGTGCTTTTTCTGCAGGAACAGAAAGCAGGCTTAAAACCTGCAGTGAATCTTGAACCAAGCGCAGGAGCATCGGGTATTTTCAGTCTTCTCACCCAGATACTAACTGACCAGTGGTGGTGAGAAAAGAAGCGTCGCCTGCCAAGCGGTCACAAGGGGATGGGCTCCTCCAGAAAATAACACACCCGCCAGGGATGGGCACCGCTCCAGATGGACAGATTGCAGCAAAACACACATCAGCTCATCAACCTGTGTCAAAACTAATTTGTCAACTGTCTCCCAACAACTTCTGTATTTTGAAACACGTTACAGTAGGATAAAAAGGAGGTTCGCTCGCTTAAAGCGCCCAGGCCAGGGCCTGGCCATCCCCTTGCTAGAAAGGCGCTTCGTGGTAGTCAAGAAAATCCCCACATACGTAAATTAGTTTTCTAATAAAAGTATGCCAGAAGACAGCGCAGAGCTTTTAACGCCGGAGAACCACCCTCCTGACGAAACTTTTTGTTCTGAACCATATAGCTGGAAGGGTGAAACCCCAACGACTTTGCACCAAAGAGCAGAGCAGACCAGCATCACCCAGCACAAGGCTACTGGCACCGCAGATGGGTGCTGTACCGCAGCACCTTTGGGAAACACGAACGCCGGGCAGATGCCTTTGCTGCAAAGCTTGCAAGACAGCAGTGAAAGAAAAAGAAAGGAAAATGTATTTACAGGCTCGAGGCAACCCTCCCCCTGAGCACTGCGGTTTCTGTTGAGTCAGAGCTGTCATCTGCCCTGCAACAAACTTATCTTCACTGTCCATTTTGCGAGTAAGATTCAATCAGGGCTCCCTGGCTCCTCAGGGAACCAGCACTTCAGCGTGAACTGCTTCTGCTCAAATGTAATGGAGTGAGATTGCTCATGCCATTATTTTAAATGGTTTGAGGCCACATGGTCCCCAATTTCATTAGCTGCATTTATATACAGACCTTACACTTAATACTGCGGAACCCAGAGACATATATACATGACGTGTTATCTTCCGACCACAAAAAAAAAAAGAAAAAAAAAAGGTAAAAAACAAAGAAATTAGAACACACCCCGCAAATGATCAGCATAAACCAGAGCACCAGTTTAAGTGTCTCCATTCGATACATCATCTATGCAGGGAGGATATTTCTGCACACATGTATAAACATTGTACACTTCAACCATTCGCAAGTGGAAGACATAGAATGAGCCTCCTCTTACTCTGCTTTACAAATTAGAAAAATCACCGTCAGTCAGACCTTGCACACACTGATGTTGGCAGGCAGTGTAAAACTGGGAGCCCCAGACTTTTACCTGCACTCAGGAGTTCATTTCAGTTCAGGTGTTATATTTAAGCTAATTAGCTAAATTACTGCCAGAGGCTCTGTGGGCACTTCAGAGACTCGTCAGACCCGGGTGCTTGCAACTGTGCTCTCACGCAGCAGGGCGAGGGGGCTGGGACACGCACAAGGAGCTGCCTCGCTCATCCATTTAAGCCAACCTTAGGCCAGTCTACACTGAGTTGAAACAGGTTTAACACTAAACTCAGGGGCTGACACAATTTTGCACTGTAATAACTCAAAGAGCATATGTCTGCGTATTGGCCAAGACCTCTGGATCTCTCTAGGAACCTGTGAGAGAGAAATATGAAAACAATAATACACAGATCCCAAACTGAACAGCATGACAGGAGTGAGATATGAAGCACTCCCGAACACAAACCATGAGCAATTAAACTTTACGTGGCTGAACAGGTGTGAGACTAATCAATGCTCATATACATTTTTCCTGGAAGTACTATAATTTTGTACCAATTTCTTTGTTTACTTCAAGAAAAATTACACATCTCTGATAGACTTCGCAGAAGATTATAATAAGCCTATAAAGTTGGATATTCATTTATTAAGTATTATTAGTATCATTTTGTACTTTTGCAAAACCCACTTGAAAGAATAATAAAGTAATACCATTTAAAAAAAAAAGAAATAACATTAATGGAGCTGAATGCTGGTATGTTTTTACAGTTTGTTGTTAATTGCAACATGGATACAGTTAAACAACAGATGCTGTGAGTACTTTTTAGCTACCAGTAATTTTTGTTTTGTTCTGTTTTTCTTACAAAACAGGTTTTTCATTTAAACAGCTGCTGCGTGGTTTTCAGCATGGAAAATTAAAACCTTCCCTATCACTCAACAGAGAAACAGTGATTTGCTGATAATCCAAAGAAGAAAGAAGAAAAAAGAGCATTTTTATCCAAACACAAGGTATTAGGAAAAGAAAGAGAGTAATCAGCTGGGATGTAAAGTTACCCTGCAAACAACGTCACAGGCAAAACTTATTGCAATAAACAGACCAAGCATGACAAGACAGATCTGGCTCATCCACCTCAGTAACTGCTTCATGGAGACAATTTGCTTTATATTCTTCCGTTCTTCACTACAGCACCTCCCCTCACCACAACAATACTGTAATACTGCATGAGCAAGGCCATGGGAATATTGGGTGGAGCGATCTTGTTTCAAGATGGACTTTTTGGTTTAAATCGAATCTGTGCTTTGCTCTATATTTTGTGTCAGAGAAGGCAAAGCCAACTACACGCTGCTTCACCTGGAGGGAAGGGCAGGGACCCCGTTGGTGTTGTTGTTTCCCCATTGTCGTGGTTTAACCCCAGCCAGCAACCAAGCACCACGCAGCCGCTCACTCACTCCCCCCCCACCCAGTGGGATGGGGGAGAAAATCAGGAAAAGAAGTAAAACTCCTGGGTTGAGATAAGAACGGTTTAATAGAACAGAAAAGAAGAAACTAATAATGATAATGATAACACTAACAAAATGACAGCAGTAGTAATAAAAGGATTGAAATGTACAAATGATGCGCAGGGCAATTGCTCACCACCCGCCGACCGACACCCAGCCCGTCCCCGAGCGGCCAAAAATCCCTGCCCCCCCCTTCCTAGTTCCTAAACTAGATGGGACGTCACATGGTATGGAATACACTGTTGGCCAGTTTGGGTCAGGTGCCCTGGCTGGGCATGAGAAGCTGAAAAATCCTTGACTATAGTCTAAACACTACTGAGCAACAACTGAAAACATCAGTGTTATCAGCATTCTTCACATACTGAACTCAAAACATAGCACTGTACCAGCTACTAGGAAGACAGTTAATTCTATCCCAGCTGAAACCAGGACACCCATGGACCAGCCCAGCAATGATGAAGTCGCGTTTCGTTCCCACACGCCTGGAGCTCGCCGCAGCCGTCCCACGCCGCGGAACCCATCTCGAGACATGGCCACCCCCAGGAACGAAGCCCTCCTTTCCAAAGAAGCACTGCTGGGCTCACGCGACAAAGGACTCTGAAGACCTGAGCCCAATGCCCAGAAAAGGGCAATATTGGGTTTTCACAACAAGTGGTCTACTCTGTTCATTTGCCACAGTGAAAAGGTCTTCACTCCCCATAGCTCTGAGGGAAATTCAGGTTTTTATTGCAGTAAAACACCTTACTTCCATTCAAGTCAGGTGGATATAAAGACTCCGACTCTTCACAAACTTGAAACAACTGCAGTACTGCAACCAGTACATTAGTCCTACCCCAAAAAAAGCAAGAAGAGAGACGGCGTTCAACATAGGCAGCATCCATAACCATCTCTACCCAGTCATTGTACAGGACACCTAGACAAGTAGTTTCGGCTGGACTCCAAGTCATACACAGCTAAGCCCAGGGAAGATGAATCCCAATAAAAGAGTCAGCAGCAGGATCCACGCTGCATCGCTCACCACTTGGCTCCCAAAAAGGAGAGCATTGCCTAGGATGGCAGGACGCAAATGTCTCTGGATGTCACAAGGGCAGAAGCTCCAGGTGTTTTTGGAAGGGCACTGGGAACCATGAAAGGCCATTTAGAGGCAAGTAGAGACCATCAGAGTACTGGGAATGGGTAACACCAGCAGAGGGGAAAAAAAGCAGCAATTTTTGGGAGGCTTTAAAAGCTGCCATACAATGATATTTGTACTATGCTGGCAGGCAAGCATTATAAACAATGAAAAAAAGTCAGGACACAACCACCTAGGCAGGTCCAGAACAAGTGATGTGAGACGGACAGGGCAGGCACTGAGGCCATAAATTTAGAGGATGAGAAGAGAAGCCTCCTAAGTACAATATTTACTGCCTACTCAGTATTCTTTTTTATTTTCCTGTTTGCTTGACCTTGGACACTCCCTGTTTGGTATTCTCTGAGCAGTACAGAGCCCTCTTTCAGTACCCAGCCAGTCTTAGTCCTTCCAGGCTGGAAGGCGAAGGTATTTTGCCCTGCCTAACATCAGACACCAAATGCGGGAGCCGCCTTCTCTCCCTAATGCATTAAGATAAGGCTGTAATGACAGGCCGTAGAGCCCTCCACACACACACAACTGATGAATATTCATTAAAAGTCAACACATAATATTTATATCATTCCAGCCACACAGGGAGGACAAAGTGTCTCCCCCCAGGTAGCAACACCTCACTCAATTCACGATGGGCCACTTTGTACCATGTTAGATAAAACCCGCAGCCGCTCGCATCCTTTGCATTTCAAGCCAGTTTTTCTCCCTTCATAACTAGCATTCAGAAAGGAGACTGAGGCATGCATAGTGACCCTGCTAGCACTGCAGAATGCACTCACTTTCTTCACACACATACCCAAAGGTATTTTTCCATGAGATAATATTTTTTCAGGCTCTTTTAGGCTTGGAGAAGAAGGGCTTCAGTGAAATAAAAACATCTCTTATCTTAAAACAACTGTCAGTTTAGGAAACAACGGACTGAGCAGCAACTGTGTCCTGTGTATGTTCATTGTTTTATATGAAGGCACTCCTTAAAACAGAACCCCAGAAGTCCAATTAGTTCCTGAGCATCTGCCTCCCGCTGACCTCTCGAGCACGATGAGCACACATCCCAGGCTGTTTTCATGCTTTCCAGGATTGCATCTGGGCTAGAAACACCGGATAATTATTTTTAACACAGCAACCATGAGCATTCCCTGCCTTTCTGGACTTCTATACATTCATCATATTCAGCAAAGAGAGCCTTCCAGATTAATACAGAGATACTGGAATGGCGATGGAGAGATAAATGGCATAGATTGAACAAACTGTAGATTAGGAGACTTTTAGGCACATTCCTGCTTCATCCTTACATACTTCCCACATCGCCTCAACATGCATTTGTACTTAATAATCTGTTGTACACTGCAAAGATAAAGTCATGCGGTCAGATCCTCAACCTTAGTTATACTGAGCCGCGCTGATTTACAACAGCTGAGAATCAAGCCCTGAAGCTTTGGAGAGACTCCATTAGCTTTATTTCACCTCCTGGATGAAGACCAAACTCTGCACTCATCAATATGATTCACTCTCTGCTTTGCTCCCGAGCTCATGGCCTCTGACCGTGCACGCTGGATGCACGGTAGCTTCCTCCCAGTATGTTCTGGGGGGAACAACCTCCTTCCAGAAAACTCTGGCTGGACGTTGCTGCGATAGCATTTTGTCTGAAACGGCCCCTGCAGCAGACTACGGAGGAAGACTATGGTAAAGACCACCGCTCTCTGGGGAGGGCCCTGCACACCTCCTGCCATCCAAGAGTTGCCCTTCAGCTCCTGCTACAGAAAGCACCGCCGTGACGGACTGCAACCCAGCTCCCTCCTTGCTTCAGGCAACCTGACCTGAAAATATTAAGCAATACCATCTCAGGGCCGTCGTATGGGGTCCAAAGTAGACCTGAGCGAAGGTCAGTACGAATGCGCCCAAGCTACCGCAGAGAGCGCTAGCCTCAAGAAATAGGGATGAAAACCAGGCTGTGCGCAACGACCCAGGAGGTGAGGTTTGGGCAATCTGCCCCAGCCAACGCCAGCACGGACAGAGTCCTGTCTGCTGCCAGGGAACGGGCAGGGGAACGCTCCCTGCACGGCACAGCACAGATCCAGCAACCCACCATCGCCCATGAAGGAGGGACACTGGATGGGATTGCATCTGTGTTCCCGGTGTGTGCGAGGAACTACGGTGCTCTCTGGAGCCCATGAAGAAAACCTGCTCTCCTTCTTCCTCCCCTGACCCTTCCTCCAGCCCCCCAGACAGAAACCGGCCACCAAGGTTGAGCCTGGGGCTCACGAGAGATGCAGAAACACATTTCACAGACGTTCACGCTCTCAGCTCTGAAGTACCAGCTGTAATCGGAACATAAAAACATATTACGATTAAAATCTAGACATTCAACAATTTTCAAAGGTGATCAGACATCCCAATCTGACTCTGGGAAGCCTAGTTTTTACAATCCCAATTGCTAGGCAGCTTGCACCAACATGCTCATTCGTCATGTCTCCTCACTCTACGATTCTTGAATTGTTAAATGTGAAAGAGAGTAGTAATTCAGCATTGTTCCATTGCTTATGAAAGCCATGCAGAAAAAAACATCAAAAATAATCTAAGCCAGTTCATTTGAAGTGCAAATGACTTATGCACGCAATACAAAATGCAACAAGTGCCTTTCAAGCTGTCTCATTTATGATAACACAAAAGTTGCTGATGGAATGAGAATTCCCAGGTAGTTATCAGGGAATTTTGCATATCATTTGTACTTCATACTGCATTAGCAACTCTCACATCATGTCAGCAGCTTGAAAAAAAATAAAACAATGAATTACATCTCTCTCAGTTTTATTCTGCTTTGACTGAGTAATCTCATCACTTATCTCAAATAATTTTGCATTCAATGCAAAATGCTTTGTACTTTTCTACAGGAAATGAAAGCTAACACTTCCCCTGAATTACCCCAGTTTACTAAGATGAATAGTCAGCCATCAACAGAAGAAACACCTGGTTATCACATCTCCAAGGTACGCAAGCTGCGCCAGACTATCAGGTATCCCGCTATGAGCAAAACAGATAGAATTAAAGCTAAGGCTGCTAGCTTATCCTTGACCCGTACAAGCTAAAGGAGGAGAAACAACCGACATCACAGAGGTAAGACAGACATGCTCATATGGATGGATTTTAGGAGCAGAAAGTGACACCAGTGAAAACAAAATACATTTTTACACTTTCATTTGAATTCTTGGCAAAAGCCAAGGAAAAAGACAAACACTGCTCAAATTTTTGGTTATAGTCCATTGCTCTGGCTAGAGCTCACACTTCATAGACTTGACAGCAGCTTCTATGAGTGAGGAAGAGCAGGCAGTGAGAAAGTAAAGCAGAACACTTTTTTTCCGAGTATTTGTGAACACTCCTTCGTAAAACTGCCTTTTTAACTTTCTATTACCTCCAACCCTGGGCTCTGATTTTTCTACCCCATCAAACGCCACTTTACCCAGGTTAGGACACTTACCCTGCCATGCAGCAGCTGCTCCAAACGCTTTTGTGGCTGCAAGCAGAAGCCCAGCCAGCAACTCCCTAGTGTACTGAGGACATTGAAGCTGTATCATCACTTACGCACCAGTTTGCCTCCAACAGCAATCAAGGGTGCACTAGGCAAGGGAACCTGTATCTGTGGTATTACACCACAACATCAGTTCCTTCCCCCATATCCCACAAGTTTATTCCCTGACTTGCCCCACAGCAACTTAATCCAGCAGCACAGTTCAGGGTCTGAAAAGGTTTATATCAGCATGGGGTACCACCAACTCATCGCATGCCAGCGCTGGCTGGAGTCAGGCAGAGGCTTTGAGGATGCTGTGACCGACAACAGCCATCACGACATTGCCAGCACATCTGAATCCTGATCTGACATTGCAGCTCCGGAGCTGCCCTGAGAGTGCTAAAAGGAGGTCTGAATGCAAGGGACGGTGCTTTGCAATTTGTGCAATTTGCAATTTTGCACCATTAGGCTTATGCACTCTCATTAGGCTGTGCAGTCTGTGCCCCTCGTTTCCCCTCTCTTCTTTCTTTTAGTATCAGCAGCACTTCATTGAATTTCTGAAATAGTCCTTACTAGATATTTGGTTTCTCTTAAAATAGAATTTGCAGAAAACAAAAACATAATATTTAAATGCCCTTCAGCAATACATCATCTAAATTACAGTACACATTAATTTTTCATGGAACCTTGTGAAGCAGTTTTATCTTCTCACATCTCACTTCAAATGACAAGAGGAAAAGATTTAGTAAAAGTACCTATATAAAGTTTATCAGCAAAAATATGCATTCAATGGATTCACTCCAAAAATTGCCCCCTCTTTTTTTTTTCCTTTTTAAAGATTGCCATGAACTTGAAATTTCTGAAATGTAAGAGGACTTGCATACTGCCTCCAATCAAGCGGGCAGAGCATCAGAGGCCTGACACATACACTGGCTAAAAGCAGATGTTGAAAAATCACATTTCAAACCAGGAGCAGAGTGGAAAGGAAAGAAAAAGTGTCAAGCAACTATTGTTAATCCAAAAAGTCACAAGCAAAAAGCCTGCACACAAAAAACCTGAAACAAGCAAGAAAACTGATCCTAATTGCTAATGGAACATGGGCAAAGTGAGATCATTCAAGCAGATTTAATTGCCTTTCCGCAAACAACACTTCAAAGCAAGTAAGCAAATCTCCATCACTGAGGAATTTTAAGAACATGTTAGAGAGCCATCTGTCAAGAATAAAGCAAGACCTGGAAGAACAGGTCCTGCCTTCAGGCAAGAGGATGAACAAACTGACCTCATGCTATCCTTCCTAGCCTCATTTTTATCGTGACATCTGTGACAATTGGAGAAATACATATATGTAACACCTTATCAAATCTTCAGACTAGTAACAGGTTGGAGTATAGGATACTAATAAAGCTTGTTCTGAGCCCTATGATACAGCAGGTTCTCTTTCTGAATTTCAGTATATAGTGCCTTTTGTAGTATAATATAGACCATGGATAGGTAGTAGGGGAAGTAAGGTTAATTTTCAAGTTCAAGATTCTCGCAAGGATCCCTTTTCTGTGGGAATGACACTGTTTCCAAGCCAACTGCGGCAATTCGCATACGTTAAGCTCCAGGGTAAACTGTGAAGTACTCAGAGAAAAGGCTACCCTGCAAGGTGGGCAGGAGTGAGATGGGGAGAACGGAGCACAGGGTGGGCACACACACAGCAGCAATTAGGAATCTAAACCTAGACAAAATACTTCTAAGTTCTGTCCTAAAACAATAACTGTTTTCTGCACAGAAAGTTATTTTTAAATACTTCCTGAAGGATCTTTTAAAACCTTATTTCATGAAAACCTGGAAAGTTTTAGGTTGAGCAACCATCTACTTAATTCCATCAGTCTGAGAGAGAAGGAAGTGAAATATCTGACTACATCCAGTGCCATAATTTGATGCATTGGAGCTGTGTCAAAGTTAAATTATGAATGACCATATTGCTTTGACTAGTCTAAAAACCTACAGGGGATTGTTTCACACATTGAAAAATATAAAAACAAACTTAGGAAAAAGATGCCATGAGGAAACAGTTTTCCTCTTCCATTCACTGCACAGGCATTTTGACAAAGTCAACACACTCGAGACGGATAAGAACAATTTTCCATCATTAGGGAAGCCTTAAACAACCCCGACTGCTTATACCGTCATCTCTTAGGCTCCTACTAAATTGCAGTTATTTGTTCAAAACAAAACGATGAGGCCTGTGATATAATAGAGCAATTTAAGCAGTGAAGAATACAACACCTGTAATTCAATTTCATGGCAGCTGGTTTCACAACATGTTTCTATAACACTGTTGTGATATAGGAAACTTCTCTCAGAGTGCAGCAATTCTTCTTTAAGTAAGCCAGGCTCTCAAGAGAGAAGTGGGCTTTAAGTAGACATATACTATAAACAATAAGCAATTTGTATCTCCACGCCAGTCCTTTCAGTTCTATCTCCAGTTAGTTGCCACTCTTCCGAGGGTTTATATTTTAGTTTATATTTCATATTGAGAGGCCATTGTCAGAAAAGGTAACAATAAAAGTCACCTGAGATCTCTAACCTTGAGTAAGTTTCCAGGCAGAGGAACATAGAAGAGCTTCCCTTCCCATTCATCTTTGCCGCAACAGTCACCATATACAAAAAAAGCTGTAAATCCCAGGCTTGTGACCTTCCCAAAAAGTCCAGGAGGGAGCAGAGGAAAGATGGGGATATCAATAATGACTAGTCAATGCTGGAAGCACAGTAAAAACATTCTCCCAAAAGGAGAAATCTAGTATTAGCTCAAAACCCCACAGCTGAACTGCATCCAACAGCAATTCTTTCCCATCCTATATGGCAAATGACTAGGCCACTTGCTACCTTGGTGGAAAGTTCTTCAGAGAACAAATTTAGGCAGATATCAAAATTGAGGTATGTAGAGAGTAACGTTGATATTCTCCTTCGTCCAGTACTGAACCATGCTACCATGTCCACTTTATATACTGAAATTAGGAAGAAACTGTACACCCAATTAGGGATCTCCTTCCAGGTTTGATGACTGGAATAAACACCAAAGCAGTAGTTTCAGGAAGTATTTACAGTGGTATAGATTAACCCTGATGATGAAAACCTTTCCATCTCATCTCCCCAGCTTTCAGTTCCTCAAAGGCCTCCTTCCCCTGCACCAGGGCAAGGATTTGGGCAGAGACGTGGATGGAGGAACGGTGACTGGCTGAAATGCCTGCACAACGAAAGTCATCGATGCAGAACAGCCTGGGATTCCCTATGAAGAAAAGCCAGACATTCGTTGTGGGCTAGATCTGGTGGAAAAGATCAAGGGCACCCACCTCTAACTTCCATGAAATGGATGTGCAACTGAGACATGTTGCATCTCAGTGACTGTAGACTGGAGAAATGCCCCTCCCCTCAGGATAAGAAGAAATATTCCTACTGATGAAATGTGTATCTGGTCATAAACTACTCCTGTTCAGCCAGCTCTGCTTGAACTCCAAATCAGCAGGACAAGCAAGTGACCTCAAGTCCCATCCTTTGCTACCCACTCTACCCCTATAGCAGAAAACCAGTATAACCAGAAACGGGTTAGTAGCTCCTTCCTGCATTTCATGTCTGTTTATACTTATATTTTATGGCATTTTAAACAGAAAAGCTACCGCTTTGAGCATCAACAATCCAATTCTGAGCTTCTTCGTGAACAACCATTACACCTACATTGATATTCCCTGTATGAAGGGAAAACAGCTAAAAATATCTGAACTCTAAGTGTGTTACTATTAAGAACCCCACCTGAGAATGGCTCTTCAGTTCTCCCTGCTTAATTTCTACATTGCTAGGCATCAAAACAAGTTGATATGCTGAAAATACAGGAAGATCCCAATCTGTTTGCCCACTTCAGGAAAACCTTGAATGAGCTAATGAAAGCTGTTGTACCAACCTGTCTAATTAGGGAGCAACAATTAAGCACCTCTGTATTTAGATTAGCTACCCACAAGGTAACAATCATTTCTAGAAGTGTATACATAGAAAATAAGAGTCAATTAAACTAATTTCATCCCCCTCTAACCCTTGATTTGGTTGCTTCTACGTGCTGCATCTGGTTGCACATCAAAGCTTCAGCAGGGCTGTTCTTTAAACTCAACAGGAAACCCATAGCTCTTTCATCCAAAGATATTCAGTCTGTACTCACCAGTGACTTCTTCCCATTGCCCATTAATTAGCTTGGCACGCTACCCACTATTAGAAACATGAAGAAAAGTACAAATGAACAGGACCGTGCACTGCTTCAGACAAAACGAGACTGACACAATTGGCACCTTCCTACACCACAAATGCAAAAGGGCTAAAGTAGGGCTAAAACTGGGTGTTTTGGGGAGGTCAATATGACTTCGAAGAGATAAGACTTTGGAATTTTCAGCAACACCCCTGGTGTTTAAATAATTTTGGTAGTAAAATATGCACGTTGTTACATTGTCAGAGCACAGAAAAGGAGTGCGGTGTTCACCAGGAACTCGGAAGGAAACGGGGGTGTCTCTGTTCTACCTGAGATGGGGCTCATCACACTCACCCTTTCCACCTACAGATGAGTCACCTATTCAAAGCGATTGAGGCTCCTTCTAGAGTCAGTGGAGAAAGACCACCATGTCTAGTGCATATTTCATTATATCCTAAGGCAGAAGTCTAAGATAAAGGGATTCAGTTGCATCTGGAGGTGCCTTTATTTCCAACATCTACAGAGGGAATATAAAGAAAATGACTAGGCAGCTTTTGTTGGCTAAAGCTAAGTCTGGGTTTACTGCAAACACCTCGGCGAACCTAAGCTGGCCATCGATCTCTCTGCATCTCAAATCTGCAGGTAGAAGGCAGGGATGCCACATCTCCATGGTTCACAATGACCGTGGTCAACCTGGATTGAAAGATGCAAAAGGGACAGTCTTCAACAGTGTATGGCATAATAAAGACTTAATTTCAAGTAGAGCTTCACAATATTGATGCAATAACAACAAAACAATGCCCTAGAACTCCTGATGTTGTTTTCGGCAATCAAGCCTGTCATGTAAGCACAATGATTTAAAGAAAGACACCATGCAGGCCCCCCATTACTGAGCACTATGACAAAAGCATATCAAAAAGCCAGAATAGAACAAGGCATTTCTAATCTTCATGGAGAAAACAGAACAAAGCCACAGCTTCAGCAACAGATACAGCATTACACAAAATATGGCATTTACTGAATATTTCACTGTTTCAGGACTCTCAATCATTCAGCAGGTTGCGGTGTTAGTTCACTGTCAGGCCTGATGCTGATTAAAAATCCCTATCTGAACCCAATTCCTCTCATCGGACTCCTACGGCATATTTGTCTTCTATAGTGGACCTTGGTGTCAACAGTTAATAGAGTTTATCCCTTCTTCTAGCAGAATGAAGGACCTGACCTGAATGAGGCAGGAGAATAGAGCTACCTTTTACTTCCACACCAGCCACTTCAGCTGAAAGAGGGTTTACAGGGGGCAAAAACATCTCAAGCACCCCAAATTTTGAGTTTTTTAGAAGGACCTCTCAGGGTTTGGTCCTTCTGTTGTCACAGCAGCTCCTCTCTTTAAAGAGGTGTGAGACAAAACTCCCTCCAAAGCCGAGCAGAGCTCTGCCAGCACCGCCAGAAGGAGGTGGGCAAAGAGCAGCTTCTCTCACAATTAAGTAGAAAGGGAAAAATATTTACAATTGCTGCCTTGCTGAAGGAAACACAGGCAGAATTCTGCTCCCACCAAAAACACTAAGGGATGGGTCAGGCTGCCACTACATAAGCATGGATTTCAAATGAAGAGGTCATACAGGGGTTTTTTTTGTTTACTTAAAGCATCACCCCAATTTATAAATTATGAAAGAGATTACTCATCACGCAAACTCTGATCTTAGTGCTGTCCCCATCCTTGAGTAAGATTAAAAAATGGAGGTGTGGAGTGTGTGTGGTTTTTTGGGCTGGGGTTAAAGGTGGAAGCCATATAACGGAGTTTATTTAGACTGGTAGTATCAGGGCAGAGATTGTTGTAGCATGCATTTGCACAGCATCTACCTCAGTCAGCCTTCCTTTATAAAGTCAATACTTCTCTAGCTATAACAATAACACGTAAAATAGACAAAAAAGAGTAGGAAAGGTTTAGTACAACCATTTTATGGATGGGGAACTGAGCGCCAGGGAAGGTAAAACACCAGCCCAGGGCTATCCGGTAAGTACATGCTGGCGGTCTACGCCAAGAGCAGCCATCCAGAGACCTGCTTCAGTCTGCAGCTCACAAGGGTACCTTTCTTCTTCAAGGTAATCTCCCAATTCTCTTCTCTTACATATTATGAAAATGGCTTGAAAATTAACTCTTTGAATTCTCCTGTTGAAAGAAATCTCATGCGATGTCTACTTTGAGTTTCAGTTCGGGTAATTCCCTCCCCCCACTGCTGAGGTTCCAAACGCAAAGGATTTTATACCTATTGACTCCATAACTTTTGCAAACGTTTCATTATTATGAACCAACCGTGGCCAGAGAAAATGTGCTATGGTTCAGGCAGGCCCTGTATTACATATTCAAATTCATTAGCTCTATCAGCCTTCTCAACCTCTTCTGTTTGATTCTCATCTCCTAAAAACTGATTAAATCTAGTCAGCCTCTTTCACTCTTTAAATTATTATCCCTCATTGGTCCAGCGGTGCTAAATGTTTCCAAATGTGACAGTAATCTAGTTTTAAGCAAACCAGCTGCAGAGTCCATAAAATCATCTTTAGCAAGCTGGTAATCTCATTGATAGATTCACCGGCAGCAGCGAGTGCAATGCAAGTCATGTACATCAACGCCTGCACCAGCGACAGATGGGCCACGTAGGACTGCAGGAGCCTGGAAACCGCTCGGGCTGCGAACGAGAGCGTACACGCGAGTGTTTCAACAAATTCTGCTCCGTACGCACAAAAGCCCAGAAGACAAGGCCTAAAAGCCAAGTGTTAAAAAGAAGGTGGCACATCAGAAATGCAGCTATTTGTGATAAGCTATAAAAGCCTGCCATTTAGGGGCTGCTGCTCTAGCAGCAACCAAAGCTTACTGTATGCACATCTCAGTTTAAGCTGTACTACTTGTAGATGTGCACCTCCAAAACCTTTGTTTGGGTTGGTGTTTTTTTTTTAAACTATCAACTTCTTACTTCAAAGAGTATACAAGACCCTAACTGTCTTTTTAACACAAAAAAAAGATATTCCCTCCATATCACTTACATGGCAGTGGGAGGAAGCTAACATTGCCACTGCCTGCAATGCAGTCTATGGATAAAAGACCATCAAGGCTGATGTTAACTAAGGACTTTGGACCCCAAATTCATTTTTAGAAACACAATCATCCTTTGGCAGGTGAGTTTGCATCCACTTGCACTAAGCTGTTAGCATAAGTGGAAGAGCCCCTGCCTCTACTTTCCCTACAGGCAGTGTGGTCTCTTGTAGAAAACATTCTGATCATTTCACCAAATTAATGAGAACCAGATGGCTTTTTTTCTTTTTGAACCATTGCTCTCTAACTTGTACAGGGCCACTCACACTTCTAAGGAGTCCCACAACGAACATCAGGAATACAGAGAAAGATTTCAGTGCTGGGTCGAACTGGGACAATAAACGCGAGAGAAATCTCCTGAAAAACAAATGTTTTCCACTGGTCAACTTAAGAATCACTTTGCAGCAAAGACAACTCCTGATATAAAGTGTTCTTTTGCAAATCTAGCCCCAAACACCATTTTTCTGGTTTGACCTATTTGTAACAGATATATAAACAAGCATATGCACAAAGAGAAGGTTTTTTTCCCAGGGGTTTACGCTCCTGAGCAATTGGGGAGTCTTTTGGAAAAAAATTATTAGTATGTCACAGGAGATTGCTCTCTGTGTTGCTCAGCTGAGCTTTCTGTCTTCCAAAGGTAAACAGCCTTTTCAGCCACAGCAGTAACACGGTGCAGGCAATCACCAGTCATGTTGAACTGCCATCAAACCACTGACATTTAGTAAATTAAAGGCCCTATGCCATCAGCTGTGCTCAGGACCTGTTTCAACCTGGGGATGTTCCATTACATTTTTTTCAAAGAAGCTTCGTTTTTTCAATCTGGAAAATTGCAAGCAATTGCATTCAGCAAGCAAGTAATAGGTAACTCATATAGGCTGGAGAATAAGAGTGAACAGCCTAGAAAGCATCAAGTGAGGACAAGGATCTAGTGATGATAATAGCAGAGAAAAACTTGATATAGACGTACAAGGGCAACCTGCTGCACTCAGAACCAATGGAACCCAGAACAGGGGTAGACCCTCTTTGTGAAAACAGTTTGTATCGCCTACCACGTATCAATCTGGGGGCTACAGCAGCAAAAGGAACTTTTTTTTGCCTTGAAACACAGGTTTCCACTGTAAAAGCCTGACTACCCATACCTTCCCCTGTCCAAGTCTCTCGTACCTGTAAGCTCCTCAGCCTGACACGCTCAAGCTCTGAAGCTTCGGAGTCCTCAAGACTTAAGGATGCAGAAGTGTCCCTGCCTATGGATCTGACAACCAGTGGTTCACCCTGTGTGGTGGACCTCTCATACGTGGAGGCTTTCAAGTCGCACAACGGCATCAGAACCTCAGCAAGGACTCACAGACAAGTTCTCCGTATCTGCATGGTGTGCGTTTCTCTTTCATGCTGGCAATGGCCAAAAGCAAATTTGCTTATGGAACATTCCAATGAGCATGTTCACAATATATTTTCTCATGAAATTAAGTCTTCCTCTTCTTGACCTCTTTGGCACCCAACACACAGTAACAGAAGCGATGTAAAATTTCAATGGGTTGATGGATCCGTGAACCGTAGACTTCACTGTGACGTTACAAGTTTTGGTCAAACGAAGCACGAGTCAACTGCATCCTCAGCAACATCTCCTGCTGCCAAAGGCACTTATGGTGATGCCTCACAACAGGTCTACAACAGGTAAGTGCAAAGCCCCAGGCTTGGATTCCTCATTATAGATGTGCCGCTTTGTTTATTAGCCTATAATTTGTTTATTCTCCTTTTCTAAACTGAAACTCAAAAGGGACTGTCAAGACAGAAAATTCGATCCAAGCAGGTTCCCTAAATGCACTCATCCTGGGGCAGGTCCAGTGGTTATTTGAGGACGGCAGCTGGCACCTGCAGCCTTCAGTGCGGCGCTTTCGGACGCTGATGGAAGAGGACAGCTGGCTGGGCTGGCACAAGGTGCCACGTTTGATTGATCGAGTGATCCAAGTGTCACAGGCTCGTAGGCTGTCATTAACGGTCTGCGCTTCCTCCGAGCAGGAGGCACACATCAGGCGGCAAAGCACCGGTGCTTGCGCGAGCCGGTGTCGCTCCAAGAGCAGTACCTGTCCATGTGCTCTCCTACTTCCCAAAGACACACAGCTTTTATTAAAGTTATATATATGTATACATATTTATATATAGAAATAATATTTTTACAGACAAGGGGTGTAGGGCATTGCAGCACACAACTACTGAAAAGTCATTCCCTTTTGTGTGAAAAATTCAGCAATTTTTATGGATAAACGAGTCATAAAACACTTTCTTCAGGCTATTTAATTCATCAACTAGCTGGACAGCAAATATGCTAGGATGTTAATTTAACAGAATTATTCCCCTCTCAATAAGGTAAATGTTAGATGAAGATCATTAGGCAGGCTGGCAACCCTGTCATCTTCCTTCTGCTAGATAAACCCACAATGCAAGGTACCTGCTAAAGAGGCTCTGGCAATTTGAAGGGTTATAGTCTTCCCTGAGCGGACACTTCTGCTGCCACGTTTCCTACATTTTTTGGAGCTGGCTTGGGGTTGTTCTTTTACCCTACGCTTTCATTTCTTTGTCTTCTAGAATACAAAAGCTATGATTTCAAAAGTCAAACATCCACATGAAAATCCATCAATACATTCATAAGAAAAACAAAGCCTTCCGCCCAAATGCTGCTGCATCTGTCATCACAACCAGGTACCCTATTCTTGATGCACTGTCGAGTTCATTTGACCATCAAGTAAAATAACTTTCACAAATTGTGTTAGTGTTTTTCCCCCACAAGAAGCGTTATTACTTAAAAGTAGATCTGGACCTTACAAATAAACTCCATCCTGCCATAAATAGTTTAAAAATGGGCAAGAGTTTCTGGCAGTCATGTGATTGAAGGGTGCATTCCCCTTTGGGGGGGGGATTAAACCAATTCCACAACTGGTTCAGATTTTCAAACTGAAAAAACTTTATGATAAAAATCTTTTTTTTTTTTTCACTGTCAACAAACTGCAACGACACAAGGCAAACAAAAGCCTAAATAGAGGAGAACAAACACTCCAAATTGCAACATGGAAAGTGTAAGGAGACTCTTGCATGGAGCCCTTCTAAAATGATTTGGCCTACTCCTACTTGCAGAAAAATACAAACACATTTTTAATAAAAGAATCACCCAAATTTTGAGGAGTTTTTTTCCAGAAATGGTAAAACAAAGCAGAATTGTTAATGAACCTATGATAATATAATAGTGCAGTATTGGTGTTTCACTTGTCCTAGTAACAGAAGACGATAGGTATTGAAAAGCGCCCTAGACTTCCAGGTCGAAAATAAGGTGATTCAACTGAATTGGATCTCATTTCTTATGTCTCAGTCCCTTTTTTCTAGATGTTTCCCTTTGTCTTCTCTTTTTAAGGTTTGATAAATTCCTACAGCAGGGATTATAGTTTCCTGGGCATTCGTACAGCACCAGCACAGCAGAGTTTCCAGTACCAATACACACCCAGTTAGCGTGTGGGAAGGGGATGAAAGGATAGAGGATAAGTTAAATCTACTCCCTTTTCCTGACGTTTTTCCCCATTCAAAACTCGGTAGGTTCTCAACCCACTCTCATCACTGTCAGATGCATTTTTAAAAGCACATAAAACAACATGACTAACATCTGGATTGTTATTCATCTATATTCTTCCCCAACATTAAGAATCCTTCTATCTAATGTAGCAGAGCTGAAGCCAATATAGCTCCCTTGTGTTTACTTATCTTCATGAAGAAGCTATTGAAGCATCTCAAAACTCTCACCCCTCTGGGTCCTAAACTGGCTGACATGTATCTCTCCTGTTTCTATTCCATTTTTGTTCAATTGGGCCTGCATTATGTTGTTATTGCTTCACTTCTGAGCCCATGACTGTTCAAAGCCTGCCTCTTCCATGTGGATAGTGCTTTTGTAGAAAAGATAATAAAATTTATTCAGCAGCTCTTAAAAGTCTCTTCACAAAGAAAGGCATGTGGGGAAAACAGTCTTTCAAAGCTTTGAAGCTATATACCAAAACATCTGTTCGGGTTTCAAGGAGTTTACAGCCCAGTTCCCAGAGCTCGTATCCGTAGGTTGAAGAATCCTTCAGAGCTCCGGTATAGCTATTTTCAAACATCTTCCTGCAATCAAACATAGAGGCTTGAGCTTAAATACAAAATGTGATACTTCTTCCACTCTCCATGTTTTGAGGGATCTAATTCTTCCAGCAGTTTTTCCCATAAACCCTATTATGACTTCTCAGCACGAGAGGTTTGGATTTCTTCAGTACTAAAGACTTCAATTGGAAAGTTGAGGGTCAACTTGCATGTTAGACAACATATCACATAGCAGCATTTAAATGGACATATTAAGCATCAACATAATCACCCTAATATTTACCACTTGTCGTAAAGATGAAAACTTTACAAGACATACAAGAACATACAGTATGTACAAAACCACATTAAGAACAGCTGGACCTAACGAGCCCAGAGAACTCAACATTCCGGACAGTCACAAATACTGTTTGACCTGGGATAAATATAACAGGACACAAATACCACGATACTATCCCAAAAACAATCCCAACTTGTGACCCAAGGGCTTCCCGAGCCAGCAGAGGTGGTCTTTGCATGTGAGAACCACCAGTGCGTTTTCCCCACATCCACGTCTTGAAGCCACGGGAACTTTCAGCAACCAGATTATCCTGCACAGAGACTTCCACAACCAGGTTCTGTGTGAAGAGTTATCTCCTTCTGTATATTTTTGAAGTCACCTGAAGTTTTTACATGATGCTTCTTGATTCTTCTTTTATAAAAGAAAACAAACAGTATCCCCCGTTTTTTTTTTCCATCTCACAATAAGCAGACCTTCACCATTATTCCCTCACTCTGTCATCTCTTTTCCAGCTGTTTTTCCATGTCCTAGATTGTTCAGTCATTTCACCCTTTTCTTTAAACTTCAAGCTATTACCACCTGCCTGCCAAAGAGTGGTCTGAAATTTGACTTCTCATTGACCAGAAGAAAGAAATATGCAGCTAGAGCAGAACTGCAGGACAGCTTCCTTCTTTAAAGTAATGAATTATTGAACAGAGGCGGTAAAGAGACAGTACAGGTTCTTCCGGATCACACCAAAATACCAAAAATCCAATTCACAAGAAGCAACTCTGCCACAAGGACTACAAAGACATCTCACACCAGCATATCCAGAAGTATTTTCCACAATACTCCCCACAAACTACTCCTAATACATGTGAAACACATTCCCAGTTCTCTCCTCTTTGACTTTTTCCTCAAGGAACCTCCAGGATGAAAAAACCCCATGGCCCTCCTATTGCTGAGCTTGACAGTTATCAGCAACCACGGCTTCAACAAAACAAAAAGCTGATGACGTTCTTTACAAAGACCACGAAGCAGAAGTTAAATTTAAAAAGATTCTCAGTTTAGCTGTCCTTTAAAGTTTCCTCTAGCTTTTTCTCTTTAGAGCATTAGCAACCGCTGAGAAGAATTTCTCATGTGGGTAATTTCAGTTTTATCTCTAGAGTGGGTGGAAAGGACTAAGAGGATGATCATTGCTGGCCTGACCAAAGGAAGACTGGAAAGGGGTTTAACTTCTGCTTATGGATACACCAGAGAAGTAAACACCCAGGAGGCAGAAGCCTATTTACACTGAAGGACGGTGTCGGCATAAAAACAAGGGGGTGCAAACCAGCTGTGAATAAATACACGCTAGAAATCAGACGATGAGGTTCTATATCAGTTTTCCAGTGGGAGTAGTAGGGGCAAAAAGTGTTCGTACTTCTAAAACGGAGTTTGATCAGTTAATGAAAGGGCTCATATGATGTGATTGCTTATGATGGCAGGAAAATGGACCCAATGACCCAGGAGGTCCCTTCCCAGACATATATTCTCCTGGTGAGGGGTCTGCCTGCACAATGAGTAGAAAGAACAGGTAATAGTAGACCTTGTGTGAAATTCTGGTGAATTTTCTGAGTTTTGCCCAGGACTGCAGGAGAGCCAGATTTTTCAGTCCATGTGCACAAGCAGGGCTGCTACAGTTTTATAAAAAAACCTACCAAGATACTCTTTTCCACACCATATGAAGATGATCAACTCAGCACAGCTGAAAAGCACACAAATACATTTAAAAAAAAAAAAGCGCCAATGACTTCACAGCCAGGAAACACAATTCAAAATTTTGTTTCCTACTGAAGTAGTCTTCAGCACTAATCTTCAATAAATACAATTTTGCCCCTTTAAGCCTCTACTAACCCCCCTGGAGCCAGGTGCTCAGCAGCTGATCAGGGACACTTTGTTACTGGTTTTCTCTGGAGGAAAATTTAGAATTCAGAAACAAATCAAGAGCAATTATCCCAAACGATGTCTTCAAGCAAACCATATGTGGAGCACACACCCTGCAATGCCTCCAGCCTCCTGCAGAAGCATTTGCCACAGGCACTTCTGGCCATCTCAAACAGCCATCAGCTGCAGCAAGGACCATTCACTCGTCCACGTCGGAGGCAGCAGATGTCAACACGACTTCCCTAGGACTTCAGTAGTCTTCATCCAGAGACAGAACAGGACACTGGGACACAACTCACCATCACATTCATATTAACCCAGCTCGCTTTTGCTTTGTCAGCCTAGGTAGTTTCTCAGTTGTATTTTTCCCTTATCCTGTGTTGTGATGAGTTTACAAAAATCTCATCTGTTGAAATCTGCTGACCAATCACTCAGGAAAGTCCCCATTTTGCAGCCAGCGGATGCTTTACTTCTGTATTTTCCATCCATCATACAAAAAAAAAAAAAAAGGCTTTAATGAATAAACCTCAGTTTAGCTTTAATACGAACACAACATCATTTTCACAAAACCAAGATCTCTCTTACAATGTGGAATTACATTTTTAAAGGACCACGTAAACCATCTCAGAAAGACATACACCTCACTGCTTTTCAAAGGGACTGGAATATTAACCATCATCAGCAAGGTAACTAGCACTGGATACCAGAGATTTTTAAGACCAGAACAAACTATTAGCTCATTTAATCTGATCATGTCACACAAGCCAGTTTCCCAGAGTTAAATGGGTATTAAGCCCATGTCTTCAGTCCAACCAAGTCTCCCAGAAAGGGATTCTGTCATGATCTGAAAACATCAAAAGAAAGGTAATGTACCATCGACCCAGTAGTTTGGTCTTAATGTTACATTGTCTTCCACTATCCAGCAAAGTGTCTAACTTTTAATTTTAATTTGGCTGGCCTTAATTTTGAGCTGTTGATTATTCATATGCCTTTCTCCACTAAATTAAAGGCCTGTTATCTGTCACAGCGATATGCAGAGAAGAGTGAAGCCCAGTTCTGCAATTCAGTCTGACAGAGAGAGATAACTTTTCCTCATCCAACCAGAGCAGCTTCCAAGGCTGGTGGAAAATCATCATGCTTTTAATTCAGCTATGCCAATTTATACCAGTAGGAAATAAATACAACCCCCATAGCCTCAGCAGCAGTTTACAATAAGGTGCTAAAGAAAATGTCATTTCCAAGAATATTTATTAATAAAATGTAAATTATAATGAAGTTGATGTCTAGCACTTATCTCACATTCCTTTTTCTCACCTATCCAGACTACGTTCACAGTAATGAAACAAAAGTTAATTCTCCTATTTATGCTCTGTTCAAAATTTTTGCGCTTCCCTACACCTGTAGTCAGCTGTATATGAAAGATGGCAACAAGATAAACTTATTATAAAATAAATCAAAACAGTACAGAAATGTTCTTCAGGGTTTTTTTAGTCTACAGAATGACAGTCCCATCCCTTTGCTTCATCTCCAGTCATCACAGTTTATAAACTGTGCTCTCCCATAAGTAAAGTGAGTTTTCTCTGTAGAGAAAGCAGACTATTTCTGCTTCAAAAACATTTACACAATCCTCATGGCTCCTAGGATTCCTCACATCACGCTTCCCTATTTAGAAATCTCCTCCCACATACACAACGCACCAGGCTGTGCTGGTGGAATGGCTTAAAATACAGGTTAGATCCTTCTCTATACAGTCCTGCCCTATCCCTTGCACTCTTTTTAGAGACAGACGAAATCAGGATGGCTATTTAAATTACACAGCACATAAAACACTCCCTAGACATTTATTTTTTTTTAAACCAGCCTTCCCATCAGATGCTCTGAGCATTGGAGAAAAGCTGTGAACTTCAGCCTTTAAGAGGTGATACAGACTTCCCATAAAGGTGTGAGGTTTTACCAGCTGCGGGTACATCCCCCAGGGAAAAGGCAGAGCACAGATAAGTCTGTGTTTTGGCACTTTAGAAAAATGTAGAACCGTAATACAACTTTGGAATCAAACAGCAGCCTGAGGAAAGCCGTCCTCACGTCAGGGAGACCAGAAACATTAGGACAATTCAACAGACTGGGCAATACCTTCCAGCCAGTGAGGTCCATTTTCAGTGCTGTGAGAACATTTAGCCCTCAGCAAGGGATGAAGTCAGCGTTTGCAACAACAATTAAAACTTATCCTAAATCATGAAGGAACTCCTAATAACCGTACGCTTTCCAGACCGTATTGCAGCATCTCCGGTAGGATGCCCGAGCAGTCGGAGCTGAGCGCGATACTTCTCACACGGCTTATGGGTTAGGAACGTTAAATGCTGCAGTGCAGCAAACAGCAGTGTATTAAAACTGCCCGCTGCAACAGAAATGAACAATTGCAAAGAGCCTTTGTCAAGCCATGTGGAAAACTTTCTAATACTCTAACTGCGTGTGCACACAAGCTGACCGGCGTGCATTCCAGCAGGAGTTTTGAGCTGACTTTAAGTCACGCACAAGAGTTAATAGAATGAAGAACTGCGCTGGAGTTGTTTTACAAAGGCAACCACCAGCAAGGCCTTCTTTTGTTAATGTAGTCATTATATGAAAAAGATGTCAAATGCTAGCTTTTATACCAGCTGAAACTTCGTCTTGGGGAAAATGCTCTTTGAAAGTTGCAATCACTCCAGCTGTGTTGAAACCAAGCATTTAGCCCAGAAGAATCATTTTAGGTTTGGTTTGGGGGTTTTTTTCCCCTCCCCTTCACACAAAGCCCAACTATTTGCTTGCTACAATACAAGGTTTTCACCTCTCCCTTTGCCAGCGGATGCCCAGCCCACCTAGTACACACAGTTCTTACCAGTCACCCAGACCAGCACTCCAACATCCATCCAAACCCATTCTTGAAATACCTTCCCTCCCAGACTCCCAGCCAGAATTCCCTGTCCAGCGCCCAGTTCCCACCCCAGTTCCCCACACCTTCCGAAACCCCTTCCCTCTACCGCCTCAATTCCCCCTCCAGCTCCCAGTAAGGTTACTGCCTCAAACCACTCCCCCAGACCAACCTTACACAGAGAGCTTTTAATTCCAAACTCACCTAGAACACTTTGATAATAGAAAAAGCATCTAGGTGCCGATTATTTTATACCCAAGTGAAACGCATGGGGAGATACGGCCCGACGACCCCAAGCATAACTTTTCTTTAAGCCAGTGTGACAATCAGAAGCAACAGCGCAATCAGAATCCCCCGTGGTTCTTCCATTAATAAGACACTTTGCCTACAGTGCTTACAGCAGCCACGGAAAATTGCGTGAAGGTTTGTACGGCATTTCATACTAGCTGTGGGAGCAATACTGAAGGTCAGAGCAAGAGCACTGCATCTGCCTGAAGTTTTACCCATAGCAGCGGAAGACGAAGCCAAGAAGTTAGTCCAGAAAAGCTGCAAGAGATGGAAGACATCTCCTGAGATACTGGAGCAGACTTTAAGCAAGGTGAGGTGTATATGGCAATAAACCTACAGCTCAAATATCACTCACAGGCATAAGCACTCGGCTCCTTTTTCCTCCCCATTAAATCACACTTCCCTCCCACAGATGAGAGTTGTCGGGAGAGCTCTGCGCCAGCCAGAGGAACAGACTGAGATGAGTGGGGAGAGATTAATTGGAAACTAAGAAAGAGGAGGATGCCCAAGATAGCAAGCAGCAGCTCTGCAGGGCAAACAGGGAAGAGAAACTGTGTTCAAAAAGCAGATTTAGAGAATTGCGTGGCAAATGTCTAAAGTCACTGGGGCTTGGGACTGCAAACAGATTTCCTAATGAGGGAAGCAATGACACTCTCATTTTTTACCTACATCAGTCTTGCTTCTGGGGAGATTAGTTCCCTTCCCCTGGAGCCTCTGGCTTCCACAACCCTGAAAACTACAATTTTTTCTGGGCTTCATTTCTCATCCATAAAACGAGGGTAATGATGCCATGCCTAACTCCTGGGGTCTTCGTGCAAGCGGTACTTCAACAGTTGTGACAAACTATGCAAATATCATTCACATAAGGACAGAGGATACCAAGATAGTCCCAAGAAGACTTCCAGGAGGTGGTTCTGGTTTTAGCCTCTTCAGAAGAAACTAAGTCATTCCACACTAAGAATGGAGCACCTCTTGCTTCTTTTTTTCCATCTTCTGCCTAAGGAAGCCAAATGACTTCAAACTGTGCCAACAGAATGGTTCTCACAGGTTACGAAGAAAATATTTAAATACCCTGAACTGACAAAAACATTTCATCCTAGCCCTCAAGTATCTCGTTTTCCAGCACAGGTCATGAGACACCTCGGCTGCACCAGGTCACGTTCCAGGAGGTGGGTGACAGCGCTGGTCGCAGCATCCACGCGCAGCCCTGCAGGGACTCTCCTGGGCAGCAGCCAGAGCAGGCTGCACTCAGCCAGAAGCTCCCAGGGAGGTGACTCAGCCAGAAACTCCTACACCTCCTGCCACCAGCCCATATTCCGTCTCCCCTCACTCAAAGGCATGCACTGGGTCCAGCCCAGGCAGAACCAGACCTGCTCCTGCTTGCTGTGCCCAGGGAGACGGGATCTACGGGGACGGCAGGTCAACGCCGCTCCACGCGGTGCAACCAGCAACCTCGTCCTCCTGATGGATTGCAGCAGCAGAACCGTGGCTTGCACCTGAACCGTCTTCTCGGTTGCTAACCCCAATCCTACCTGTCTTCCACGAACTTTATGAATTGTTCCCGTCTACGTTTTGCTGAGTTTGGGTTCTCGTATTGATAGATGTTGATAAAATATTGTGGCAACACCAATTGCTTTCAGAGACTGTAGACACATGTGAACGCAGAGATTTAGGGAAAAAGGCCTAAAGCAAATGCTTACCGACTCCGGAATCAGTTTTGTCAGCAACTGGTATCTTAACTAGTGATCTTCAACTCAAAACCAGTCTCCTCTACAACAACTGAAATGAGAGGTATGCTCTCTAACATACAAATGTCACTAGAAACCCTACAGTGACGACAGCGTTACGGTTTCTTCCACCTGCTAATGTTTTAATGGAAAGTGCTCTTGTCCCACACAAATTCTGATTTTGCTATAGGGGTGCATGTAAAAGGAGAGCTGGTGACAGATTGATAGTATTGGAAATAAAAGTCACCTAGTTACTTAGTACTTCTGTTGAGTAGTTTCTTCCTTTAAGAAAAAAAAAAAAAAGACAACTTGATCATGGATACCATACGTCTAAGAAACAGGAACACGCAACACCCATCGCCTCTCTGACTGCTTTAAAACGGCTCCTCCAGCTTAACCCAGAAGGGTCCTCACACACCATTTGAAACAACTCATACGAGTCTTTACAGGAGATAATTCTCCTCTTTTAAAGAGGGAAGTGAATTAAATTCTGAACTCGAATCACGTTAATAGTCCCGCCTGACACTATAAATCACTGATGTAGCATTTCGTTCGTGCCCATAAATTACTGATACCATATCCTTCTGCAGAAGTTTCCTTCTCCTTAAAAATATATTTAATAGATTTGCACCCACTCTTTAAATACACTGGCTCACACTGTCAGCTTTCCTAATGCTCTAGGCACTGATTTCAAGTTTCATAATCAATTATATCATTTTGCTTCGCGGCAGTAATTTGATTACTGCTTTTGGGGTGTGACAGACATTTGTGAACATTTCTGCCTGTCTTCATCTGAAATTGCTAATCTTCCTTCCTTCCTTCCCTCCTCCCTGCAAAACCTGTGCAAAATTGATAAAATAACATCAATAAATCAAGGCACTTGCATTTTCCCTGAAGTGACTATATTTCAGACTTCTTCTCTGAAACACAAACAAGGACATAGTTCATCTAGCTCAACAGCATGACCAAAAGGGGTATAAAATGATGATGATGTTTTGTGGCATTTATTGCCAGTTTTGTTAATATGACTGACTGCTTTTCCTGTGCAAGCTGTCTCTTCTAGATCACCCTATCTTTGAAATAATCACCACTACCACCTAACATTTAGTAATAATTTACTACACAGCAATTGGTATGACAGAGCCCACATCAGCAGAAACAAAACTGCAAGATTCAAGGGGAAAAAAAAAAAAAAAGATTTAATTCACGTTTGTTTCTGACAAGTTCAGAATCCTTGCTGACCAACCTGTACACTACACTGCACTACTGAAATGCAGTTAATTTAAAACTGTTCACATGCAGCATTGAAGGAATAAAGTTCAAACAAAAGTTGCCACTTGCTTCCCAACAATTTCAGAAGTTTTAATGAGAGCAAGTACAGGAGGCAAGAAAGCTATGTATTAATCAAGTTCTAAAATAGGCTCTACAAAGATGCATGCTCATCCGTGAATCTAGCTGATTTCATCAACCACACGTTTCTTAAGGATACTTAAATCCACTTACATTTCCACAAACATCTGGAGAGATTGTAAGTGGATACAGCCGATAGCATCTACTGAGTTTTCTTTCAGGGCGAGTGGTTTTTTTTCCCAAGGTTAGGTCATTGGTTTCTCTCTCCTTCAAAGCCACATTAATACAAAGCTTTCCAAAGGCAGGCTGGGGGATGACACAAGCATTCTCTCAGCTAGGGTTGAGTACACCAGATTTTCTTCTTTGATTGTACCCCTCACCCATAATTTTGGGGGGAGATAAAATACCGCATGTGTTACACATATTTAGACCATGGACACTTAGAGCAGGTGATCTACAATACAAAAGAAAGGTGTCCATGAAACAGGTAATTCAATATTTTTTTTCTCCTAACTGCTTTTTTAAAGTACCTGATTCAAGGTATTTAAAAGTAACATGTGATCCCAGGTTCCATAAAGTGTTATTCTCTCCCCTGAGATATTTCAGAGCAATCCATTTTTTTCCGGTCGACAACCACACTGACATAAGGATTTTCATTAAAATTTTACCTGCAAACATGATGCAATGTGCTAATTTACAACTGCACAACAGAAAGACCATAACTGAGACAAAGCAAATGGATCAGAACAATGGAAGAATTTTCAGCCTTAAGTCAATTTTTGAATTAGGACAAAAACAATAGTCCAAACATTCGTATTTAAACTTTTACGAACAATTTATCCCATGGGAGAAAACCACATCAAGAGCCTGTTTGGTAGAAGGAACCATTACCATGAGAAACTCCCATCAGTCAGATGCATTTTTTTATGCAGATGCATTTTTTTATGCTTTAGCTCTTCCAGGAGCTAAAGCCCAAATGCTCACAGACGGATTTCGGAAAAGGTGAAGCAGAAGGACACAACAGAACAAAAAATTTCATTGAAAAGAGCAATACACATTCCTGGAATGAAGAACTCCTTCTTGTCCATTTTATCATTCCTTCTCCTTGACATTCATATTTTTGTCACAAATTAGCTGTAATTTTTTTTTTCCCCCAAGACGAAACCTGTGCTAGTAGACAAATTAACAGTCCCCAGGAATTACTGAATCATTGATGTAATTTATTTTTTCTTGCAGGTTATTTTCACATAAATGTCTTTTAACTAAGTTAGAAAAAACAAGTTCTTTTACGATGTCACAGCAGCAGCAATCTGCTTTGCTCTTGCAGGTTCCATTTACTGAGCTAATAAAGACATTCATAAATTAAACACTAAAAGTGATTTTAAATTTAAAATTAGTATTCTGACTTGAAGCTACATATATGATGCTTATATGTTGCCTTTGCTCCCAGATGAATATTCATGGCTCAAAAGAAATAGCAGACCTGACCTGTGTTACAAAGCTGCTGTACAGACTGCACAGAAGGAACTATAGCAGAAGAGCCACTTCACATTTTGCTGCTCTCTAATAGCGTCTGTTTGTTCGTAGTCCCTTTCAAACTGAAAACATCTTACCGTTTTTCTTGAGGCCCAACAGTGAGGAATTAAAAAAAAAAAACCAACCCCCAAAAAATCCTCACAAAGAGTGGTTGAACAGACACTATAGTAAAAATTTATATCCCCACATCCCTATTTGCCAGTTACAGTTTGTGAAACAGAGAACAATTCAGTATTTCAAAGGCAGTCGATAACCATCATGAGAGCTCCCATGGGTAACATTACTTAATCTGCAGTTTTATCTTCTGGAGGAAAAAGGAGACTACAAGGAAAAACTATTTCCATAAACAAGGGACTTAAAAGCCAAAGAGAAAAAAAGTTTGGGTAAGTGACAAAATTCAGGCACTCTTGTCTTACAAACACAGTCATCCTCTTCCTCCCCCCAAAGCTGGAGAATACTTCTTTAAAGGCAACAGAAGTTGGAGGCTTTGGAAAACGCAGATATTGGGGAGCATGATATCAGAAGGGGCCAGTACTAAGAAGAAACTTCTTCATTTCTGCACCAGGCTCCCTGCAGCTCTATTAAATCAGCAGCAATAACACATTACACCTTCATGTTCCTCACAACACACCTAACATGTGACTTCATCCCTGCAAGAAATGTTAAGGCAGTTCATTATTCCTCATCCTCCTCTTTCACCATTTTACAGCTTTCAATGGTAACGGACTGCTGAAGAGAGCTACCAACACCAACAGGGAGAGAGTACCTGCTACAGCAGACACGCTGCACACAAAGACCAGTGCAAGGGGATTTCCAGGGGGGAAGCAGAAGGAATTGCACACCCTTCATCTGCAAGGATCAACAAATCCCACAAACAGACTGTAATTACGTGACATTGTTTTGCAAAAGGAAAGATGAGGGAAAGAGGTTACCTGCAATTTTATCGTTCTCAATGAAACGAAACCTACATTTTTTGGGAGAGCGAGGAAAAAAAGGACGGGATTTATGTCACTTTGGAGGATGTGGAGAAAGCAAGAAGGGAAGAAAGGAGGATTCTCTTCTGCCAGTTTCGAGACCAGGCAAGTGGCTTTGCTAAATAAACAAGGTCTTCACAAGTATACAGATAATAATTTAAAACTTCATAAGCAAAATCTGCATTCCACTGGCAGAGCCGTAAAGCTTGCCTGGAGACTACACCTGCTGCTCTAATTGCACTGGTTCTTCAGAGCTGACCCGTAAAAGCAAGCGCAATGACTGACAGATGCGATAAAAGTTTCTGACTAGCTTTTTGGGGAACAAGCCACTGTATTTGGAAGCTATTCCAAACTGCTCCAAGAGTCACGTAGAATAAACAGCCTTTTGCTCAGCTGCCAACATACCAGCCCAAAAGCTGGATGAGGTGACTTCAGACAGAAACAAAAAGTCTCTGTGTTTCTACCTGCTACATCTTGCACTAATAATTCCCCTCTTCTGACACAGAGGATCTCGGCGCCAGTGAACGACAATGAATTCTCAAGGGCAAAGGCTCGCATCTGCTGCTTTGCTTTGAAATCCTTCCTCTCTTGTATAGACTAACTGCAAAGGAAGCCAGAGCCCAGTGCCTCGTGTAGGACCCCACTAACCAGGCTGTGGTCACGCAGCACAAACCTGGAGACTTGCATCGCTCAACAGCTTTAGGTTTTGAAGCTCTGCATCCAGTACGTGATACATCGCTGCTTCAAGACCTGGGTCTCCAGAAATCTCTCTCGTTGGTGCACATCTGCTGGGGTAAGAGGTTTCAAGGTGCCTCCAAACGTTAATCAGGAAAATAGGGAGATGGATCCTTCCACAATCCACAAACGTGCTGCTTTTCTCATTGGAAAGGAGATTAAAAGACAAAAGCGTTGCCTACATTAAGTCTGTCCAGAAGTTTCCAGCAGAAACGTATTTCAGCCGTGGTCGTTGCTTCACAGAACCAAGCACCAACCTTTACAGTTGGGAGCCCATCCTTCTCCTCCGCAGCACTGTTCAGGAGCTCCCTCTGAAATTTAACCATCAACTGTAAGGTCTCACCCCTGCACACAGAATTCAGGATCACAAAAACTTAGTTACCAAATAAAACGCTATCTGTGAGCCAACGCGAACAGCCTCTCAGCTGTGGCAGAAACCCTGATACAGGGCAATTCTTGTCTTTATTCACACATCCTAGACTGACTGAGTGATTACAAACACTTGCCTGCTTTTCTCTGCAATGCATACCATATCATTACCCCCCAAGAGGCCACTTTACACTTTTCTCTCCTGCCTCCTTGCTCCTGCTTTGTTGTATAAAGTTATATGGAAAATAATACCTAAGTGGCTCCGCATCCTGCGGGGAAGTTGCTTAAAACATCACTCAGTTTTTCTGAAAATTTTCATGCCACTGCAAACAAGGAAAAAAGTCAGTCATTATACCTCAAACTTGACAGCTTTTTTCAGCATAAAACCCATAAATTCAGTAAAAAATATTTATTTATTCAAATGCATGGGTTCACTTACCACCAAAACACTTCTGACAGTTGCAAAGATGACAGTAACCTGTGATACCTGCTCTGCATCACCCTTGTGGTTGTCTTGTTATTTCAGGAAACCCAAAAGATACCTCCTGAAAAATCAAATCACTCTGTCCTAATTAGAAGCTTCTGAAGACAAACTTCAATTGGGAGGGACACTTCCCACACATTAAATACTAATTCAGAAAGCAGGAAACCCTTCTCACCACGTCCTTTAGATGACAGGTTGCAGACTTAAAAACACCAGGTTTAAAGCCCAAGCTCAAAACTCTGCTGTTTAATAATGAAACATAGCATTTGAGTTGTTAGAGTAACAAATAATACCCTGACTGCAGCAAGACAGGTTTTGAGAACCTCGCTCACAGCCACCGAGTCTTACAGAACAGGATTTTGCCTTCTTGATGCAAACGTGGAGGTGATAAAACCTTTATCCTCACACAACTGCTATTACAGAAAGGGGGTATAACTGCATTAAAGGCATCACATTCCCTTGCCAGGAATTATTTGTTTGTCACTGTTTTCTAGTCCGGTGATCAAACACATAGACAGTTTTTGAGCAATCAGGTCAAAATACCAAAAGTACCACACATTCCCCATGCTCACCTTTGTTGCTGCAGTAATATTAACTGGGCATATTTAGCTTTTCTGCAGCAAACCCTCAGCACTTGAAAATACCTCACAACCAAGGTCGTTCCAAATAACGCAAGTGCCACCGTTGGGCAAGCAGAAGTGTATGGAGGGGAAATGAGCCCTACAGAGCCTGTTACTCCTATCTCATCATTTAATGCTGATCATAATGCTAATCTGATCATTTACTACGGACATAAAATAGTCTCATGTCCAAGTCTTGCTAGGCAAGGCAGGGGCAAGCAGCAGCCGATACATAAATATGAGAACCATTAACAACTCTATTTCCAAAGGCAGTCATTATTTTCATTTGTGGTAGAAATTTAGTTTCTTTGTACACTTTTCTGCAAAAATAAAACAAGCTTGTCTGTAGTAGGCTAGGAATTAGATACAAGCCCATCTGTGCTTCTAAATTACTGATGCAACCTTTGCAGGGCAGAGACCCAGTGATTCAAGATCAACAATTGGACATTATTTCTGCTTATATGCCACCAGAAGCCAAAAAACACGTGGGGACTTTTTGACAGCATTTGTGATTTAGGCAGTAAAAGTGCTGTGCCCTGAAATCAACAACACTCTACCAGTTAAATCGTGCAAGCGTACAGTTTCCTAGAAAACACTTCAACTCTCAATTTTCACCTACTTATATGCCTGTCACTTCCCTTTAAGTCTCACAACGAATGTACTGGTTCACCTCATAAGGACAATTTATTTTTTACCTTCTATACAAGTGCATAATAAGCCAAAGCTAACATGTACTTTTATTTAATTAAACACAATCGACTAGTAACAAAACGTAAGACCTCTTTAAAACAATTTGTGTTGCTTTTAGCAGTGTGCAGCTGTAGTAATAACAATTACTGCACCATTCCGTGCCACCTTCTGACGTGGTGTAAATTGCATAATTCTGCTGAAGTCCTGGTGGTTTACACCAACAGGTTTTGTGGCTGGCTAATTAACTTAGTTTCAAGCTTTCAAAATGCGACACAAAAAAATATTTTGCCTGCATTGAACAGTACGTAGAGACGTAAGACAGGCAATTCCTTCTTTCCTGCAGCTAATGGCCACAACACAGAGCTCCTTATGCAGTGAGGTGGTGAAAAATACTGCAACCATGAACATACAAAAAGGGGAACATTCAGTGGAAACGGGCCATCATTTGAGCTTTCTGTGTGGCACCGATGCAACATTTGCTCTAACACTGTACTCCAGTTTTTGCATCTACACTTCTTCAAGGTGGATGTCAAATAGCAGGGTGTCCAAAGAGCAAACCCAGAGGTCTTAGGTCGCCAGAGTTGCTCAGATTAGCAATTTGAAGGCTACAAGATGTTTTAATCACTATCCATAGCTACTCACAAATGGAGGTTCTGGTAGCGGGGAGTTTTTCAGCCATGCTTACGAAATAAGATCTAGTGTTTGGAAAGTGAGGTTACGTGAATTCAACTTTCAAATAAAATGCAAACTTCGTAATTGTGCGAGTCATTATAGACTCAGAGGAGCTATTATTATTCCCTCATTTGGTATGCTTTAAAACCAGTCTGGACAACGTTTTAAGCATATGTTGATCCCACCTCTGCAGCAATCCCAAGCCCGTGCACACAACGGCAGGTCAGCGGGCTGGGCTGGTACCCTGCAGACGGACAACCCGACGGCCAGGCCACCGCTCACAGTCTGTTGAACTGCATTAAACTCCTACGCGCCTGGAGTGGAAGATGGATAATTTGACTTAATTTATTGAGTGCTAAGTTACTTGTACGCTCTCCTATTTGCTGCAGAGTAAGCACATGCTATTTAACAATACAATCCTCCAAAAATCGTCTGGATACATTTCACCCAATTAATTTCCTGCCTTTGCTAAGTGACAGGGTTTTGATGGCACCTTGGTCTCTGTGCTTTCCTGCCTCAGGCAGGCCACGTAAACTCCCATTAAAAAGTCTAAGACAGAAAGACAGAAGCACAGAAGACAGGTCTGTACTTCTGCTGTGAAACAAACTGCGCTTTATTCAACTCACTACAGCACTTCATCCAATGATGGGAGCAAGCCAGAAGAATGCACCATAACTGGAATGGGGAATCTGCAGCTTTAATTTGTATGGAAAATACAAATACTCAGCAGTGTACCAATCAAAGAGCCTATCCTCTCCTTTTAAGAAGAGCTAATACAAAATGCTTCTTAAGGAAGCATTAAAACCATCCATGGTGGTGAACCGTGGAACAACCTACCCTTTGGAGAAAGTTCTTTCTAACCCCTGGTAGTTACTGTCTGGCTTGTGTCTTGAAGGATGAAGGCTTATGGAAGAAACCTGCTTCCACACACTGCACATCACGCTTGAAGGGCTTTGGATTCACTTGGTTTTATGCCAACTGTTGTGGAAACTTCTAGCAGTATCCTAGCAGCTCCAGGGAAAGTTATTTTGACACATTTGTGCATATGGCATACAACATGGAAAAGTGCTTCAGGAACAACTTTTGCATGCAGAAAGAGAAGTGCAACACCGAATCCCTAGGAACTGCTCTTTTTAAGAGATAAGGGCACCACCGTAATCAAGAGTTATTTCCAACACAGTTAGGCTGCCTTGAATATAGTGGCTTTCGACCTCATTTGAATTGCCTTGTTACGCTAATTGGCATTAACACCGCAAGCTGCCACAATAATGGCACGTCGAGACGGTGCAGCCGAGATGTGCCTCTTTCAACCTGCACCAAGCAACTGTGCATGCTTCCAGCGGACACGGCTGCTGCGCGAGATGTACCGATT
Source organism: Buteo buteo (assembly GCF_964188355.1). Classification (NCBI taxonomy): domain Eukaryota; kingdom Metazoa; phylum Chordata; class Aves; order Accipitriformes; family Accipitridae; genus Buteo; species Buteo buteo. The sequence goes on along the minus strand of NC_134194.1, from coordinate 8,767,907 downwards.
CTGCATCACCTGTGTCAGGATGACATCCCAATCTGGACAAAATCACAGGAAGCCAACAACCGTGCAATGGAGACTGGAGCTGTGCTCCAAGTAGGACTCCATGCATTTCTCCACTATGAGCCTTAGTGAAACTGAAAAAACTTCAAATTTCTTCTTCTTTAAGAAAATAGTCTAGAAGATATGCTTTTCTTCCGATCTCCAGTGTATTGATATGCCCCACTTGTGTAACATCTGAGGCCAACTTTTGTCATTTAAGCAGCATGACCTGCCGTGGTCCTCCTTCCCTGCCTACCAGACAAGACTAGCACTGGAGGGTTCCCTTTGGGCACCTAAGCCACATTTCTCAGGAAGCAGTAAGCACTTCGTTAAGGGCTTTCATTACTAAAAAATTGCTAGTGGGAGTTGAAAAGGAGGAAACTAGGTAAGTTCCTCTATTAAATGTAATTAACCTGTAACGTTCTACTTTTCACTAGAACAATTACAAAGGTAGGACTCAAATTGTCATTTCAAGCCCCCTCCTTGTCCTGATGCAAAAGCCTCAGAGCATTCTAGCTGAATGACCGTTGTTTACTCTTTAACTTTTAACTGAGAGGTATGGCCCTGAAATATAATCAATGCTCACTTTTGAAACTCTACAATTTTAATTACCATTTCCAGACATCCTCTATCACATGTTTTACGTACAATCAATGCTGACCTCATAAAAGGAAAGCACTCTCACATTTGGGAATAAAAGAAGTTTGCTCTTTAAGAAGAAAACAATCAATTACTGATCATCTAACCATCTCTGCGTGCATATCTATCACTCCTCTGTTGTTGCAGATTAGACATGATTATGTCCCAAGGAAGCAAAAATGCTATAAAATTCCATTCCTAATATGTTAGTATAAGAATTTATTTAGGTTCTTACTTATGGTGATAGATGTTCTTTTTTTAAAAAACCTACCCAAAGCATTGTTCCCTATAAAGCAGCTGAGAGGAAAAGAAATAATTAAATCTTGAAACACCAACATTTGATCAATATGGTTTGACACTGCTTCCTTCTAAATCATTCTTAATATGCTGAGATCTGAATTCATGTTGACACATCAAGATACCGTTGTGTGAGACTTGTCACGTACTGAAAGAAAACTTCATATATGTACTCTCGTTTTAATATGTTGTAGTAGATCATGCCGTAAGTAGCTTGTCATTCCCAGATTTTGGGTTTGGGTGTTTCTTTTTGTTGGGTCAGAGGTGGGGTTCAACCTGTAATCTTTTCAAAGACACATTAACAATTGTCAGCTACATAAAAGAATTACTGGCTTTGAACAGGCAAGGACATTTCCCTTATTAACACACATAAATAAGAGGCATAAAAAGCCTTGTGACAGATGTTTAGAGAAAAGATGTGCCAGGATATCCATGTTCTCTACTATTAGTTCATAAAGGATAGGTTGATAAAATGCTAAAGAAAAGCCTACCTTAAATTTGCGTTCAAAATCATTAACATGGGTGCGTAGGTGGGCACGCATGTGTTAGGTAAGTTGGTGTATCGGGTACGTTGAGCTCAGCCAGCCTCCCACTGAAATCAATAGAATTTACACTGGCCACTCAGAAAGGCTATTAGCTAATATGTGTATATTTGGGGGTAGAAATTAGAACATAGTAAGAATAAGCTCAGCTTCTTCTTACTTCTTCTCCAAAGGACCTAAAAAATGTACAGGATTGGTCTTCTGTAGTCATACGCACGCACGTCTCGGCATGCTAAAGAACACCAAGCCTTTATTTACATGCAAAGCAGAGATTTGCACAAATACAGGTAGCTAAACTTAGAAAGGATGTATAAGTATATACATCCTATGGAACACTAAATTGAGCACAAAATTTACAAAATTCTTACTACTTTAAAAAAAAAAAATTGGGTCACAAAAGTCAGTGTATTCTTGGAAACAAAAACTACAGCATAGAATAAACTGATAGGGAATTCAGAGTTACAAAAGATGGGAGAGAGAGGTCTGCTTACGCTAAAATCTTTTGACTTAGCTTGGTCAAACAAAAGACTTTTCTACAGTCAGTGAATCTTCAGGAGTCCAAATTACTTCCATCTTCACAACTGAAGCTATAAGTACAGCCACTGATATCGCCACAGCTAAACAGTTTAGGAATTTATGAACTTCTGCCTGAGTGTCAACAACGCAGACAAGCCATCTCACTTCTCCTGCTGAAGTTATTCAGCATGGTACTGTGAGCTTTCACTAAACTCATTTATTTGCTCATCTCAAAGAAAAAAACATCATTACATGCAGGTCATGCTGCAAAGTGAGAAGAAAAGTACTGTACTACATCCAGGCTGCTGGTCCTCCCCAAGTAAATTATGTTTCTTGCACCAGGCCAGTCAGTGCAACATCAGTGTAATGCAACACAACCATAAGAAGCCATCACCATAAATCTGAAAGGGGATTTGCATGCAAATTTACATGATAACAGGTGGCATTAGACATTAAGACTAAAGAAAAGCTCAGTGCAGAAATTGCTGATATGAATGTTAAAAAGATTCAAGACCTGAAACCAAAAAAGAGCTTTCAAACTTTTGCTTTATCTAGTAAGTGTTCATCTAGAGTGCAAGGCATAATCTCCTTCCTCAACACTGCGGATGGCAAGCTCTACCTCAAAGGGCAACTTTAAAAAGAGAACATTCTCATATTATAATTTGTCAGTTATTCAAGCAATACTTTTAAATGAGGGCTTTCATTGTAAGGCCCCTATAAACATCAGAAATCTGGCATCCTCTTATCAGCTGGATCTTATTCTTCATAACTGCTGGGACCTGAAGGATGTAAAGGTCTGTGTGTAAAGCATGTTCCATAACAAATACTTCCAGTTCTTTGAAGCTCAAATGGTATCCAGCTACGTTTGAAGTCCCATCACTCCCTACCCCTAGGTGTCAAGTATAGTCCAACCAAAGCAGGAGAAAAAGTAATTTCCCTTCATAGGAGAAAAGAAAGAAGAAAACGGAAAAAGATATGAGTAAGCTTCCTCCTTTGAAGAGAGTTTAAGAGTGAAGGAGAAGACAGCAGCAGTGTCTTGGGTAGCCTGATGAGCAGGCAGTCACCAGCTCCTAGTAGGAAAGGAGCAGAGTACTCTTGTAACCACAGCAGCTTGTCCTGGCGGTGCAGTAATATTCCACTCTCTGCCTTCTCCTCTTGCTACAGCAGTGAACCTTGCATGTTAATCCTTCGAATCCTCCTTATTTAATAAATGCATTAAAGTATATTGATTTTTAGTGACTATGAAAGGTCAAGTCAAAACAAAGCAGGAACATATTGCAATGTACGGGGCTGTAAAGGGGAAAAAAAAAATCCTAATGAGAATAAGCAGTTACTGTGCAGACTGAAGAGAAACCTCAGCCAGTCAAGTTCATCTCTCAGTTGCATGGATGTAAGCGGAGAGTCATTCCACTTGGGCCAAAACTTCGAGCAATATTCTCTGTGGCCTTATCCTGAATTTATATTTGCATACTCGTCAGACAAAGTTTAATCTCAGAACCTCAGAGATTATTAGTATTTGTTTAAAGGCCAGGAGGGGGCTTTTCCAATCTTTCAGTATGACCTCCTGTTCAACACAGACTAAAAGAAGGCAACCAAAAACGTTACCAGCCCTCTCGCAGGGGGAAGGCGACGAGAACCAATGCCCTTCCATGTACTTGGGGTACGCTAAGTCAAAAAGTCATGCTACAGGTAATGGGCAGGCAAATGAGAAGCAAACATTTTAAATATCTGTGATTTGAAATCTTTCATGCAAGGTAATTTTATGAATAGTCACATTTTCTTTCTCAAACTTTCCCATCCCATCCAAACCTATCCACAGTGAAAAAAGACGCTGTGATTACAGGCATGCTTAATTACTGTTCAGCAATAAAAGTTTATGAACAAACATTTTATCCTAGTCTGTGTATTGTCTTATTTATTTTTATATATTCATAAATATGCAAAGCCATTAAGATGATTATTAATTGCAGCAGAATACAATTAGGTGGCTTTCAGCAATAGCAGTCTTTGAAACTGTAATGTGTATTCACTGTTTTTTCCAGCGCCTGTCTTGAATTATTTAGCTTTTGGGGGAACTCTGTTATCATGATATAATGAATGTTCTATTTAAATAGCATCACTGCCTAAAAGAAAGAACACTGATCTATTACTAAATTAAGCTCAGCCATGTAGTGAGTTGTGTCATTTTATAAAACCTTCACAAAAGTGATTAGCTGTACAGCCTCACTCCGTTCACAATATTAGTGAGTCACATACTCTTATTGGACACCAAGTTATCATCTTTCCCTTCCCCCAAATAATTCCTCTTTAAGCTTGTCATAGACTTTTTACACCATTGATACTTAATTTCCAAACTAATATATTTTAAAAGGTTCTGGTCCAATCCTCACACACGCACCCTGGGTGGAAACCGTTGAAGTTGTGCCTGCAGCAGGGAGAGAACACTTACAAAACAACAGACACTGCACACTGTAAAACACCAAAAATCAAGTTAGCAGTCTGCCTTTTCAGGAGTTACTCCTCCAGAAGGGAAATCTCTTTCTGAAGGTCAGCAGCCTGACCTCGCTGACGTTTACTGCGCCGGCTTCACTACCAGCCACTGACGGGATGGTTTAAGCACCTCACTTCGGTAAGCGGTGGCAGACTTCGTAATGGGCAGAATATTGCTACAGCTTGCAAGAACGGACATTAACTTTTAGCCTAAGTGGTAGATTTTACCTCTAAAACGATCATTTGCTTTTGATTGCACGCCCTTAAATCATTTGTCTATCCTGACCTCACTCCCACACTGTGCTGCTCTGCCGCACGCGCCGATGCCCACTCTTCCCTTACAAGCCTTTTACGAGAACCGCACCGCTAATTTCAAAATATTTTCTCCAATTACATTGTTATGCTCTTTATCCAGCTCACTGATAGCGAGGCAACTCAAGGTGAAGAAAGCAAAAAAACCACAGTTACAGGGCAGCACTGAGGCTGCTGCAGTTCCCCCTGAAGAAGTCAGCACGCAGAAGGGGATTGCTCCCAGGAGGTGGCTGCAAGGAACGCGGTGGGCAGCCATGCATCAAACACCAGCAGCGATGCTCACGCTATTAGCCCGCGCCATTCAGCCAAAGTGACTGCGTGGGAGACGTGAAATGTGGCAAGTGCTCCTAGAAATCTCCTCAAGTCTCCCTTGGGGTTTGGCACGGTTTTATTAGTTTCTACTTCGATAACAGTAAAGCAAACCGAAGGCACATCTGGGCAGTGGTAAACACCAGACTGCAAAACTTTACAACGTTAGGGACAGTACTGCTCCCTGCATGCAAAATACAACTCATATTTCTTCCAGATATTCTCAGACTTTTTTTTTCCAGCCTCAGCTGCGTACAAAATCCAGGCAGCTAACCTACCGATGGTCTTCCCTCTGTGAAAAAACGATGTTCCTAAAATAGTCTACAATACCACATTACATTACACCGCAATACTATCCCACTTGGATCCTATAATCCCCTCCAAGTGGGGGGACCCAGAGTCCACTGACAGCACAGGAGCCACCCACAGAAGTGCAATTTCAGGATGAAGGATTTAAGGAGGTGGTCTGGGGAACCCTGTACACATACAGCGGGAGAGGGGACTCGCAGCTGCCCTGGTGTGGTAGTTCACTCCGGCTTGAGGTGCTTTTTCCTTGGTGTTCAGTCAAAACAGTGGTCAGATATACTGATACTGACCCACCACCTCATCTGAGACCATGCTTTAAATTTAGGGTTGTGTAACAGTATCGAAAAAACATCACATCCCAGTCCACTGTCTTGTTAATGCTCCTTGCATTATTAAAGACATTAACAAAGAAGAGAAAAATTCATAGTCCTATCTGCTTTTCCCAAAATTTATTTCCTCAACTGCCTCTCATTTAGGACAAATACCTGTTCCGCAGAAACTAGACTTCAGAAGGGGGAAAAGGACTCATCGTCAGCGTGGACCCAAGTTTCAAAGGCTAGAGCAAGATTTGGGCTTGGACGGGCTGTGGCTGCAGAGACCTGGGTGGGATGTGCAGGTCCGCGCATCGCCTCTCTGCAGCAAGGAGATGCTGCACCACCATCCTGGGGAAGAGCTCACAAAGGAGCAGCTTGCAGTGACTTTTTTTTTATTTTTTTTCTCTCCAGGGTCCTCAATTTCTGTGCATCTGCAGAGGCCAGTGCCAACCTCTGTGCACATCTGCATGGCCCTCACCCTCCCTGCCTCTCAGAAGGGGTCTCCTTGCTCTTGCAGACCTGTAAAAAAAAGCTCAGAGTGAGAAGGAAGAACTTCTTCTGCTCCCTGACAATGCACAGGAGCTAAAAATTCCCCTCAAAATTACCCCTTTGCAATAAGAGTGTAGGCAGTGATAAAACAGAGCTGAGAAGTAAAAACACTGCAGTGGCTCATCTGGTACCCCTGCCAGCTGGGCACACCTCAGAATTGCTTAAAAAAAAAAAAACAACTCATTTTCTGTCTTGTGGGGGTTTTTTTTGGCCTGCCCTCAGCAGCAAGCACATGCAACAACAAGGATAAACTAAATTTAAAACCAAAACAACAACAACAAAAAAAAACCAAAAAAAAAACCACCCAACTCTCAAAGCTATTCTAGGACGGAAAAAAAAAAAAAATTGAGACACCAATCACACATGCCAGCTACACTGCATAATCTATTTCTAGATGGTACTCAGTGCTATGGAAAAGGAGGAGGTACAAGACGGTGGAAAAGTGTCGATGCTCCATTCGTATCCGTGCAAGGCTGGGAGAACTGCTGGAGCAGACATTAGCACCGGCAAGCTGACCTCCTTACCGTGATCTCCTTACCCACTGGTTACAGCACCCACGCAGCAAGGGTGCAGCGCCCAGCACGCTGTCCAGCCCACGCACAGCACCCCAGCCCACCCACAGGGGCTATCCGCTGCCGGTGGAGGTAGGTGTTCTGCCACACAAACCTCCTCCCACCAATGTATTTCATACATCCACCAGCACTCAGATCCCTACTTATTCCCAGCCATGGTCATAGCAAGCTGGATTTCCTCCAGCCAAAATGCGCGAGATGAATAAAAGCAGTGAATAGCTAACGGGATATAAGTGTATTAGCAGGCAGCATCCCTACTGCAACAACTATTTTTTGCTGTGTAATACCAAGATACCAAATTTACTTTCCAATTTTGTTTATAACTTCAAAATTAATACAGCAGTTAACTACAAAATTGACGTATTTTACTAGCAGTCAAGATTCTAATAAAAAAATAAACTTAACACCAAACTCTCAAAATACTTTGAGAAATAAGGGTCTATTAGATAAGAGGCTAATATTGCTAAAACTTGTCACATTGACATATGAAAATTTAACACATTAGTGAAGAATTAAGCTGAAACCGCATGCTTTAATCAAATCCTAGTGACATAATTTTTGCTGAATCAATTTGGAAAATCAGAAAGATTAAAGCTGAGATCCATTAGTAAGATGGTAAGTGAATATAAACATAATTTCTGCAATTTTTGCTGATTCAATTTTAAAAACCTACAAGATTAAAACTAAGACCGACTTACAAGATAGCATGTGAATACAAACTTATTACTGTTCAGATCACCGGGCTTTAATATGAAAATAATCAATGAGAAATCACATTAAAACTGCTTTTCACATTCATCAGATTATTTGGTAAAGAAGCCAACAAGATTAAATCCCTCCTGATATGATACTATGAAATAAATACAGTATTTTCCAGATCACAAAAAACTGTATTCCAAGATACCAGTCAAAACCCAGAATCAAATTTGCATTACAAATCAACAAAGTATTATTAAATTACACCCAACTATGGAACAAGAGAATCTGTCCTGTCTACCGGCTCCTCTGTATCTCGGCAGGTCTAGATGCTTCTGGGAAATTAGCCAGGCTGATTACCGTTATAAGAAATCTTTCCTTTGGCTCTTCAAACCACTGATGTCAGCTCCTTCCAATTTTAAAAGAACACATTAGATTACAAGCAAGAGCACAAGCTGAAGGATTACAGCAAACTAGGAATAAAAGAGAAATAAAGTTCCTATTACTCTAGTAGGAATCCACACAAACTTTGCACTAGGGCAGTTAAGTATCTCAGGAGGTACGGACCAAGAGTAAGCTGGGTACCTTTCTTAGGGGCCATCAGCAGAAGATGGGAATGGGCCACGGAGGAGGCGTCAAGTTCAGCTTCTCCCCCTGCCCACCAACCACAGCCAACGGGGCAATAAACCCTAACCCAGACCCAAAAACCCCACGACAACTGCTGTCTCCCTTCTGCTTCGCTGCAGAGCAAAATCCCACGTAGTAGAGATGTGGGGAGCCGGAACGGCCAGGTACAGCTCACCTCCGAAAAATACTGCCCCGAACAGCTAAGATCAACTGAGGAACGTCATCCTGACCTCTCCCGGCAAACGAAAGCAAGCATCTCCTTCGGGCGCCAGACCAGCAGTGAGATCCCCCCTGGTGCAGCCCAAAGACCACAGCAGAGCCCGACTGAGCCAGTGCAGAGGGACACCCCCGCTTGCTCCCGACCGCAGCAGCCGTTTGTGATGGGAGCACATTCTGCAGTTTATAAAGTGTCTGGTATTTCCCTCGCTCCCTGCCCTCCAGCCTGAGATTGGGGATTTTATTTTTCTGTGATTCTAATAGCACTGAATTAAGACACAGGTTCTGGCTGGCAGCCTTGACTGACCTTTTTAAAGGCCTGAAATAGATTTAAACTCAAAGTCCCTGGCAAAGGAAGCCTGGCACACTTCTTTCACGCGGCCAAACAGGGTTCAGTCCCAGAGACGCTCCCCCACAGACCAGATAGGATGAAAAGGGCAAGTCTCTTAAAATATGGCTCTGACTTTGAAATTCAGATGACAGGGCTTCTGGACATATGGTATTTGACAGCTCTGTAACACAGCAGCTCTGGTCACCCCTTGAAAAATTAATCAAAGTTTCCATAAAGACATGCTTTTCCATTTCTGCCTTCATAACTTTGCTGAAGGGGACTGTGGGTTCCAGCAACCAGACCCTTTAGAGGGAGCAGATAGATTGAAGCAGACAGGGCAGCTCCTGCAGCCCAGAGCTACCAAAGTGAGTTTCCCCCTCCTTTTTTTATTTTTTATTTTTAAACTGCATAATTAAATAGAATGCATCAAATTCAGCCATGGAGCAAATAGCACTCGGAACATATAGCTGAGCATAGAGTAATTAGTTACAAAAAAGTCAGCTCCTCAGAAAAATAACACAGTGGGGTTAGTCAACTTTTTAAAGAGTCAGGAGGAGGGAGGGTTGATAATTTCATTATGTAAATATTATTACCAAGTTAAACTTGAAAACCCTGTAAATACATTGCCCCACATAGCAGAGACAAGCAGTGACCAGTATGGGTTTCACAGCGCAGTACTGACCCCATCAGACCCCCACATGGCACTCCACCTCTGCTCCAAATCATAGAATCACAGAATGGTTTGGGTTGGAAGGGACCTTAAAGATCATCTCGTTCCAACCCCCCTGCCATGGGCAGGGACACCTTCCACCAGACCAGGTTGCTCAAAGCCCCATCCAACCTGGCCTTGAACACTTCCAGGGATGGGGCATCCACAGCTTCTCTGGGCAACCTGCTCCAGTGCCTCACCACTATCATCATAAAAATTTTTTTCCTTATGTCCAATCTAAATCTACTCTCTTTCCGTTTAAATCCATTACTCCTTGTCCTATCACTACATGCCCTGGGAAGAAGTCTCTCTCCATCTTTCCTGTAGCCCCTTTAGGTACTGGCAGGCTGCTGCAAGGTCTCCCCAGAGCCTTCTCTTCTCCAGGCTGAACAACCCCAGCTCTCAGCCTGACTTCACAGGAGAGGTGCTCCAGCCCTCTGATCATCTCCGCGGCCCTCCTCTGGACTCGCTCCAACAGGTCCGTGTCCTTCTGATGCTGGGGGGCCCAAAGCAGAACGCAGTCCTGCAGGTGGGGTCCCACGAGAGCGGAGTAGAGGGGGAGCATCACCTCCCCTGACCTGCTGGTCACGCTTCTCCTGATGCGCCCAGGGTTCGGTTGGCTTTCTGGGCTGCAAACGCACATCACCGGGTCATGCTGAGCTTCTTGTCAACCGACAGCCCCAAGCATGTGCATTCATTTACTGAACATAAAATATTCAGGGGAACATAAAACATTTAGGTGAATCACTACATGGTGCAGCCCTGTGCAAAACGCCTCCAGGGAATTCTCATCTTCTGACTATCAGTTTAAACGATGGAGGAAGAAAGCCAACAAAAGAGAGGAGGCCAACAAAGTCTCGGACAGTTGTTGAAATGAGCAGCATGTCCTGAGAATGATGTTCCTCTCCAAGCACAGACCGCAGGAGTGGGGCAGGCACCACAGCACGGATTGCTCCAAGCATCTTCCTCTCTACAATTTTGATTGCAGCAATTACGCTCAGACATGTGGAGAATTAACACAGCTATTTCACAGACCAAGGCATCCCAGAACTGAACTGGAAAACTACCATGCAATAAAGCAGGGTGTTTGTTTACCTCGAGCCTGACACCTTGCTTTTATTGTGCAATCTTCCACTTTACCAACCCAAATCGAGAGCTGGGGAAGCCCTGAAGCAAACCTGCAAGGAAACCCCTTAAAAACCATCACACGCCACTAACAGAACAAATTTAATTCCATGTCAGGAAGAAATGAAAAGGGGCAAATATAACGGGAACCTTCTGTTTCACACCAGCTTGTCAAACATCCAGCTGCGTCAGGGAGAGAGGACTGTGCAGCTGTGTGGGGTACTTATTGCCGCTATAATACCTGAATAAAAAAACCATCATTTGCAGGATTGCACTGTTTTGGCTATATCTTAATTTACTGTGGTTTTTAATCACCCTTAAATCATCACGTTATCACATTAGAGCACAAGCCTTAGTTCTTTTTTACCTTACAGCAATGCCACGTGCAGACTGTACACATGCATCTGGTGTCTCGTGTGCTTCCCATCCTAAGTAAGGTCGTTAGAGCAGCCCTTTCTCAAGGCTCAGGGCCACACTGTACCAAGTCCTGTACAAACAAGCAAAATAGCCTCTGTCCTGGGCAGCTCCCCGTCTCATCATGTGCTCCTGTCCACATTTATCTTACTTCAACATGGCAAAAACAGTTCCTATTCCTATATCTGTTGCAGCACTGAGCATGACATCAGTACTTAACAGCTCCTGTAACTCATTTTGTCCAATTTGAAATTTCAAATCCACCAAACAAATCTCAGTTTCGAGCAAGTTTTGCTTTCAGAAAGTTTGGAAGTGAGTAGGATCCATTTAAAAAAAACGAGAGAAAAGGCCTAGAGGGGACAGACTGGAAAAGAAAAAACAGAGGCTATAAGAAAGGAGAATCGTATGACAAATGTAATTGAAGCCAGTCTCTCAGAATGAGTAAAAACCATCCAGCAAAAAAGACTGTGTAAGGGTAAAAATGAAGTGTGATAGTCCTGTCACCTTTGGGGCTCCAAGGGATGAGTAATGAAAAGTCCTAGACTAGAGATCATAGAAAACAGGGCTGGAAGGGACCTCACAAGGTCATCTAGTCCATCTCCATGCCCCAAGGCAGGAGCAGCTCTACAGATATCATCCCTGACAGATGTTTTTCTAACCTATTCTTAAAGACCCAAAATGACGGAGGTGCCACAGCCCCTATAAACAATCTAATGCAGTATTTCATCCTAGAAAGTTTTTGTCACTAAAGCAAATCTCACTTGCTGCAAGTGAAGCCCATTACTTCTCCTCTCATCCCCCATGGAGAAGAAGGGTGTTCCCCTCCCTTGCGCAGCAGGAGACCAATGCAGCAACGTCCTGATGACCCAGCCTTGGTGGTGGTTTAATTCTTGCCACTGCTGCTCCCGTCACTCTATGTAGTTTGCAATACTGATTTTTTGGGAAGGGATACTGAAGGGAGCATCACGGTAACAGGACAGAAATTTTAACTGATCTGTCCTATCTACAACTGGTTAATCTTGAAGAAGATCCTCTCTTCTCCCTGAAGATGAAGGGAAAATCACAATTCTTCCTCCCATGACAGTAATGCTGGTATTTCTGTGAGGATATTAGGGCTATTGTGTCGAGCAATTCTCATCTTGCTGAACCCTTCCCTTTCAAGCCACAGGCTCTCGCCAGCAGACAACATTCAAACATGGGAGGGGGGGGAAAAAAGAAAGAAAAAAAAAAAGAAAGCAGCTGTCCACCATGATTTCAAGTGGCCTCTAAAGTTATGGCATTAAGAATGGGTCAAGCAGGCTTTTGAGAGTGAGGAAGCAGGAGCTAGTGAAAGACATTCTCTTAAACATGAAATTATAAACCAGTTCTCTCTGGATATCTATACAAGACAGCAACATCATGGGAATGAAAGCTGCGGGGGTCTTTTTATTTGTTCAGTGGGGGTTTTTTGTGCATTCAAATCCAAAGCTGTCACATCTTCAAGCTGTTCTCCCCAAATACGTGGACAAACATCTTTTCTATGATGAGAACTCAGATTTTTGCTTTATTACATCACTCTGACAGCTAAGGTATTTCTAACAACTGCTAAATAGCTTGGAACTCACAACATCAGTGCAAACACTACCAACAGGAGACTTCCTAGGAGTAGTTCTGACTCAAACAGTCCTTTTTTTGCTTATGAATCCAATGACCTGCTCTGTTTCCTAATGCCAATTAAACATCCAAGAAAAGGGAAGAAGGGGGGGACATCAAAGTTGTTATACTTCTCTTATGCTTTTCAGCCAAAAGCCTGTCCCTTTTTCTGAGCCTTTTATAGTCTAGGCAGATCTCAACAGCATTACCAGCTGAGGGAGAGCTGTTGCCTAAGGAGCTGTCTGACTAAACTCCTCAATTTATTAGAGCCTACAGACATCAGGGAGCAAACGGGTGCAGTCAGCAAAGATGAGTTGCAGAAGAAAGAAAATAAAAAACATCCATTATATACACAAGCCTTGACTGCAGAATTCAAGAATATGCAAAACAAAGCACTCTGATTAATCATTAATTACACTACGAATCTCTTAAAAGCTATACATTCACTTTATCAATCGGAAGGTCACATCCGAGATGATATGGGCATTCAATCACAAAGCTTCAAGGCACACAATAGCAAATATCCCCCCTTCTGGATCAGTTCCTTCCTCTGATCTCTTGACATACATTGACTTAGTGCAATTAGGAATACACATTTAGCAGGATCAAAATTAATGGACCTACATAAAAGAAGCGCCTGGCTCTATAAGCAAGCCAAATGCCAAACTCCTTAGTAAGGAAAAATTCCTATTCGAAGTAATAGGAATACAAAATACTTAAGTCTTGGCCCTTTGGGATAGATTTTTAGAAGAAAGCTGCTTCTATTTCAGTACCAAAGCAAGTAGCCAGACGTTCCAAGTAGTAACTCCACTTACATGCTCACCAGGTGCTAAGCTCTTATGAAAAGTATAACAAAAAGTAGGTTTAAAACGTGCTGCCATACCTGTGGTGTTTAAAGACTGATCTTCAGTCTTCTGGGAAAAAAAAAGGGAAAAAAAAGGAAAAAAAAACCCTAACTGAACTTGTAGTCTGGTTTCCTTGCTTCAAAGTGGATTTCTTTCACTGATCCAAAAATTAGACTTGCCCTAGTGTTCCGCTGTTTCCAGCTAAGAAAGAGAGACAAAAATGCAGTTGCCATGAAGACATGTATAGCAGCTTGCATCCCACTCGACTTGAGTATCAAAATTTTAACTGAATATTGACATGCTCAAAAATTAGACTTTATTTAAAAGAAAAAAACACAACACCCCTGCTATGTTCTTCAACCTCTTTTCAGTCAAGACTCACATTTGAGTCAATTATGTCTCTTCATTAATCTTCCAAAAATTAACAAAAGGAGAGCAATACCAAAGGCTATGGATGTTGCAAAAGGAAACAAGAATAATGTTGCTGGGGTTTTGCTATGCTGGATGAGACATTAGTGTGCCAGAGGCACAAGTAATGGAAATGTACTTTTATATAAATCTCCCTTCTTTGCTTGGATTATTTTAAAATGACTCCACTACAGTGTATTAACCTAGCCATCAACCTTCCTGTAGTCAGCTTTCTTTTTACAGTTTATTAGGAACACAACCACTGTAGAACCAGCAAAGCATGGTTAATATCATTGAGCTCTCCCTTTGTTTGTTACACAGAAAGTTCACACAGGAAATTGAACAAAAACAAATTCTGGGAAGCAAATTTTCTGTCCTTGCCATCATGTATTCAAACCTTTGCACTAGACACGATGGATGAACAGACTTCACTCATTGTCAACCTCCGTTTGCCTCGGCCAGAGGTTACGCCACTAAACAGTGGACAGACACCTGTGAACTGGAGCTATTTTCTCCCCCTTTCCTTGCTGAATTGACTTTTAAACGCATTTTTTCAGAAGCTGGAGTCCACACTGTGACTGGCTAAGCTACAACAGATCAGGGGTCAAGTAAGAAACACACTCCATATTTGCTCAAAAATACCTATTACTATTCCTTCCTTATTTTACCCATTTGTTCCTGCACTATCAAAAGGCTATGCTCAAAACTGACTGAAAATGCAGTTATGCTGCTACACGTGTAAATATTGCACTTCATTTTGGCACATTAAAGTTCCATGTTGTAACTAGAAAAAATTCCTCTCTCCCAGAAAAGTGTGACTACGTGAATACACAACAATATTCAAAACCAAGAGCTAAAAACCTTACCCCTTTCTCTTCCAAACAGTATGCTGCATTCAACATTTTTCTTAATTTTTCTACCCTACAGCACAGATAGCAGTATCCTACTTACTTTCCGAGTGTACAGGGAAAGTTCAGCATTTAGGAGTGGTGAGAAAATTGTTTTAGATCCCTGAGGGAAGGTGCTATAGAAATGTATTCAATATAGTTACAATTCAAGGCAGTTTGCTGGAGCTGAAAGAAAACAAAGCGCTTTCAAAGTTAAAGCCAAGATTTTTATTTTTTTTTGTGTTTGTGTGTGTACACTTATACGCACACACATATTCCCCCCCCTTAAAACTTTAGGAAGTGAAATCTTTAAGGAGAGTGCTGGCCTGTAAGGACAAGGTTAGCATAAGGCAAGTTGTACAAGGTATACAGAAGATACTCTTTATGGAAAAGAATGGTTAAAGGAACTTGCTTGTACTAGCATCATTTTTTTCCTGGGAAATGAACAAAACAAAATCAAAGCAATTGAATATTTACCTTGAGAAAAATACGTAAATTTAATTATGCATAATCCTCTGAGTTGCTATAATGAATGCACCTACTTTACTTTGACCAAGAGAAAATGTGCATTTTTTTTTTTTTCTCCAACAGATCCACTGGAAAAAAATGCTGGTAAAGTTAGAATTCAAAGAAGCAAAACTGCCTCACACAGTACTTTCCTTAAAAGAGGAAAAAAAAAAAGGGCCCATGCTGTGTAATTATATAAAGGTAAACAACTAGGAAGGCTCATTGTAAATTGTACTGTACGCCAGGTGATTTGTCATCCTGACGAGCTTCCAAAGGAGAGAGCCTGCACCATGTGCTCTCACCCTCTTTATCTCAGACTTTTGCATAATGCAAATTGCAGAACGAGGCGGCTCAGTTCTCCCATTTAAATTACACAGTATTGATATTTTGTCTCCGGAAGTTTGGTATGCAGTGTGAAAACTTGCTAGTTACACAAAACACGGCAGAAGAACTGGTTCAGACAAGCAAACTACATATCCGCTCCTCTCTGACCTCCAGCATCTCAAAAAAATCGGGTGGATGAAAGAGCCCCTGGCACCTCTGCCAGCAGATCTCCCTGAGCTCCTCAGCCTCGGCAGAATTAAACCCGGCAACTTTACACATGGATGAACTGTTCTCGAACAATCTTTCTAATGCAGTAGACGCAAATAGGCTTTCCTCCAACACTAGGAAAGCATGTCCCACATGTTTGTTACTTTTGAATAATATTCCTGCAGACAACCCAGCGACATTTCTGGAGGGGAGTTTCCCCCTCATAGCGGTCCAGGGGTAAAGTTAAGCCTGGGGGAAAGGCGGGTGGGTGGGAAACCTTCAGCACCGATTTCTAGACCGGACTCTCTCAGATGCAATGCTATAGAAATGTGGGCACAATTCTGTGGGGTCCCAAAGAGCTGAGGAAATAAAAGACCCATTTGTCTCTAGGTCAGAGTTTAAAATCAGAAGAGACAAAATACTGGCCATAACCACAGACAAAGGGATCGCTGATAAAAATGGGATTACCTTAGTGCAGGAACTTTTGGGCATCTTCATCTACAAAAATTATATTGATGACGGCACTGGCTTGTGACACCACAGCCATAAAGGTGAGAAAATAACGAGCGTGGAAACCTGTTCCCATAGGAAACTCCTTCACCCACGGGAATGATTCTCCAAGGTGTTTGTGCTACCATCATAGCTGTGACTGTCATGCAGAAACACGTTTGCTCCTGCTATACCTGTTAACAGCATCGGGAAAGCAAAGCAAATGTCAGCAGTGGCCAGCCCAACACATTGACACTGCTGCTCTTCTGTGGAGATGTACAGCATGAAGAATAAAGCCAGCCTGGGGTTGACTAATTGTCCTACTCCAAAACTTAGCCAAAACAACCCAAGGGTGAATGCAAGACCTCAAAGTCTGCTGAGCTCAGACCCTTCCAGGCTTCTCAGCTCAAACATTTAAACATTTCAACACTCAGTGATGCCTATTTCCTCAGTGGTAGAAGTAGAGATAAGCACCTTCACCATTTTTCACATGTACCAACTAAACACATATAGTCCCTGGTTTCAGAACAAAATTGCATAAGTCTTTACCCTCAGGAATTCCGGAAAGGACAGAATGGATGAAAAGTAAGAGCAAAAGCCGTCAAAGGTTAACCTCCAGGATCAGAAGGTAAGGTGCCATAGGGAGCATCTCTGCTCAGTCCCTGAAATCCCAGCACTTCACACTGAGATTTAGTGCCATATGTACTCAGCAGTACATACAGAGTTGCCAAAGTTTTTATTTTTAAATAAAGGCCAGAAAGTACAAGTTTCCTTAACTCTCCAGCACCTTCAATTACGCAGTACTGCATCCACCATGTAAGCAGTATTTCCACAGCTTTAGCACTTGACATTTTGAGATGTCATGAATAGAATTTGTGAACCTCCCTCTTTGCCCCCACCCCCCCTTTGAATTTAAATCCTTAAAGGCATCAGACCACTGCTTCAAACGATCCCCTTCCTCCTCTTTCCTCAAATTCAGGACTGAAGACCAGACTGCAACGGCATCTTTGCAAACAGTTTGCTGTAAGGCTTATTTCAAGAGCTCTTCTCCAGCGCTGCCCACTACTAGCCTAAACAATAATTTTTCTGCTCATTAAGTCCTGCAGGTGAAATTGCTCTTGCCTGTCAGAAGGACTCTCTGCTGGCTGTTTGCTTTTCCTGCCTTCCCTCCTACCAACCCAGAACCACAACAGTCTCTTTGAGAGAAATCAGTGCTGCTTGCTCAGGTCGGAGTGTTTCAGCCTTCTACATTATGCCAAATCTCAGAGTCTTTAAACTGGTCACTCCAACCTACGGCTTCCCTCGCTTCTACTCTCACCTCCTTATGCTCATCCCTCCTCAAATCTACCCTCATTTTCCATGCCCCGAGCAAGAAATGACAGGCAAACAGAAGGCACAAAAACAACTCTCTGTGAACTTCTAGACTGCCTTGAATGTGAAGTAGGCACATAAGAAACTATTTTGTCAAATTAAGCCAATTAGTATGGGGAGTTTAATGATATTATCTGTGTGACTGGTTTCTCCATTGGCACATGGATTTATCAGTAAAATTGAAGGAGGACAGTCATTAATTCTATCACACTCTTCTGAGAAGACAGTTGTGGTGAACCCACCTCCTGAAAAGTAGATTTTGGATGCATTTTCTCTGTCTGAAGATGGAGAGAACCTTAGTCCCAGCATCCTCTTGCTCTTATCCGATGCAAATATACTGCTTTCCAATTCCACTCTACTTGTCTGCTACTTCATTTAGTTTGTCTCTAATTGTACGGCTTTTCCTGAAAGGTCAATTGTTCCTCATCTAGCTGATGGCCTCCTGATGGAGTGAGTCTGAATTGATTATTACCCCCCACCTACATACATAAGTTATGGTCAAGAGACGTTTGGCATTATTAAGATGTGATGTCCTGTCAAGGATGCCTTCACAACTAGAACAACTAACGTGACAGCTCTGAGCTGGGAGAGGGAAAAAAAAAAAAAGAAAAAAAAGGTGCTTTTCTTCTTCTCCAATATTTGCCCTGTGCTGTCATGCAGCGTGAGGGGGCCATTCTGGCATCTGTTATCCATTCCCCCGAAGGAGTCCTTCACAAGAGTGAATCTGCCTGCAAAGAAAACGAGAGGATTTTGAAGATGGCATGTGGAACGTTGCCATAGGTCTTCCAGAAATCTTTTTGGTAAATCTCATAAGAGCTGACCTGGGGCATACGAAACCACAGTGCTTGTGAAATACAAAGTAATCACACTGAACTCTCTTTCAGCCATTTGCATTTTCAACAATTTCTCTTCAGAGAGATGCCCTGTGCCTACGGGAATATTTGCCTCTATTCACAGCTGACTTTTAATCTAAGTTGGAATCTGTTGGCTCTTCTTTTATAGTTGACAGTGAAGTTGTGGCTCTGTTAAGATAAGTGTTCTTTTTGTTGCTTCTTGTATAAAATTCCTAGAAGATGTGCCCTCGAACAAACCTCCCAGAATACCAGGACGGAAATAAAGTAGCGTCACTATTACTGAAAACGCTCAGCAAATCCCACACAGCCCAGGAGAATCTGACAGAATCTGAAGAAGAGGTTGAATAAAGATGCTCAGTATGGCCAGATAAAAGTACCAAAAAACCAACAAATGTTGAATTATAAAGCTTGAAATCTAGAAATATCTATTAATCCTTTAGATTTGTTACCCTGAAGTCTAGGATTTTTTTATTTTATTTTTTTTGTCTGAGTCACAATGTGGGAACATTCCTAAGCTGATGAAGTTAAATACAAAAAAGAAGATCTTAGGACATCTCTAGAAGTCAAAAAACAAAAAAAAAAAAAAAAAACCAAAACAAAAAAAAAGGAACATTGTCTATAAGCCAAAGGCAAGGGTTTGTGGTTTTGTTTGTGGTTTTTTTTCATTGGGGGGATTCACGGATTTGTACTTGAGTTCCTTCTAAGTATTTGAGCTCATAAATGGTATCGAAAATATTAACAACCTTGAAGTTGCTGGCTTCCAGAAGTGATGTAATTAACCACCAAAAGTCTCCACAATACTGTTACAAATTAGATTGTTTCAGAGTTCACAGGCAGAGGAGCCAAACCCCAAAAAACCCAATCTATCCTTTGCAACTGAGCACTTGTTTCAACAAGAGGACTATGTTTATTAATAGATTTAAAGCCCACTGTTTCATTGAGAGGAATACTTGCAATCCACAAGAACAGAGATATTCTTCCCATGCTTGTACATTCAGCTGAAGAGCATCTTACACAGAGAAGCACAAGCAAGAGGCCAACTAAAGAGAACTTTCTATGGAAGAACGGCAAGGACAAAGAAGAGGCAGAAATTCCCATGGAGATGGCATAATTCAGAGAGGAATCCTAGGGGACCACTACCTAGGTATGAAAAATAGGGCAGTGGATAACGTATCAGCTTCTGCAAGGACCTACAGCCCTCGCATCAAGCAAGGCTGTGCGAAACGTGAAAAGCCGTTTGGAACACCATCTAAAAGCCTCCCGTCTTATCACCGCTCCAGTCACTGCAGCAAAATATTTTTCAAGCATCTCAGCAGATGAAGGTTAAATACAGATGAAGCGATTACACAATACTGGAAGAGGGTTGCCAATAAAGTTGGTTTTCGTAATAGGGCAGTTTTCACCAAAATGGGAGTTAAGGGGAAAATAGCTACCTTAGAAAGTGCTGGGATCTGTAATGGTTTGTCTCCCAACATCACCTGTATCAGAGAAGCAGCTCATTTCAGTGCATGCTAAAAAAAGACATTGTTAAGCATGAGTGTAACCCTTTCAATTACTCTTCCCACTTCTGTGCTGCAGGATCAGTAGATCTGAAGTGTGTGTAAACAACTCTTAAGCCCAGAGCCCCCTGAGGTAGCATCTGCCACAAGCATGGTTAGAGCTGACAAGGCTCCCTGCTAAACAATCTCACCCAGCAGAAAACATCCTATATTTGAAGGAAGCTCTTCAAGAACAAAAGAGAATTTCAAAGTCAAAAGGAACAAAAGATAAGGAGAATTGAGGTAGCCTGCAAAGCAAGAGGAACGCAGCTAAAGGAAATCATACCGAGTCACAGCTAGAAAGCCAAACTAAATTCTGCTTTCAGGAAGGAAAATCTTGCTTGCTACTTCCTAATGCTGGGCTGTCCCACCACGAATGGTGAGGATAAGCAAAAGCAGTCTGGACTCCTCCACTTGACTTCTGCCATTCCTGCTGATGGGAGCTTGGGAAAATTCAACATCTCTACTACACACATTGAAAAACGTTCAATTATTCAAAGAGTGAAGTGCTAGATCTGAGTCAAGAAAACAGGCTCAGGAGCCAGGTCTCAGTGCTGTGGTTAGCAGAGCAGAGAATGGCTATAACCACAGCGATGCCTGCAGTGTAGGCATTGAGCAAGGCTTCAGAAATCAAAGCAGAGCATTTCAAGAGAAACAAATGGGTTTAGGAGACCAATTCCCTTTGAATGAATTGCATTTCTAAACCCAGCAACGGCTTTTTTCCAAATCGTTCATCTCCATCCCCAATATTATAAATTGCACCCAAATCCACACCCTCTTTGCTAAAGCTGCTATCAATCTTACTTCTTTCTCCAGAAATACACTGTCACAATACAAAAAAAAAAAAAAACAACAGTTGATGCAATTTGGTTCATTAGTTGGACAGTTTCTTACTGATGTGGTATTTTAAACTTTGTGCAAGAGGAGTTCTTCAAACTACAGCACTTTGAGCGTGTAGGTATTAGCAAAAATGTGTCTTTTGTTAGTCTCCCAGTCAGGAAAGTCTGCCTGGCTCAAATGACGACTTAGTGTCATAGGAATCATATTTCTTTTTTGCTGTTTTATAGCCACTCATCTTGAACTGACATTGTACAGCGCTCTTCGCTGCCGGTGTCAGATGGTATATCAGCATCCAGAGCAGCCTCAGCATCTTCTGGATGAAAAGTTTCTATGATTAACTTTAAAAATGTCAATCGTTCGCCACATTCGGTATTCAAGCTTGTTCATCAGTTAGTAATAACATTCCTAGCTGAACCAAAAATGTGTTCTGAATAAGTGCTAGGAAAAGGAAAGCTTAAACATTTGACAGCAGTTAGAGATGAAGCGGACTATACTTTTCATTTCTGAAATGAGGATGCAGTGATTTCAGTAGGCTCTGCAACAGAAGCAGCTACAAGATTATGGAAACAGACCTTTTCTTCTAGTTTTCATGACAACTACAATTCTACATTTCTCAGCTCTGCCCTGCAATTAAAAGGGGAAGATACCAGAAATAGCCAAAGAAGCAAGAGATGAGAAAGGAAAAATAAGCTGATTCCAGCTACTCTTTTCCACCTGTGCCATACACATTTCATTACTCTATTAGAAGCTTCTTCCAGCACCATAGGCTTTGAAATTGCCACCATTAAAGTACGTCACAGAAGTTATTTTTAAACTGTGGAATGTGTTACAGAGAGAATCTCATTTTTAAAAATGTAGTGGAGGAAAAGCATTCATTAGAAGACTATGACAGCTGAGGGAAAAAATATTCATCATATTCAGAGGATATAGAAGAGAAAAAAAAGCTTGGAACGTGTTCTTGCTCTCTCAGCCTGAATACCTCTCTCTTCCCTGACTGGTGTCAAATATGATCAATCAAATTAATTCTGCACATAATAAAAATGAGCTTCTCCAACCCATTCAGCTCTAAAGTCACAGTCTCTTTCTATTCGCACCAAAGTTAGACTACCACCTAAATGAAAAGGGGCTGGTTCCACGTGCTGGAACGTAGGTGGATCTCCCAGTAAGTAAGCCAACCTCATTTTCAGAGGCATACCAGTGCCTGCAACATGCATCGGTCACGAGGCCAAAAAGAAACTGGTAACAGATCTATGATCCTTGCAGCAGCAGTGCCTGTACCCACAGCCCTTTCCCATGGCCCTCTGATCCATTTTCACTGGTTAGATGCTCTTCAATCACCCCCATTCCCCAGTGAGGACTGCCACTGGGAGACATCTGCTCAACACCACTGCAGTGTTTCAATGCTCTCAACAACAGTTTAAGATAAGAAAATGGTTATCAAGCCGAACTCAGAAGTGAGTGAAACACTGAGCTTGAAAAATCCCCCTGACTGGCAAAAGCAAGTGAATTCATGTCCTGCTCAGATACTCAAAAAAAAAGACAGAGGAGAGGAAAAAAGTTCACATGCAAGAGAAAGGACAAGACCAATGTTGAACGGGAAACAAATATTTCTCCCGCGCACAAGCAAATAAACTCCTCATGCATTATTCATGGCCTGTGCAGCTGGGGACTGGTACACCTCTTCTAGAAAGGAAAAAACCATTCAACATCCTTAGCTTCAAAACTGCAGAATCACCCCAGGGAAAAGATTGAGGGAAGAGGCTGAGGTGTGAGGCAAGTTTACAAGTCAAACAGTGCAAGAGGGTGGAGTTTGGTTTGTGTGGGGGTTTTTTTTCATTTTAGAGGCTGGATACTTATCCAAGGAGATGCTAGACTGAGCTGGTCCAAGTTTGAAAACTGTGCTCAGTACCTACAATAAGCAGAGAAGAGAGGGGGAGAAGAGCAATTCTTAGCACAAGTTACCACAGCCGTATTTAAAAGAAAGCACATCCACAGTTCAAGCAGATGCATCATTATTCCACTTTTCAATACTGTCCTGATAAGCTGAACCTTTGCAGGACGCTCTCTTACTACAGCTTATTAATCCCCACCGGCCCCTTGCAAAGGGCACTCCGCTGTTTCTCCATGCGCAACCCAAGCAGCATCAGTAAGAACCTGTACGGGTCGGGAGAAAGCCCTGAGCCAGAGCTCTGGCAGAAATCCAAGCTGGAAGAGACACCGACTATGCACTACAGCAAGTGGAGACAGACAGCTTTTCCCCAAAGTGATATTTTAATTCAGAAAAGAACCTTCACTAATCTCGGGAAGGGTTTATTATTATCTGTGTAGCAAATGGGACTGCAGTTGGTCTACATAAAGCATTAGTTTCCTACAGGGCATTTTAGACTTTAAATGATGAAGGACCAGACCTAAACCAGAAGTCTGCTGGAACTCTGTCCTTACCTTTAATTTGATTTAAGCATGCCAAAAGGCAGGGAATGAAAGTGCAGCGATAACAAAAAGACCTCGGTGGAGGCTGGGATCCCCAGGGGAACCCACATCTGCACCAGACCAGCTCCCTCTCCGGGACCGACCCTGCGGCAGAACCCCGTCCTCTGGCAGACCCAGTGGTTGCACGCTCTCCGAGCAGAAAACACATCGTTTTTTGTCAGTGGAGTTGTCCAGCTGAAGGACAGCTGGGCGTGCAAGGCATTTCACAGGAAATAAAGGACCTCCCTCATTTAAGGCGCTTTGCTATTTGGCCATGGTTTTTTTCAGTGCATTCCCACAACCACCAGCACGAGTGACTTCTTTAACTGAAGCGAGTTCGGCTCGCCAACGACCAGCTTTGGACAAGGCGTCTTCTCCACCGCTCTTCCCACACGCTTATAAAAGGAGAGAGCATCTCTCAGTGTGCACCAGGACAAGACTTAGCACAAGGGAACAAAAATCTTGGGTCGTGGATGCCAGGATACCAGAAAGAGCAGTAACTGCATTGGAAAAACAGGTTCCACCATGGACCATAAGTAAATATATCCAGCAATGGTCTTCCAGTGCAAAATTTCTAACCTCTCCTAGGCTGAGCCATTAAACACGAGGATGGCGTCCGCATGCACCGACTTCTGAAACCCAGTAACTCACAGGGTTAAAAAGGACTGCAAACTTGTTATAAAACCAGAGCTGATCCTCCTGGATCAGGAGGAGGCTGATAACATGGCAGACATCCCACACCACTTCCCCCCCAGCCCCTCACTCGAAGATCTACATTACAAAAGAGATTTCCTCCAAAGCTCTTCCCGTGATGAGCTTTACTGAAGAAAAGAGGGGAATTTAAGAGAAAGATAAAAGCACAGGGATGTGGGTTAGAAGGGGTCGAAAAAAGCCACCACGTACTGTTACTGGGTTCACAGGAATGTTTCATTATTAAGTATTTTTCTTCTCTTCCCCATCCTGCACTATAGAGAAAGTCTTTTTCCAGAATGCTCAAAGGTACCAATAATCAATTTAAAACATATGGAAAACAGTTAAAATGCATTTTTTTTGAGCCCTGTGCATTTTGGAACTGAAAGCAGAGTGCTGCAGCATAGCCATCATTAGGAAAATGGTCTGCTTAAAGAACTTTCCTTGCATATGAAGAGGACTGTGAAGCCTTCAAGAGTCTAAAAATATTTTTATAGAACTTGTCAGGTAAGAAGAGCTAGGTGGGGATTTTACAAACCCTGCTCTTTTAACCTGAAATGTGTGAGCTGTACCTACAGGCTCTTTAGTTATCTGATGTCCTCATCAAGTGAACTACAATTAAATCCATACACTGATACCTACTGGTTGAAGTGAAGGTGAACGGCAAAAATTGCTCCCCTCTGGGCTGATGACGGCTAACATACAAAAGCCGATTATCTTTCCTAAATATTACCACTCTGCCTTCAGGGTGTGCAATCCTCCTTTCTTTAGGACTGTACAGTTCTTCTGTTTGGGATTCCAGTTCCGTGAGCAGCTTCCTCCTATTTCTGATCATCCTTTTTAATGATGGGCCAGGACTGCAGCAAACTCCCTGAGCATTCAACTCTCTTCCCAGGGAAGCTGAGGGAAACTTTGCCAGGATTCATTCCTCTCTGCTCTGGAGGAGATCCAGCCAGGTGTCTCATCCACAAGCAATCTGCTCAGCTCCACTGACTCACAGAGAAGGTTGCTCAAAAGTTTGAAGAGGAATACACCCAAAGAAATCGGTGGGATTTAGAACTTCACAGAATCATTTTGAGTTTGGAAACTAGACTTAAGCAGCAGCTCGGAGTCAAGCTTCCAGCTTGCGACACACGCGGCGTGACCGCAGCGCCTTCCAGTTCATCACGGACCCGCATCCCTCGGCCAGCCTGCGAGGGCTCTGCGCAGAAACACCCGCTAACGCTGCAGATGTCAGGTTCCCCATCAGCAGAAGACCTTGGCATGCCCAAGGGTACTCATCTGGACAGCACGGCACAGCACGTTGAAAGCCTGCCACCATCCCCTCTTCACTTCTCACTGTGCAGACTCATATTAACCATAATCGAGCGTAAATTACTAAGGAAAGATAAGAATAAAAATCTAACAATATGACTCCATTCTTTGATAAATAAACTAATACACAAATGCTGCCAACTTAACATGTCCAGACATTTTTATTTAAAAAAAAATTTAAAAAAATCACAGCTACTACTTGCATCAGAAACCAACCCAAGCTACAGGAGGATTTGGGGCAGGGACATCATAATTCAGAGACTTTCAGTTCAGTCATTAAAATGATAATTTGAAGCACAGAAGGAGGCCCGAGCTAAGCACCATGGCTCTATCTGCTGTCTACTGTGCAGCAGATCCTCTGTATTGTCTCCTATTTTTATCACCAGACTACTTAGCTTCATTACTCCGGGAAGAAGATATGATTGTTCAGACAGGGATTATTTCTTTCTCTTACTCAGTTGCTAGTTAAACCAAGTTGTTTGAAGCCTATTGCAAAATCAGGGGAAATATGACCTGGTAAGCAACACTGAAATTTGAAGTCGCTAGTTCAACATCACGGACTTTCCCACTGAGCCAATGCCACAGCAAGCATATCTAGAGCCACAAGATTTTGGCAGCAAGGGCTGTCCAGGCATCACACCTCTGTCCCGCTCCCCGGGCCTCCTCAGTTTATCCAACAACAAAAATAGGATCATTACTGAAAAACACTAATCCTGCAAAAAAATAAACAAAAGGAACACACTCAAACACATCAGAATTTGTGCTGCCGTTTAACAGACTGATGAAAACTCTCTAAAATAAATGACAAATTTTCTCAGCTGGAGAGGATTTAGATCAGCACCAAGTCCCAAAAATTGCATTATATACTCTGGAAAAACTTTTTAGGATTCAGTTTCTATCAATCCAGATGAATAGGCTCTTGGAAGCAGTAAGACATTAGAGAAAAAAAATAGAAGGAAATGATAGTTACAAAGGAAATAAGGTTGGAAGGGGAGTTGCTTTAGTGGCTGAGGACTCGATTGCCAAATACAGCTTCTACACAAGTTAAAATATCAATGCAAATGGAGCTTTAAGAAAAAAGAAAAAAATCAAAACAACTAGCAAGAACTTAGGCCAAATGGGTTTCACCATTTCAGACTTCTCAACATCATTCTGCTGTATTTCCCTTTGCCGTTTTGATTTCTCACATCTATTCATTCTGAATTTGGATGCGGTAACATAACTGCATGGGTTATTTCTTCTCTCAGTTTGCAGGTAATAATTTTCTAGACTCAGGAATAGCACAGCAAAAGCATTTTCTTTTAATTTGAAGAATCATAATGAGGAATGTTTCCACTTGAAACATTTAACCAGTAGCTCGAAAACTAATCCATGTTCTCATTTGTGGAGAATGATACACAGGAAGAAAATATCATAACATCTAATTTATGCCAGGGAAATTTTCTGATAGATCAAAAACTGATGGATACTAAACAGTTAACATTCAAATTACACAAACGAAGAGGAGGAGTGCAATGTACTTACTGAAATTAAATGTACCTGCTCTCTGGGTATAAATCTAGCACCAGCTATTCCAAGCTCCCTATATTAAATTTTATTCATGAAGTTCAAACTAAGATTATGCTGATAAAATGCCAGACTGCATCTGCACTCCCCGGCAACACCACCAATGATAACTCCTGTTGCTTCTTTGCTAAATTCAGTATCCTTATGTTTTATTGCAGCCGCACCAGACCCTTAACCTAGCCAAGTTTGTGCTGCCAGTTGGCATTACAATCCTTCCAAAAATAAACATACTTGTAGTTCTGCTTTCTTGGCTCAAAAATGCCCATTTCTCTTCAGCTTATGATCAGTCTCGTTGCTAACACGCTGCCGGTTGTCCTAAGAGACCCCAAAGGGTACAGACAGGCACAGAATAATTGCCACGATTAGGTGGCCTCCCCCTCCCCTTTTTTAAAATGCTCTTTTTGGAGCTATTTCTTCATTGCATGGGTTTAAACAGAGAGTAGATGTGTTTTGGAAAGCCATGTTCTGGCTCAACCAGCAATTATGAACCCGATAGCAGAATTGCCTGGTAAGTTTTTCTGGTCTGTATTGCATAGAAGACAGGGGAGCTTGGATTTAAAAGACATACTCGCTTCCCACCTGATATTTAGGTTTCTGTACACCCTCTCCTACCTAGGGGATATGCAATATTGTGCCTTTGGGCTACTACAGGTCAAATTCTTAACTTAAGATCACATTTTTGAAGCGCTACTACCACAAACATCGTGTAGTAGACATCTAAGCTGTATTTCATGTCAAAACATATTTATCTCCCAAGCACTGAGGCAACTTTGGGTGGCAGGCAGTGGTTCATTTTTATATACTGCTCATTAAACACATATAGTCAAATGAGGGAGAGCACTGTAGAAAGCACTCCAAATGCACCAACATGTTAAATGAAACATTCCTGTTAAATGAAACAAATAACCAAACAAGCAGTGTAGAAAAGAGAAGACCAGGAAAGCATGCAAAAGCCATCATCAAACATGTAAAGTGATTAAAATGAGGAGGAAGAACAGCTGGTCCCTGTGTGCACCAAGGATAAGACAAGAATGACTAGTTTAACTTATAGCAATGGAGATACAAGTTCACTGATAAAGAAAAGAAGAAACGGTCTGGTCTACTTGATTTGGCATTAAGTACAGACATCCTAAGGGTTTTGCTGGCCTGACTCTTAGTCTTCAACACATTCAAGGAGAGGGGGTTTTTTAAGCAAACTTCCCAGAACTGTTGACTATTCACCCCAAGTTTGATGATGATGATAATAATAATAGAAGATAGCCATTTATTTTGAACCAACTATAAGTGCAGTTTTGCTTCATGTTTTGGCTGAAGATTATGAAATATGCTTCCATATAGGAAATAAATACGTGTGCTGGTTTTGGCTGGGACAGAGTTAATTTTCTTCCTAGCAGCTAGTATGGGGCGATGTTTTGGATTTGTGCTGAGAACAGTGTTGATAATACAGGGATGTTTTCATTGCTGCTGAGCAGTGCTTACCCAGAGCCAAGGGCTGTTCTGCTCCTCACCCCACCCCACCAGCGAGCAGGCTGGGGGGCACAAGGTGTTGGTGGGGGAAACAGCTGGGAGAGCTGACCCCAACTGACCCAAGGGATATTCCAGACCATACGACATCATGCTCAGCATAGAAAGCTGGGGGAAGAAGAAGGAAGGGGGGGATGTTTGAAGTGATGGCGTTTGTCTTCCCAAGTCACCATCAGGCATGATGGAGCCCGGCCTTCCTGGGGATGGCTTAACTGCCCATGGGAAGTGGGGAACGAATTCCTTGGTTCGCTTTGCTTGTGTGTGCGGCTTTTGCTTTACTTATTAAAGCGTCTTTATCTCAGCCCCTGAGTTGCTCACTCATCCAATTCTCTCCCCCATCCCACAAGGGGGGAGTGAGTGAGCTTTGGCGTGGGGCTTGGGTGCCGGCTGGGGTTAAACCACGACCGTGTGGTTTGAGGACAAAACGGATAACCTGCAGCGCCCTTCTCTCGGACTTCTCCAGGCAGGAAATCCATTTAAGCCATTCCTATCACTGAGGCTTTGAATATTGGCCCCGTGCTAGTGTCTCGCTGTCGGTGGCACAGCAGAACCTCTGCCCGCCCACCCCATGCTGTACTGCACGCCCAGACGATGCCGGCGCGGGCAGATGCCTCTTCAGAGAGAGACACAACCCGAGGAGCGACCATGCAGCACAAGAAGGGATTTCTCTTTCCAGGTTTTATGGTATCAGTGTAAATTCCAAAACAACTTCCCCCTGCACTTTCTTTCTCCCAACACACCTAGTGCCTCTTCTGTCCTCTCGCATTCCAAGGCTTCTTTGAGATGAGACATATACTTGTTTCTTCTCCTCCCTGCCAAAGTCCTATTGCCCAGACATGAATGCATAGATATGTTCAAATGTAAAGAGGTATTAGATGCTAATGCTTAGCTTGCATGCAACAAGGAAGGATTTTTTCAGAAAGGACAGCATGAGATACCGGGCCAGAGGCTGTTTGGCTTCAATCTTACATGAAAGCTACTTAAAGGGGGTCTCATTTGAGACAGACAGACATAAGCTAATTACCTGAGAACCATGAAGTTCATGACTTGTTCATCACAGGTTCCAAGGCAAAAATAATTTTGTCCTGAAAGGACATGTAATACCTAGTGTTAATAAAATCCAAGGAACCACAGTGCGCTGAAACATTTGTCTGGGTTGTTGGATCACTTTCTGGGCTTTTAATGACCCATATTTCCAAATACAGCTTCTTCGAAACAGATTACAGAACAGCAACATCACTTTAATTTGCAGCAGTAGGTAGGTAATATATGATAATATCGTAATACTTCAACTAACATATTTTACTTCTCTTATTTAATAAGGAAAAGAAATCATATTAAGAATGCAAATACCTTATGCATTTGCACGTCCTTTCCTCCCTCTATATCCAGTTCCTCACAGCAGTATCTAGCCCCGAAGAGAAGACATAGCAACACACTTTGTTGCCATTGTTCTTCCCAGAAACAGATAATGTGTTTTTATATGGTTACAGAATTCAGTCTTAGTGAGGCCCTTAAGTAGTAAAGCACATCTTTAAGTGAAATGATTTATTGTCAACTCCTAGGGACTCGCAACCTAGCACTGAATAGAGGTTTTATCACTGAAATGCAGACAGTAAAGGGAATTACTCAGAAAAAACTTCCTCTCCCACATCACGATACCTTTTTTCTTTTTTTTTTTTTTTTTAACACCACCAAATGCTTTTATCTGGATTGGGGAGGGGCAGGAAGGTTTAATGCAGCAGCTTTCAAACACTGACCTCAGAATGGAAGACTTTTTTCCCCTAAGTTCATATTCTGACTTTACACCGTGCCCTGCATATACTTGCTGTACATATTTACCTAATCCATGATTCAACTATTAACCAAGCTATACAAACTATTCAAGTTTTAATGGTATACATTATTTAATGCAGAAAGATCTCAAAGGACAAAAACCTGCCAAAACATACAGTATTACAGAGAAAGAGAGAACAAAAATGGTTTGTATGAGACAAGTCCAGCTCACAACTACAAATTACACTAGCTCTTGGCTTTGCAGCCAAAGAACACCTGAGCCATCAGTATTCTTAGTCTTAATCCTCTTAAATTTTAAAAATAATTTAAGTGCTATGTTTGATCTAAGTTAATTAAGTCTTTAATTAAGCAATAATCCCTGACAAATCACTGCTATATGCAATGCAATGACCAGTGTGCTAGTCAATTCGACACTGGCATTGTTCAGAACCATAACTTCCCCATCACTTTCTAAGCCTTTTCTTGAGCAACAGATCAGCTTCAAGAAGTCCTCACCAGCCATAAAATACTTGGAGGCAGGGCCTTGGGGGCAGGGGAAAAAGAGTTATTTGAAGTCCCACACATTAGCACTGTGAATTTTCAGTAAGTCCATCACTCGCAACAAGTCAGAAGCTCCGTTGATGCAGCAACAAAGGAAAAGCAGTACGGTACCTCCTCAGAAAGCCTAGACGACATAGGACAACCCAATTATATTTAGCTCTTCAGTACAAACAGGAGTCACAGCCAGAGCACCAACATATCCCAGTAGTATTAAAATGTATTCATGAATACAGAAGCATTCGCATGCTTGCTAGGAAAAGCTGAAAATAACCATTTGAATTGCTGAGCAGCAGTTTCAATTAATAGGTCTATTTTCCCCATCTATGGGCAGCAGATTTGCTTGCTTAACTCCCATTAATGTTAACAGAGTTGGACTTACAAATCCCTACCCAAGGTGGAATACTGGTGTTGCTACTGCTGCGCCTTTTGGCGAAGTTAAAGCAGAGCAATTCACTTTATTTTAACCTCTGCCCATTTTGCTCTTTCTCTGGGGCTTTAAATGTAAACTTAAAAAATGATGAGCATTACCTTGAGATGGAAATACATTGTTTTGCTTTTTTCGGTTTTTAATCAACAAGCACAGCCATCCCAATATGGACCAATTATAAAATAATTCAAATAAGAAAACAAATCTTAATACCAAAGTACACAGATAAGTCAAATACAGCTTACAGGTCAAATTTTTTAGATGAAGCCTTTCCATCCCAAATAGCACAAATATTCCACCAGTTTCTGTGCTTACTCCTTACCACCTCTAATGCAAAAAATTAAGCTCATGATTCTGAAAGGCAGATTATGCAATAAGAGATACCAATAAAACTTGGGGGAGGGGAATAGAGAAAAAAATGAAGTACTAAAGAATTCTGGTCTCAGTCAAACAAGTCAGTGTAAGCAGCTCTCAGGCTGCACTTTCAATTATGGTCCAGTTCACTCAGAAGTTCACTATGGGCTGCGTGCCTAATTCTCTCGTACAGACTATAGGCACTAAAATACGTACGACCAACAGAGGCAAAATCCCAAAGACCAGTTCATCCTCATCAAAAACAGAGTGAGACAGAACATGTCTAATGGAAGACTAAGGACTCATTTCTCTCAGACAAAAAGGAAAGCAGCGTGGATGGTAGGATGGGCAAAAACTGGTCATTGCATGGGAGAAAATTTCCCCTGAGCATCACCACAATGAGCTGTGAACTCAGTTACTGGGCAAATTAAGAGTCCAAGATAAACCAGATACACCATGCACTGAAACCCAGTCTGAAGTTCACCAGGGCTCTGCCTGCAGCAGACGCGGTGCAATGGGTGCGAGAGGCAGCTGCCTTCCCGTCGGGATCAGGAGCGACACGCTGTTCACTGACAGCTTGTCATAACACTGTCTCGAATACTTGGGACTTCCATTTTCAAAAACCTTTTCTACGCTAATGACTTCCTACAGATGTTTTGAAATGTTTTAACTGTTCTGGTTTGATTCAGTGAGCCAGTGATACTGTGATTTGAGGTGAACGCAGCAAGAGCTGTGGCAGTGAACCCATCCAGGACCTTTCTGGGCATCCAGTAGCAACAAGAGATGGAGAAGCAAATTCCCATCTTCTCTGGGAGAGCAGGGTGTGAGGAAAGATGGGAACAGTGTACCGGTGGGACAAGAGCACCTGGTTTGGCTGCGAGTACCTGCCTCTCACAGAAAAGGGAATTTCCATTCTGTACGAAATCTTGCCATTTTGAACTGACTTTTCAAACCAAGCAAGAAGAAAAGGTCAACATTTCTATATACCGGAACTTTTTTAATGTTGATTCAGAAGGATTGACATCTCCCTAACAATATCAAAACAATCTCAAACATAAATACAGCACCGAATAATAAATCAAGAAGTCAAAGGGAAGTCAAGCATAAAACCAACACACAGTGTGTAAACATCCCCCCTATCAAAACAAGGGCTGTGCATGACATGTGCCCACGAAATGGTTAGCTCTCAGTGCAGCTGCATTTTCATCAGAGGCTCCCACTTGCTGCTTCTCCATTTCCTTCCTCACTCTGCTATTTGTCCATGGCTTGGCACTAGATTTTGTTCATAATGCAGTGCCTGCTCAGCATTTAAAACCCTATTGTCCTATTACAGAATAGTAATACTGTCCTCTAGAATAATTTAAACCTCTTCTTCCATTTTTGCTATTTCCTTATATCATACATCATTAAAATTAAGTGTTATAAAGTTGTTCAGGTTTTCTTATGCAGAGCAAAGGTGATCAGAGAATATCAGACAGTAAGGAAGCCAGCCACCATCCTCCTCCCCATTCCATATGCACGATCTTTCTTCTAGCGTGACTGACGTACAATGGTCTAAAAAGCAGCACAATTTCTCTCCATGACTAATGCAGCTGGGAAGAAACAAGCAGGCTTTTGGGTTCTGCATCCCTTCACCAGACATCCAAGTTGAACACATTCAGACTCAATGCCTCTTAATAAAGGGCAATTATGTTAATCAATTTAAAATAAAAAAAACAACAGTGCAAGACTGAATGACGTAGGATTAGTGTGAATGAAAGGAAGGGAGACTACATGAGATCATTAAGAAAGACTGTGAAGGGCGATGACTTAACACAGAGGCAACAGTTCATGAACAGCAGAAGCCACAGAGAGCAGCGATACCAGGTGAGTTTCTGCCTTTCAGCTATCAGTGACACCTTCAGTGTGATTTGTCGAGGTGACTTGTGGCCCACCGGGTTTGAGAATTGCAAACCAAGAATCTGCTTCTAGAAGGCTCAGAGCCTTTTCTTTAAGATGTGCCGAGTGCAGCTGATGAAGATGCTCAGATGCATTCAAAGTGCAGCGAAACCAAACGGCCAAACACTGTCAAGTACCACAGAAGACAATATTTTAGACTTTTCACATAAACCAACGTTTCTGTTCCCCAGGAAAACCTTCCAATGGGTCTTATTAAGGAATTGAAATAAGGTAAGGATTTTTCTCCCTTTGCAAATACAACTCACCTGAAGCTGGGGAAGAAACCAATCACAAGCTTGACTGCCTATGTTTCAGCACAGATGATCTTTCGCACTACATTTACACTATTGCTTTCTTTAGAGGGACATCACTGCTGTCTGACTTCCTACCTTCCCTCCACACCTCCAGTGGTTAATGAATCATTCATGTGGTGAGATTTTCTGGAAAAGTTAAGTAAGAAATCTTCTGGGTAGAGGAAATAAGTTGTTACAATAACATGCAATTTACTATCTGAATGCTACGCATACTGTATCATCTTATTTGTATTTCACAGTTAATCTCCCAGCTCACAAAAGTTTTATCGGATTGGAGGCATGTGCTGTATTCCCCTTTATAAAATTTTACAGTCCCTTGCTATTCTCGGGGCTTGTTTTATAGGCACAATTTGCTGCTTTAATCTCACCCAATTGTCATGTTCTAAATCACGGTGTATAAAAATGTCTTAAAAGGAGAGATGCGCTGAAGGGTAGTACTTAATTACACTTACTGCCTGATTTAAATGTTATCTGTGCTTTGCCAAGTGCCAGGCACAGAGTAACCCAGCAGTGCAAATCTGCATAAACTGATACAAGTCATTATTGGGCTTTTAATAGCAACCCTGTTCTCCTGTGCAGCATTCTGATGAAAGCGTGTTCCTCCTCCTCCTCTCACATTAGCTGGTGAGAAAATTAAGTAAGGAGGTTGAGGAAGCTGGTAATTGGTAGGGTCTTTCCAGTCACTCTCACCTAACTTATTTAATTTGATCTCCTTGCAGAAATCTTTGTCAAGACAATTTCACTGGTCATCTTCATGAGTCTAATGTGTGCTTTTCAGTTTCATTAGGAGAGTGCACAGAGCAAACAGAAAATCCATTTGTTTGATGGTTTCCTATTCCTTTTGTAGTACTGCCACTCCAAAAGAGCTTCTCTTTACACCCTCTCCCCCCAAATAGACAGAAATCAAACAAACAAAGAAACAAATTAAAAATACCACCAAAATGTCAGGCAATTAATGTTTCGGTTTCTGACCTCCTCCTCCTCCTCCCCCCCCCAAGCAAGCACATCAAGGGACTGATTTGCCTCTGCACTAACGACACCAGACATGCAGTGAAAGCCTCTGGCTCAGGGGA
Source organism: Buteo buteo (assembly GCF_964188355.1). NCBI lineage: Eukaryota > Metazoa > Chordata > Aves > Accipitriformes > Accipitridae > Buteo > Buteo buteo. Next base: position 8,732,999 of record NC_134194.1, on the reverse strand, counting down.
GCAGAAACGCAGCTTAGAGTGCAACATATCCAAAGACTTTCTACTTCATGCTCCAGTCCCCACTCCAACCACACGCCAGACAGATCATCACAGGACCACTTCAGCCAGATCACTCTGAACTTGAGGGAAAGCAAGAGAGTGACCTTCTTTGTTTAGGTTCATCATATTTAATGAGCCAGTGGAGGTAGAAGTACCACAACTCCCAGTCATCTATCCAGCAGCTTTATTTCTGGTCCGTACCACCAGCATAAATTCAATTCACTCTTTTTTTCATTCTTGTTCCCTTGAGTGTGCTGTGCTCGTGGTTCAGCACTGCCAAAGTCTAGAAGGGACTAAAACACACTATTTTGTGCCAAGCGCTCAGCAAGTAGACGTGAAAGAACATCACTGAGTCAATCCCAGGTACTCAGCAGCTTTCTACTCAAACAAAATTTCTAACTTTGCACACATTTCAAACAATGTCAGAGCAGTCACAGTTACAGAGTACTACTCCTTACCCATTCACGTAGCACGGTTCTGATCACAAGACGTTAGCACTGTTGCACATAAGATAAACTACAACATTGTCCCTTATGGGTATATGAAACATGTATGTGCTGCTGTTACCAGTCACAACTGTGCTTACGCTGCCCTTATTTCAGCCTCGGCAAATAAGCAGCTGTTTTAAGCAGTCTTCTGGCTAAAGCCTGGCAGGGGCAATAAAAAGAGGGGGAAGAAACCCAACTCAGAATGATTAGACATTTTAGCAACTGATTTTAAGCATCTTCTAAAGCCCAGTGGTGTGAAATACTAACCACCCCTCATCTTCACAGAGAGCTGAAGCGATGTAACGTCTTACATGGCAGAAGCTGAGCCCCGCAGCAGAATCTGGCCCCAGAAGAGACGGGTACAGCAGCAGCTCTTCCAGCCCAAGGTCAGGGCAACCCTAGCAAGACCCTGGGAGGACGACTGTGCCATAAGCAGTTCCCAACGTCCAGCCAGTGGATCCCTGCCAACGTGCCTTCCTTTGAACAGAAGGGGAAGGATACGAGGTAGCAAAAAAAGCTACAGCATCGGGAAAATGCGTCTCCCAAGAACCTCATTCACTCATTTTCTCTTAAAATGAAGAGCAGTATTTTCCAGACCACTGGTATCTGAAGCCATGTGAAGAAATTCACATCTGTCTCAGGGGATCCCATCACACCTCAGCAGTGATTTTAATTAAAATTTTGATGACAAAAGCACATAGTCCTCTGCAAGTAATTTAGAGAGTTAAAGATGACACGTAACTCCAAAGTGCCGGAGACCCACCGAGTTATAAAACTATAGGCTTAGAAGTAATGAGATGCCGGCTTCAGTTTGTCTCATGACTGCAAAACATTCCCCAATGTAAAGGTTCATTTGAGCGGCCACAGGCTAAAATTTCTCTGGAGGCAGATCAATCTTGCCACTTCCAGGAGCAGCCTCTCCTTCAGAGGGAGAAACGCATTAGAGGACTGGTGCAGCAAGAACTTCACTTTTCGTGGTGGTCATACCACCCTCCCAGGAAGACTGGCTCCTCTGATGGGTCTCACCACACTCCTCCTTCCAACACACATACGAAGTTTGACAACTTTGGGGCTTCTTCTCATCCCAAATGAATTCAGCTTTTTTTTTCCTTTTCCTAAAGTAATAATATTATAGGATTAATTACTTAGTAAGGTCTCTATAAACTCATCTGCCTTTGAAACTTCTACAAAAGCACAAGTGAAATTCCAGAGATAAACAAACACAAACTCCCTTTTAATTAAGCACTGCGCCTCTCTGTAGGGGGTGATAGAGCAAGCAGATGCAGGGGGGATTGCCAATTAAGATACAACTTCTTTGATGGGAAGGGTACAGCCATACACTAGAGGAAAAAGGAGAGGAACTTGCCATCCAAGTCATTATTTTAATTGGCTGCTCAGAAAGATTATGCATTCCCCACATCTGATGCTGCCAAAAAAGTACTACTGATCCAAAATACTAAAGAGCCATCAAAACATGTTCTAAGCTGCTTGTACTGTGTCAGTACGAATGCTACCTGTGCTCCTCACTCATCCTGTTTGAGAAAGCATTAACACAGGGAGCTAATTCTCAGGGTTAATTAGACAAAGAAACAGAGAACTCTTGGACTTCATTTCCTGTTATTGATCATTATTATTCACTGAACACCAGGCATTCTTAGCAAAAACTTCTTGAAAGGAATGCACAGTATTTCTAGCCTCAGTTTGGAAAAAAAAAAAAAGATTAAAAACCATGTTCATAGCTAAAATAAATGCTGGGAAATTGCATGAATCAGGATGCACACAGAAAGCGAACCTGAGGATGGACTGGTCATCTTCTGCGTAACTTCCATTGATTTGACATCCGAATATTTTCTGCCTGTTGACCTTTATTTTCTGTGATCCTAATGGTGATGCTGTCATTCTCTCAGCTTCGTTAAAGAGCTGCATATTAACTTTCACTTCTGTTTTTATCTGGTTTTAATGGAAATGCAAATCAGTTTTTGCATGGCTTGTTCCATGCCTCTGTATCCTTTGGGGAAGAAAAAAAAAGGCAGGAAACTGAGAAATGGTTTGTTTGATTTGCAGCCTGCTCAGGAATCTTGATTTTTGCCTCCTTATACAGTATGTCTCGACCACAGAGGACAGAGCACTGTGCAGGGAAGAATTCAGGGATGGGAACCCAGAGCTGCTTTATCTGAGCCTTCTTCCCCTGAAGACGATGGCTCTGTCATCCAGTCCTATCAAAACACAAAAGCAGATTGGGATTTCACTGCCTCCACTCAAAATAAATGAATGCAACAGAAAAGGACCCCTTGTCTTTGCAAACATAAGAGCAGCTCCGTTCTTACAGGGAATGGGATAACCAGAACAGTTATTTCTGCCTTGGGAAGACAGCCCGGGCTGCAGAGGTAAGCTGCGGAAGAGAAGCTACTCCCTTCTGGTTCTCCCCAGTCAAAAACAGCATCATTACTAAATCTCACAGTTGTACACAGCAAAAACAATTCTGGCCTTTGTGGATGGACAAAAAAAGCCTGTAAAGGAGAACAATGTAGTCTCAAAGCACTGCAGGCTGTGAACTGTTTTTTTCAAAGAAAAAAATATGCAATTTGAGAATGGAAAGTGGAAAAGCCATCCACTTGGTGGTTGGAAGATACATCAACAAATATGTTATTCAGACCTGGCAAAACCTTCCAGGGGCACGGTCCTCCTAAGGGCCATTGTCTCCCTTAACTCTCCCATGAACTACACCCCATTACCCACTCTTCAAAGCATGTTGCTCTACTAATTATAGTCCTCCTCCTCATTTCTCGTCCGAATTGATTCATAGCCAAAATATATCTTTTAGTCTTCCTCCAGTATTTTAACTTATTTGCCTTTTTTTTTTTTTTCCTTATTTGTACTCCCCTCCAGTATGTTTTTAACTAGTGATCAAGATTCTTTTCAGCTTTCATTTTCCCTTACTCATCTCCTGTCAGGGCTCCTTTCCAGGGTTTTCATCGTGCCACCAACTTTTCTGTGGTCCCGGACCAGTTTAGGTTCATTCTTTCTCAAGAGAGAGTGACTACGAATACCAACGCTATTCCAGTGGAGACATCACTAGTGATACTTCACTGTCATCACTGGAAAAGCCTCACCTGATCTATTATCTATTTCTGACCTTCCGCAGCTTAATTTTAGACAGAGCTCACGGACTGGCCAATACATGCCCTACTCCTCTGTTGCTTTTAACTGCAGAGCTCCCAGATTACAGGACAAATCCTTATGAGTCCTTCAGTGCATGACCTTACACTCTGTCTTGTATTACCAACAAGAGGTCACTTTTTCAAAGCACAAGCAACTGTCTAAACTGCTGCCATTACAGATCATAAAACCCCAAAAAACCAAAACCTTAAGAACAAAAGCCCTTATTTCCTACTGAGAAAAAAAAAAAAGAAAAAGGAAAAAAAAAAAGAAATCAACTCCTATCTTTCTCCATTTCTTTCTGGGAAGTGCCTCAGTGCCACTGTCAGGACAAAAAAGACAAAAAATAAGAAGAAACTACCACTATATCAAGAGACTCTCCAATGCACAATCCATATTGAATGTCCACCGACCCCCAACCCCTCCCAAACCATGACAGCTATAGGGAGTGCTGAGGGCCAGACCCCACGCTGAAAGCTTCCCCCACCCCTCGCACATTTTCGAGGTACACCACTAGTGCACAGCACTGGTACACTACTTGTAAAATACACTAAAGCTGGAACAGCTTCATAGTATTACCATACTTGGTTATTAATCAGGATCTGAATACAATGCCTGAAAAAAGTAAAGGAATTAAGGATATTTAATTTGAGCGAAAAGTTGAAGACAGAATGTAATTACACCTAATTAATTCCTGCACGCAGAAAGTACATCTCCTACTACAGGACTCCCTCATCTAGAAGAGTTCCAGTGTCTGGAAATCAAAGCCAGATCCACCAAGGCTCAAAATGGAAACAAGATGCAATTTCTCAATAAAGAGGAAAGTGTTTCTATTTTCAGTTTCCTTAAGTAGATCCTCTACCACTTGAATCCATTATCCATATCCATTATCACTAACTAATCCTGGATAATTTTCAAAAGGAAGAAATAAAAAAAAAAAAAAAGAGGAAGGAAGAGGGGAATGGTGTTTTCAAAGACGCAAAAGGCAAGCAGAGAGAAGAGGTGGAGAATCAATTCAATCTAAGCAGCTAATCTAAACTTCCAAGTCAGGAATCTCATTGCTCGCATATTTGAATCAGGCTCTAAATTCGGAGCTTTGAATCACCGTGTGGAGGCTCTAGTGACTGTATATGGCCTTGAGGCTCCCAAATTGGATACCTGAACTTGGATGCAACTACAGCTCTTGGCCATGTGATTTTCAGTTAACACTATGGGAATTTGGACACCTAATATTGCTTCTAATTTTTTGCTTAACTGTAGTAACAACAGCCTCAAGTGTTTTCTCTCATTTTTGGAAAAAGCGATGCTGTAACTAAAGTACATGATAGTCTGAACCATCTACAGGCTTACGGTCAAAATTTACTATCTGCAGCATGCTATATTCATATACTTGATATTTCAGCCTCTAAAATTAATATATACAGATACATATTTGCCACAAACATGGATGAAGCAAACTTCATGCCAACAGGATGTGTGCAAACAAAACCACAGAAGTTTTTTTAAAAGATATCATCGATGCAAATCACATGGATGACTGGTTTTTGCAGACAGATTTCATAATTCCTTGTTTCTGTCCTTGGCATGTCTATCCTTTGAAACAACTCTTCCATTATTGTACAACTTGAAAAGCAAGCAAGCACCAAACTCTCACCTCTCCCCTGCTAACAAAAACTCTCTTAGGCATAGCAGTTCTTGAAAAACAGTATTAAAAGTGACTGAACTTGCACATAGCTCTCACTGGACTTCATCTGGTACAGTATATTGTCAGAAAGCAGAAAATGCAGGATGGGCTCACATTATCTGTAATAAGACAGACAGTCCTTCATTTTAACAAGGTACCACTGCCAATATCAGCCCTGCTGTGTAAAAACCTGATACAACGATTTTGTTATTTATACAAGCGCAGTGAAACCCAGCGAGTTCGGATGTGATCGAAGGCACCTTCCAGCAGCCGGCACACAGCACATATTCACGCAACCCCTTCAAGAAGCATCTTACATCCCACACGCCTCCCACCGCGGCGGCTACCAGCAAGCACACGCAGAGCCGCTCAGCCCTGCACACCTACTTCAAAGTGGGAAATCAAGGCATTTCGACGATGGGAATAAGAGTTCAGTGATTTCTCCCCAGTGAAATGTTTAAGTGTTTCCATCTGCCATCACAAAGCTGAATGGTTTCTTCGCACACAGGGATGCCGATGCTCCTGGGACCCACTTCTCTTCCAAGTCACTGCAGCACCAGCACCATGAACGACTGGACAAGCAACCCTACAAACTGGAAGTGGGCTTTCAATCTCCACGAACGGATCAACAGGTCAGTTCTCTTTCCTCTCGGCTTCCACACAGCTCTAGACCTCCTCAGAAGCAGGCGAGCTGCCTACCCTTGTTTCTCTGAAACACGTTTCTAACTGACCTCGCTCAAGAACGTGTCACACTTCAGGACTTATTTCCATCTGGCACATAGTACCTCCACCCCTAGTACGAAGGGCTGATTAAAGCAGTGGTCATCTCTAGGGGGATCATGAAGTACAGCATAAGGACAAGCGATTAGCTCTGGAATGAAATGGAGCAGGCAAACACTGGCTGGCTGGAGGCATAAAAAGCGTGCTGACGATTGCAGGTTCTTCTGTATCTTGAGCTCAGTTGAACTTCTTGTGATCCACAACGGCCTCTTGTTAACTTCCCTTCCATCTGGCTGTCTTTGGGAACTCACTGAAAACAAACCCATGACTCCCTCTAAGGTGCTGAGGAAAAGCAGGAGTGCAAACACAAGAAAGCTCAAGCAACTCAGTAAGAGAGATGCATGGAGGAAAAAAGAAAGGTTCTTTTCTTGCCACCAGATTAAGGCATCTGCGATTGCAAAGATGCTCCACGGAGCAGCCACCCATTTGGAGAAAACCTAGGCTAGAATTTCAGGTGCTGTAAGACATGGTGAAGAATGTCATTAGGCTGCTTGAGTCGGACCAAGAGTGACCCAGCATAGCGAGGACCGACCAGAGCCATCCCTCTCGGTTTGGGGACAACAACAGCACAACGACAGCAACACGGGCAGCCGGCATTTGGAAGCTCTAGTCCTGCCACCAGGAGCAACGTCAAAGAACGTGTTGAGTTACTGTCACATTCAGGGCTCTGCCTTCTTGAGATCAAATGACTGGAACGGTGGAAATTTTATTTCTTTCAGCTGCCACCACCCCAGGATGGCTCACGACTGAGATCACAGCCGGTCCGTGAAAGACAAAAGCTGTCTCGCTTCTAACCGCAGGTGTGCAACTGAAACACAGCAAATCCCAGAAATAACGGAAGGAAGAACAACAAAATTGAGTGGAATTATAATCTAATTTTGTGTGGAAGTCATCCACTGACTGGCTGTTCCAATTTTATCACAGGATTTTGAGGCTATTACATGAGTCTCTTAAAAATCTGCTTCCTGCCAAAACAGGTAGCCCAGGTCTCATCATTAAGAGGACAGTATGTACTTCTACAACAAATGCCCCTTTTTAATGCAAGGTCACCGTTGTGGACCAGAGAGAAAATTCTTGATGAGACAAAATTTGGAGACCATGCTGATTTACACCTGATGGTCCTGTAACCTCCGGACAAGACTTTCGCTGCCCTTTGGTGAACAAGATGACAATTTAGCGAGTAAATGCTTTCTGCTGCTACGGCGGAGAGGTTTGATAGCTCTATTAGCCTTGGCACGTAAGGTCACGAGGAACACGTACCCACCGTGACCTGGTGCTTTGGGAGAGAGCAACGGCACAAAACAAAAGGAAGGATTCGGGAATAACAGCCAGCCCCTTCTGAGGTGGGTATTTACGAGGACTGTAGTTTTCTCCCACTGCTTTTCATTACGAGACTTCATATATATATATTTCAGATTCTCCTGCTGAGAACATAGATAAGCTTCTAACATTAAATTTTCCATAAAACAGAGTTACAATACAAGGCTAGTGACAAATGCTGGCATCAGAAGCCTGCAGTACTGGTATTCTGTTAGGGTTTTGTAGAGCAATGAACAAAGGTGTAGAGAGTAAAATAAAAGTCTCTTCCCAACTTGTAAGTTTATTTCTGGAACCTTTAAAATGTGAAACACACATTCAAGTTCCTTTGCTGGGCATGCAGATAACCCTATGTCTTGATACTTCTACACACAAGAATGGCTTAAAACTGTAATACAACATTTGGTTTCAGTCAACATTAGTTCTAGTGTTCAATTTATTCCTCACAATAAATACATTAAAGCTTATTACCACTGATAAAGTCTATCTTGTAAACCTCAGGGCACCGCTTTGAAAATTTTCATGGTGAAATTTGGCAGTGTCATGCAGTGTAACACGATAACACCATGGTGACATATCAGTGATGCAGATGCATCATTTTCATGATTTCTCATTCTGACCCCACAACTCTGAATAAAGTTGTAATGTTGCAGTTCAGAGTGGAACAAAAAAAAACAATAAAACAAAACAAAACAAAAAAAAACCTCACACAGTACCCACAAAACATTATGCAAAACATATCCCACTTCTTTCATTGACTTTCCACAATTGAACATTTCATAAAAGCGCCAAATGTTCAAAGATACGGACCACTGAGTTTAACTTCAATACAAGAAAAATTGATAGAAAATATAATAAAGAATAGTATCAGCGGGTGCATTATATACCCAGGAAGAGTCAGATTATTTTGCAGACAGCAGTTACGCGCAATGAATCCATTAGACTTCCCTGAAGGAGTTAACAAGCACATGAATAAGGTGACATGGTATGCAGGGATATGCACTTAGCTGATGCAGTACATGTGGCTTTTCCCAAACCCTTTAGCAAAGGGTCGCAATCTTAAAAGGAGCCTTAAAAAAGGTAGGCTATGGTGGGAGAGAAAGAAAGGGCATCTTAAGGATCAACAGCTAGCAAAAAAAAGAGAAATAGAGGGAAGAAAAATCATTTGTCACAATGATGGGAGGCTCTTAACGCATCATCTCAGCATCTGTGCTGAGACCTGTACCAGTCCATATTCCCATTAAAGGTCTGAGAAGGGGGGAGGGAGGTAATGAAGTGCCAAACTTCACTGACAAAACAGAATGATTAAGAGTAGGCAAAATTATAACTGACGTGAAAGCTGCAGAAGAGTCTCGAGACACTGTGAGTGGACAGTAAAATGACAGAGTAAATTAAATGTTAATAAATGCAAAATATTGCACTGGAAAAAAAGGAGTACAACTGTCCACATAGACTGACAGGCTCTAAATTAACTGTTCTAACACAGAAAAGAGATGTAGTCATTACAGACAGTTTTCCAGAAACATCAGCCCTGCAGCAACCAAAAAAAAGCAAATCATTTCAGAACTTTTCAGGAAAGGTATCAAGACTGATATACAAAATACCATTACAGAAGAAAATAAACTCATGATTTATCTGCATCTTAAAAATGCATATATTTCTGGTTATCGCATCTTTAAAAGAAAGCGTACAAAGACATGCAACTGTGATGGATCAGAAGAGCAAAAATATTTCTAAACGGTGACAAGCCTTATGTGTTAAGAATGCACCAGGAATAGAAGTACGTTGGGACCCTACAGCTTGAAGAAGAGTCCAACCACCCATGACTGATACACATCACAGACAGGACGCTGGGCTATGGGAGCCTTTTGTCTGACCACCCGAGCTGTTGTTGTTTCTTGTGAGGCAGACGACATGGTAAGGACAATTTCTACTTTCTTGTGAAGTGTTAGTAGGATAAGCCACAGCATGTTTAGATAAATTGTATTAATTGGGCTGAGATCTGTAAGAGACACTTCTCTCATTTCCATCTGCCCTGGAAGCAAAGATATTTAACAAGTAGTTAACCATTCAGCTCACAATGTATCATAAAATTCTACCTTTAGTGTTATTAGGGTAACAAATGAGAAATATTGTATGAGGCTTGAAATTACGGAGTAGGTTAGATTCAAGTTGCTTCATAAGTTAGAAAAGAAAAAACTCTCCAGAGCCACCTATGCCATCTCCCATCCCAAAAGGGCAGCTCCAAGTTCACCTGGACACTGTATTTTCTATTTCCATCTGAAAAGCTGCACCTTCTATGTTTTTTTCTCTCTACAGGCTGCAAGCAAAAGCAACTTTTGTGTATAAGAATACACATAGGAAGTACCAAACACAGCGCTGAACAGACAGACATCTAAAATACCAGATATTATACACAGGTTGGGTTAGAGCACCCTGAGTCCATTAGACAACTTATGCTGTTGTAGCTCATAGATGCAGGTCCAAGCTGGCTGAAAAGCCAAATTCAAGCAGATAAGAAGTTACAAGCATGGGTTCAAGCAGATAAGAAGCTTCTCACAAGTGGAGGTAAATGGAAGGGCCAAAAAAAGAAGTATTTTGATTCCTCTAAGAACACTCTAGCATAGCACGAGAAGCATATGAAGACCAAGGGGAGTTGTGTGATTAATTATAAAACAGCCTCCTCCCACCTTAAAACCAACCCTTGTTTTCTCGACACAAGCAATGGGTAGGGATGGAGCTGCTCTGTTACACCATCAGCAGCACATTCGTCCTTTGGACCAAGCGTTGGAAGCAATGTATCCACTGCCACCATAGCTTTTCACACCCTGTTCATGAGTAACTGCCAGTTGCTGAAGATGTAAAGTTTGGAGGAAACATTTCTGATTTCTTTAAGTTCATTAATCTCTCCCATCTCTCTTAATGCCTCTTCTCTACGAACAAACCAAAATACAGTAGAATGATGGAAGTCATGACTTACTGGACATTCTGATGATGAGAACGCTCCTACATAGAAACTATTAATTCACTAAATCATGTAAGAAACGTTTCTGCTATTTACAAAGCTTCCATGCTGCATCATTTTTTCAAAAGACTGACTGAACAAATACACTTCCACAGTAGCCAATTCAAAGGGGCCACAGCCCAGGTTTTTAGAGCCACCCTGAGAATGGTCTCCACCTCATTTTTAAACCAGTTTTCATTTTCTAAGTTAGACAGCTTCACTATTCAAGACAGAGTGGAAGGCTACTAACAATATACTCATGTACTAAAACTGTTCATGGCGTGCCATTTAGATATCAAAATAATAGACTCTTCGGCTGTAAAGATAGACTCAAACACTGACAGAGTAACGCACGCTTGCTAGTTTAACAACATTATGCATCCTGGCTTTGGAAACATGTTGTAATATACTGGGGGGGGGGGGGAACCAGGGACAAAATGACATGCAGCTCCCACTAACGTAACGAAGAGAGCAATCTGAGAAAGGCAAAGGAGGTTACTCCCAAAGTTTCTGCTCTTCTCTCAGACAGACTCTGATTTTCACTAAGCCATACTTTTTGCCTGTACTTTCCCCACAAATACCAGCTCAGCCTCACAGGCACTATCGGGCGTTCCCCTTCGGTTATGATAAAGGCTTGTCTTCCTCAAACTCCAGTACAGACCCTTTCTTTGCTCCTGCACTGAAAACCCCACTGCACCAGGAGATGCCTGGGACCCACGGACAGCCCAGCGGTGTGACGGCGGCTCACGTGCCCCAAGGTAACATCCACGCATCAGCAGCAGGTATCGATAGCTGTGCAAATACAACAACATAACATCCAGCCTGTTTGAGCTGCCTGCATGCTCCTGGGGGAAGTTGGAGAGGGAAAATACGACCGGTTGCCACCATCCTGACTGATGCCTGCACTAGTAGAGGGGGGGGAAAAAAAAAAAAAAAACCACCAACAAAACAAAACACCACCAAAAACCAAACACACAACATCACTACCAGAGTAAAAAACATTATTAGGAGAAGTCTAACCAATCCACTATGAAGAACAAGATCAGCCTAGAGAGAATAAGCAAGAAGTCATGGCACAGGACCATGTCAGGGTTAAATCAAAGTCTGTAAGAGAGCACATCGCAAGGTGGGGACACACTGCAGAAGGCTGAAGGACCCCCCCATCTCTGCTAGGACACACCAGCTATACAACGCATACATCCCACCTCCCTCCTCCAAACTCTTACTTGAGCCATGGGACGTGAACCTTCCCTAGCAGTGCAGCTGAAAATAAGAACAATGGTAAAGTTTAACTGCAACATTTCTCTGACTCAACTATAATAACTATAATAGCCTCCATGTCAGTAATAAGAAGATTGTTAAATACGCTACTCAAAGTCATTCACCTTTGACTTCACAAAGCTCTTTCAGGAAATACAGTAATGATGTTTTCTATTAACAGGTAACACTCAAGAATTAGTGCGTAGGTGCTTTTTGTCTAAAGCAATAAATAAAATGCCCACCTTCGAAATTATTTTCAAAGGGTGAAATTAAAGCATGTAAAAGCGTGTAACATCAGCCTGCATAAGGGTCCATGCCATAACTGTCAAAGAGATACCAACTTGGGCAGAGGAATTTAGAAGTGCCTGTTGCTCAGCAGCTGAAGAGCTCCGCTGCTGAAGTCAGACAAAAAGAAGGGGAACAAAGAGAACAGGAAAAAAGAGTGAGTATCTAACAGATTTGGTTTTCAGACAACTCAATCAATACATCAAATCTTTCATTCACACCTTCAAAAATCATCATCTGTTGGTAATTAATTTCTGCATGCCTGACACCATTCCTAGTATTTTCACTGACACCAGTGGCAATAGGACTGGCCTCTTCCCTATTAGCTAACTCAAACCTATAACTTGCTCTTGAATATCCCATTCAGATCTAATATCTCCTTTTAAGTATCCATTTCTGGCAGAGTGTAAAATAATCAACCTATCATCAAAGCGCTGCAGTTTCATCATTACCCCCCCAAAATTAATCATGTTTCAGTACATGCAAGGCAAGCCTTTTGTAGCACACTCTGTTGAGCAGGAACAGATAAAAGTGGATTTCCCAGTGCCTATACTGGAACAGTAATACAGCTAATGATTTTCTACAAAATGCTAGTGCAAGCTCTGTGAACAAAATTGCAAAATAATTCAGCTATTCAGGACCAATGTGTAAGCAGAAAACTGAACTATACCCTGTAAGGGCTATGATTCTTCTTTGGTCTTCTGAACTGAAACAAAATTAAAAGTAGTCAGGTTAAATAAGGCATAAGTCTTGCTCTAAAGTTTATTTTGGATTCACTTGTTTGAGAAGTCATGCACACTAAAAGATGAAATTTGAAAGTTGGAGTATCTGTAAACTTGATAATGTAAAACTGCTAAAATTCAGGGTTACTGTTTTACCTGAGCGTGACAGTAACAATAGTGAATTTTATCCTCCTTCAGACAGACAGCATAAGGTAGAAAATCCACTTACATCCCATTTATATCCATAAAATAAGTTGCAAGAGGAGCAAGGCTGCCCATGCTGACACTCCAAAAAAAGTTTATGCTTTCTGCATAAACAATTTTGTAATTCAAATATATACAAACAGAGAGATTTACAGGGTTGGGTTTTTTTAAGTCACGGAAAAGCTCTCATACCCCACGCCACGGCTACGCATTTTGTACACATATATGGACAACTCTCAGTATAGCTGAAGCTTTGCTCCCCAACTCACATCTTCAGATCTCACACTCGCAACAGTCTAAAAGTCAGCAGAAAAGCCGGGGGTTGCTGCAACGCACAGTTTTGAAAGACTTCAAAAAGTTACTGGAGCAAGACAAACTGCGCAGGATTCTTCTATAAAGAAGTCAGGCTAGCAGCGGCCCAATAGCTCAAAACAGCTCTCATTTAATTAGCTATTTGCTATGTATAAGAGAGGCTGTAGGAAGTGCCCAGCGCTGCGTCCTCATTTGTGTTTCGCCGTGATCCATAGAGCAGCAATTCAGTCCTGAGCGAAACAGAGCTCATTATCCAGCAGAGATGAACTCTCCTCAGGAGAGAGGTGTTTCTCCTGCTGTTAATAGCATCGGCTCGATACGATCGCCCCACCGCCCGCTCCGAGCAGAGCGCAGCCGATGCGTGAAGGCGACACAGGCTGCTTGTGCGCTGGGGAAGGACCTGGAGGAGCCAGGCTGGGAGCACGGGTGGAGATCGGACCCTTCATAACTGGTTTTTGCAGGGCAAGTAGGAATTGGAAAGGGAACTCAGGGCTGCCTCTGGTTTGAATTTGTTTTTACAAGCCAGCGCAGAAGACGAGAGCGCCTTCCCTGGGAGGCTGACGTTCATCCCTGGCTTACGGGCACCTCCAAACGATGCTCTTTTTGCCTTCCGAGTAGCACATTCCACGTTTGCCAGCTGCGCACATTCCCCTGTCTAAAAGAGGGTTAAGACCCTTATCGTCATCCTCTGCAGACTCTCAGTTCATGCTTTAAAAGAACACTTCCATTTATTTAGAAAATGCCCAGTGCAGCGCCATGCCCTTTGATCAAGCAGGGGGGAACGTTCGGAGCCCCACTCCACTTAAACTCCGCGCACTACCGGGGTGAGCGGCTTCATCTGCTCTACCTGCTAAAAGCCTGAGTAAATGGCACCTCATCGATTTAAGTGGTGTAAGAGCAGTAATACTCCCCGCTCTGAAGAACGCAGCCCTGGAGCCGACCACAACACCCGCTGGGCTGGTGGCAGATGGGGGAACGAGCCAGGTCTCCAAAACACTGCCTTATTCAATCCAGTTGCAGGAACTTCCCATCATTTTTTTTCCCCCCTTCATCCTTATCACCTTGCTTTTATCTGGCAGCATTTTAACAGCTGTTTTCTTATCACATTAAACTGACATCTCTGACAAAAAACAAATGTCTAATTCTCCTGGATTTCTGCACAATATGCTACAGGGGAGCAAGTCTCTGCTGAACCATACTCTCTATTTGCCTGAGCACAGATTTTACTCTTTAACCAAATACCTTTCCCATCCTCAAAAAATATCAAATGAAAAAAAAAAAAAAAAAAATCAGTGACAACATTTTGCTCAAACTTTACCACCCCCCCAAAAAACCAGCAGGCCAGCCTTCCAGCTAATAGCACAACTGGCGCAGTGCTGGGGAAGTCAATAAAGCTACGCTTATTTACAACAGTTAAAGATCTGGTCAGGAGATGAGTCATGTGGATTACTTGCTGCTTGAATTTCAACTAATTCAAGGCGTTTGGTTTTGGGTTTTTTGTTTTGTTTATCTCTGGATGTGCTGTAAAGCTTCAGTCACTAAAGGCCAACTCCAGCATTTCTTCCTAAATATTCAGGAAGGCTCCTTGAATATTTAGGAAGCACTTGGATCTAAGAGATTTTTTCAGGCGTGCCGCTGCTTGGATTTGGACACATCTTTCGGTCTGTTCTCCCTCTGCTGAGCAACCCAAGCACTACAGAGAATAACAGCAAGAGGTCTTTCAGTCCTGGCAGTATTACAAGGGAACAAACTTTATTTCTCAGGCTAATACCAGAAAAAAGGAAAAACAGCCGTGGAGCTCTGCTCAGCCCTGCGCTCCCACCTCACCGGTGGGCAGAGACGTGCACCAAGCCAGGCTGTAGCTTCACTCCCAGCTTCACTCTGGCTGCCACGTTTCCAAAGAAGAAACGAGCCTGTCTTACTGCTCACGTCTTCCACGCGAGGAATGGATAAAAACACTATACCAACATTTCAGCTGCTGGGGTGATCCTAGCAGATCTTGGCTCATCCCAGCATCGGACATCGTCTCCCTGGACATGGTCCCAGCACTGCTTTTCTGCAGTCACGGTAGTTCTCCAACACCCAACCTGACAAACCCTACCGTTCCCTTGGGACAAGGGGGGGAATAATAGGAATATTACCATAACCCAATACTACCAGCTTACCACTTTACAATGCATTAGATTCAGGGAGCTTTCTGTGCAGCATCAGATTCTTAAAACCATCATTAAATTAAAAAATAAAAATAATAAAACCCCAGTGTCCCCGTTAGATTCTTAGGCCAAACTGAGTGGCAATGCTGAGATTTTATGAAGTTTTCACCTCTATAAGGAAGCAGTATCCTCCCTTGCTAAACAGACGAGCGGATCATCACCTTAGTGCTCCATCTTTAGTGAAAAGCAAGATCCCCCATTTCTCAAAGGCATGCCCCCCCCCCAACACATCCATTTTCACTAGCTCTACTCAAATTCAACAGAACAGCAGCTAAAAATGTCCGAAATGAAGGGGGGGGGGGGGGGGGGGAGGTAGAAAAGGCTTGACCCCAGAATAGCAAGATTTCAAGTGTGAACCATTGCCTGGTAATGTCAAAGGGATCCTTCCGAACCATTTCAAAACAAGTCAGATACACGCCACATCCAGGTGAGCTGTTATTGAGCACAGCCGATTGAGGTAGAGGGGAAGAAAGTGCAGAATACACGGGGAAAACACACAGATACATGAGACATACGTATACCAGCCCTTGATCGGTAGCCTGGGAAAAGCATTCTTTTGTTTCTTTTCAATATTTAGCCCCAAACTGAAATAAACACCAGCTTTCCCATAGGGTCCACCTTAAATCCAGGGCAGGGGGGGAGTGTAAAAAGTAGTTAAGACCTAAGATTTTTCAAGGTTATTTTAAAAGACATTGCTAAGTTCTTTACTGTATTTATTAACCTATGACCCCAAAAAGTTGACATGTTTTCAAACTACTCCAGGCATATTCAGCAAAAATCTCTTATTAAAATCAATGAGAGACAAGCTGTTAGCTGCATGTCGTGCTGGAAAGCTGCAGATGAAATGCAGAAAGCTCCTATGCTTTCACTCCACATCCAAAAATTCAAATATTTTCAGTTACCTCATAAATCAAAGTTTGTCATTAAGCTACACCTAAAGTGCTGTCTTGCCTAAACCTCTGGAAAAGCATCAAGGTAGCTGTTAATTATTTTTTTGACAACCACTCAGGAAACTTTTCCCAGGTGAGGAACCGTGGGCTGGCGCAAATCCTGCCTCCATGACTGTTCTGGGGGCCGATGGTATCGAGGTGTATCTGCTGGTGGCCAGAGACAAATGGACTCCAAGGGCAATAGTGTGTGCGAGCTTTTAGACTGAGATGCTTTCCACTTCAAGCACACCTAAGGGACTCAATGTAAACTGATAACAGAGCCTGGGATTCTCACAAATGAAATAAAAGCACGAGTAGACAACAGAGAAAGTTAATTTTTCACCTAGAGCACTGCAGTGTTAGAAGATTGCCCTGGAGGTTTTAATCAATGCGAGTGAATCTTTTTATATTTTTCTCCAGTATTCCCAAAGTAAGTCAATAAGATGCCAGCACTTTCTCAGCATAGAGTGACCACTTCCCAGCAAGCTTGAGTTCAAGTGTTTATCAAAAGAACTACAGAAATGCATTATGATTTCTAAGAAAAATAACAAGCAAGGGAACAGAAGCAGCAGGGTAACCTTACAACGCAGGGTAGGTTTTCAGAAAAACTTTTTTACTTCTTTTATTCTTGAGGATGATTAGAAGCAAACAAAGACTAGTCTAACCAGGCGTTGCTGGTGCACAAAAATATCTGCAGCTACCCTGGCCCTTAAGAACAGCAAAATATTTGAAAAATGCACACCGCCATCAGACACTATCTAAAGGCATTTCCAGATCCAGAACCTCCTCTCCCGTGAGGGAAGCACACCTACTTGTCCATCTGCTTCATCACAAATGATATAAAGATCCCTATGCATTCAAGCAACTTCTATTGCACCCACCTCATAACCCATCGCCCAGAGGATCCGCGCACACAGATTGTGTCCACACACGTCACCTTAAATAAAGGGCAAGAGATCACGTTATGCAACACACTTCTATATAATTATAAACACCTGAATAAATGGCCCTGCCTGACGGTTTGCATACAGACACTCTCTCTCTCGGCCAAATGAAATGTGGGCAAGGAGCCTTCTCAAGTCATGAGTCAATTTACAATCCCGCCTTCAGCTGAAGCCTGCATAATCTGTTTCTCTGAGCTTATAAAAAAAAAAAAAGTCTTTCCATAATTTCCTCTTTGTAATACTCAGTTTGAATGCACAAAACAAAAGAGCTGTCACTTCTTAAGTTTTAAAAGCTTTAAGCAAAATTAGCTATTCTAAGTTACCTGCAAAAGCAAAGAGGTGCAAGTGAAAAACATCAGGGGCGTACGATTCTTCAAAGTGTTAGAAGTTTCCAGAAGGCACAATAAGGATAGAGTCAACATCCTCAGTGCACTCCAACACAAGAATTTCAAGGACTTCAAGGGGCAAAGACAAAGCTAATTTTGCAGTGGCAACCAGCATATTGCAACAGCTGTACCTATGCTAATCAAAGGGTTTAGAAGCAAAGTTCACACGCTGTATTACTGAGAGGTGATGCTCTCAAAA